>NW_027316389.1:17173676-17211176 GCF_026437365.1 Eucyclogobius newberryi
GTGCAGACAACAAGAAAAATGATACAGGTTTTAATCTTACAAGTTAAAATATTGTACCACGACTAGTAATAATACCTATATTGACAATGTGTGTTATTCAGTCAAAATACAGATAGTTTGAAGTCTTGTTTGTGTTCATTTCTAAGGCTACGTGGCATCCAACGTATGACCTAATCGTAGTTGGGCGTTACCCGGACGTCCGCGTGTGTCCCGGAGACTTGAAGACCACCGACATCTACGACTCCAACACTGAAGAACTGGTGTATCAGCTGTACGACCCTTCGGCCCCAGGGATCAAATCTGTGAGTTGACTGAACACGTGCTAAAAGAGACTATCGTTAAGTGACGCCTTTAACATGATTATCTGTGAACGTGCAGGTCAATAAGTTTAGTCCAATGGGAGATGTCGTTGCATCTGGAATGAGTAAGTTTTCCCAAATCATTTCACTCCAATGTTAATCTGTAACTCTTTTGTTTGATGTCTATTAAGAATGATTTGGAAACTGAAGTAATAACTTGAGGAACGTTTGATGTGTGTATGAATCCTTTGTAGTAAGAAATGATAGACTAAATGTTATGGTCCTTGTTCAGGTTCGACTGTGCTGGTGTGGGACAAGGATGAGACTCTGGTCAATAACCGACACAAACTGTAAATGAGGTGTTGGAAGGAGACCCAACCTTGCGACCTCTGAACGGACTCTATAGAATTCGCAGACTTCCTTAAAAGTTGTGAAGCTGCAATGCCACAGATCAAGACTCTGCAAGTTCTCAATGATTGTATGGAAAATCAAAGGATCATGCTGAAATTACCAAGTTGGCTCGTATCAAGATGGAACCGCAAAGCTAAGGAGATGAGACAAATTGATTCATGTCAAGTGAAGCAGACTTGGCATGCGACCCCCATAACATCAATACAAGCACTCAAAGGTTTTGAAAAGGATAAACCCAAATACCCAAAAAAACAAATAATTCAAGCTAAAACTCTTAACGGCAAACACGACTAGCTCAAGTCACAATGCCTCAACATGCATATTTTGCAAAAGAACTGGTCACTTTCTCAACAAATGCTACAAGTTTGCTGAAAAAACTGTTCAAAACCATGTCAAGTTTGTACAAAGAGAAAGGCTTTGTTTTGGATGTGTCAAAAGTGTCAAAGACATCTAACGTGCCTGCATGATGACAAGTTCACAGAACGTAAAAGAACAGCTCCTGTGAAAACCGAGAATGAGTTTCCAGATAAGACTGACACTCAAGAAAAGGTCGATGCTAAAGACGAAGACATGTCTACAACAGCAACAACGAATAGAGTCGCTCAATAAACCCCAAGCACTTTGACTTCATCAATATTACCTGTCTGGATTTCGTCTACAAATAACCCAGATCAAGAAGTACTTGTTTATGCGCTCCTCGATTCACAGAGCGACACTTCTTTCATTCTGAATGAAGTAGCCCAAGACCTTATCACAGCTAAAAGCAAAGCAAGCTTACGGCTATCAACAATGTCCGCCAAGTTGACAGTTATACCATGTGAAAAGCTGTTAAACCTTTAAGTAAGAGGATATCATAGCAAGCAGAGAATTGCATTGCCACCTGTCTTCACAGGAGAGTTCATCCAAGTCGCACATCCCAACCGCTGAAGCAGCCTTGAAGTGGCCTCATCTCAATGGACTAGCAAATAGGTTGCCACCTCCGCTGGAATGTGAGGTTGTTCTCCTTATGGGCTACAACTGCCAACAAGCCCTTCTACCAAGTGAAGTCCTGGCTGGCACAGAAAACCAACCCTATGCACAACTAACAGATCTTGGCTGGAGTATTGTTGGTTGTTCATATCAAGTACACAATAAATGTGATGCTATAGGCACCTGTCACAGGGTCATTGTGCGCGAAGTAACCCCAACTGTTCAACAGTCGGTTGAAATCAAGTAAAAGGTGCACTTTGCTTGCAGAACTTGAGTAAAAGAAGTCACTCCACTGGATGTAATAAAGGCTCTGGAAGCAGATTTTGCCGAGCATGCAACAGATGATAATCCAGTCTCCCAAGAAGACATACTGTTCGTGTCTTAAGGTGAACAAAGGCATTAAGCAGAAGGAAGATGACATACTGTTCGTGTCTAAGGTGAACAAAGGCATTAAGCAGAAGGAAGATGGTCACTATGAGCTCCCTCTTCCATTCAAAATTGACAACCCAAATCTCCCAAATAACAAATCTTCATTGGAACGTCGTCTCAGAAAGGATGAAAAATACTATAAGGATTACATTAAGTTCATGGAGGATAACATTTCTCGTGGAGATGCAGAAAAGGTCCCGGAACAAGAGCTTGATAACAAAGCAACTTGGTACATTCCACACCACGGGGTGTACCACCCCCACAAGCCTGAAAAGATTCCAGGCTTCCGTTTCCAAGAAACCTCTCAACGATCACCTTCTGACTGGACCAGATCTCACCAATGCACTGGTTGGAGTTTTATGTCGATTCAGAAAGGGTTCCATAGCCATAATGTGTGATGTGGAGAGAATGTTCCATCAATTCCATATCATTAAGGAACATCAAGACTACCTGAGATTTCTTTGGTGGGACAAAGGCAATTTGAACTCCAAACCATCAGTATATCATCACCCGGCTGCTGCAACTTCGGACTCAAACATCTCGCAGCACAAGGCAGAGAGAAGTTCAGCAAAGAGACCATCCTGTTCATCCAAGGAGGTTTTTATGTGGACGATGGACTCGCTAGTGTAACGTCAACAGCTGAAGCCATACAGCTAGTCAAAGAGTCAAGAGCCCTCTGCAAAACAGGCAATCTCCGTCTGCACAAGTTTGGGTCAAATTATAAAGAAGTGCTTGCAGTAATACCCCAAGCAAAAAAAGCTCCTAAGGATCAAGACATGTCTCTAGGAGAAGCCCACATTGAACGTGCACTGGGAGTACAGTGGTGTATAGGAGCGGATGAGTTCAAATTCAGATTTAAAGTCAAAGAAAACCCACTAACAAGGAGAGGGGTGCTTTCGACAGTTGCTTCAGTTTATGACCCCCTTGGGTTCGTTGCGCCTTTCATACTGATTGGAAAGCAAATACTCCAGATGTTGTGCAAAGACAAAGTCAACTGGGACAATGATCTCCCTGAGAACATCCTACTACAATGGGAATCGTGGCTTTGAGACCTGTCAAAACTAGCAGCTCTAAAAATCCAATCCAAACAATATGAACTACACATTTTTTCAGATGCAAGTCAGAAACCTTCATTATCAAACAAGTGCAAAGAGAAGCCTTTGCTGAAGAAATGTAGAAGATAAGATCACAAAAGGAAAGTGCTCTACACAAGAACAACAGACTTAAACTAAGATGCGACCAAGGGACAAACTTCATGGGCGCAAGGGGAGAGTTTTCAGAGTTAAAGGAATGGATCAAGAACGTCAAAGAACCATTGGTTGCGAGTCTGATGAACATCCATCTGCTAGGTGTCTGGGAATGCCAGATTCGTACAGTGCGAAGTGTACTAACAGCAATACTGGACAAATCCTCAAACAGGCTCGACACTACAAGCTTAAGAACGTTTCTTTACGAGACAATGGCAGTCATCAATAGCAGGCCACTAAGTGTTTGAACACCTCAACAACCCCACTGGTCCAGAACCACTTACGCCAAGTCACATATTAACAATGAAGTCATCAGTTATTCTCCCTCCTCCTGGACAGTTCTCCAAAGAAGATTTGTATTTAAACAAGAGATCGAGAAGAGTACAGTTTCTTGCAAATGAGTTCTGGCAGAGATGGAAACGAGAATACCTGTTAAATCTCCAACAGAGACAAAAATGGCAAAAAGCATCAGGTAACCTACAAGTAAATGACATTGTGATTCTTCAGGACGACAATGCGCCGAGATGTAAATGGAAACTTGCTTGTGTGATAGTGACATTTCAAAGCACAGACGGAAAGGTCCGAAAGGTGAAGCTGAAGACCAATGACACTACAGGAAAACCACAGACGAGACTAATAAATATAGACAGACCTATTCACAAACTTGTGACTTTAATCGAGACCGATAAAGTGCAAACACATAGTCAAGACTCAAATACTTCTTTGAGTGATTGAGTGGTGATTTTGGTGGGAGTGTAAATGTCATAAAATAGTTAATGCATAAGTTCATAAGTTTTGTTTAAAGAAATGATATCTTTAAGATTATTATTTTGTTATTATTATTCATGCTTTTCAAATGTTTATTTGGATAAGATATATGTTGGTTCAAGTAATATCGCAAGAGTATCTGGCGCAGGTGGGAATTTAATGCACATATTCAGGAAATTCTGAGCAAGAGCCACGCTGAAGGCAGCTCAAGTGCTAGTTAACCAGCTGCACAAGATACCTTTTTGTTTTGTATGATAAATTGATGTGATTGTGAATTTGTCTCGTGCTAATTACTGTATGTTGTAAACAGCGAGAAATGCACATGCTCTATCGTGTAAAGAAAGACCTCCGAAGTAACAGAGGGCCATGAGGTAGCTGTTTCATCTCACTGTGTGTTAACAATGATTATGTGGAGTGTCTTGTTGTACTGTCGTGTTCTGTCTTTAGTTTTCACAGCGTTTACCGGCAAAAGGCTTATTAATTGATAATCCTCAATCTTCCCAGGTTGTCCGGCCAGAACAAGAGAAGGATGTCAGCTTTTACTTAATCACTTTATTAATTGCGTGTGGGTGGATAAGGGAGTTGTTGGTTTCTACAATATAGAAGTAAAATACAGTGAATAGTGGATAAATAACGAACACAATAATGCAATGAATATGGACAGATGTACATAGAATATATAAACAATAAATGTGTGAATACAGTGGGATACATTAAATAAGTTCAAATGAAACGGATAAGTATTCAAGTAACAACATTCGCAACAACAAACAGTTAGCAATGACTTTCAGACATATTCTCGTCTAAAGCTAGAAATTCCGAGCGTCCTTGAACGCATCACCATTGGTTTTGTGAATACAATGAGCTGCTGTAATTTTGCCATAGTTTTTTGGGGGGGACATCGAATCTAGTAAAAAAATAATTGTAAAAAATATTTTTTTTTTTAATTCGATGTTAAAAGAAATACAATGTAAAAAAAAAAAATCTATGTAAAAAAATAAATTCGATGTAAAAAAAAAATCGATTACTTTTTTAAAATTCGATGTAAAAAAAAACGATGTAAAAGAAAATTCGATATTAAAAAAGATATTGTAATAAAAACACTAAATAATAACCTTCATACTCTCATCTATTGCCTTGAGTTCTTGAGTAGAATATTACAGTCAGAACATGGCTGCCAGGCAGGGGTCCTTCTAGATTTATTGTACACAGTTTGTAAACAGTAGGCGTGTCAGGCAGGACGTTTCATAAGACCCCGACCCCTGTCGGCCAAACTGCGTCACATCCACGTGTGTTACAAAACAACCACACTTGCAGCCACAGTTGAGCTATGTAGCGTTTGCGTTTGTTGTAGTTGACAGCGTGGTAAATAAATTGCCAAATACTTTGTGGTTGGCGTCGTTGTGAATATTTTGGAACAGAAAATGAAAGTACCAAAAGCTACGAAGTCTCAGGGGTCTGAATCAAAAAGTTCAACTAGAAAAGAAGGAAGCAAAGGTAAGCAAACAATCTCCAAGAAAATACGAGAGAAGAAAGATGCGGACACGTCTTCTGCAGGTAAGACTGACAAATCGTGCAAATGAAATGTTTGGAGGTAATTTAGTGACATGCTGTTCGGTTTTACAGGAATTGTACCCAAGTCCTGTGCTGTCCAGAAAAGGGCTGGACATCATAGCATCCTGCATTACCTTTACAAGAACACCTTGGGACAAAACCTGCACTCCCAGCTCAGACAGGTGAGTGAAACGTGCTGGACATTAGACCTCAAAGGGGCAAAAAGTCTCAAATTTTTTATGATAACTATGACTATTGCGTAAATATCCTAAATGATATTGTGCATTTGACCAAACCAGGAAGAGGACAGTCGAGTGTGAATGAACCCTGAAAGACCGAAGAAACTAGATAGACCATGATCCTTCAGTTAGATTTGTATTTATTTGCACACACATGGAACACATTACAAAAACGCCCAAAATACCCCCAGGCTTTATGAGCTTGCTTCCCCTAAAAACAGACATGAACAGGCAAGACAGATTGTTACAGTAGAAATGTATGTTTGATTAATATAAAACTATGTTAGAATACATGATGTGTGGATGGATTAAACTATAATAAGATGTCATCATGTGTGAAGCATTTACAAGAGCAAACTTTACTAAAAACACCAATGGATTTCATCATTTTTTGATGTGATTTTCAAGGTCAGTTTTTGATCAACAATTGCTCCTAAAAACAACTTTGGCCACTTGGTGACTTTGGATACCATTAATAGAGATTTTTTTGAAATATTCAAATTATTAAACACACAATTAATGTTTATCAGAAAATATGATTTCTACAGTAAGTCTGACCACAATATTGCATCTAGGGCTGCAGGCTTTAATCAATTAATTGGTCGATGGTGTCTTAGTCAACCACACGTTCTATTAGACTAATTATTTGATGGGAAATATTAAAGATTTATATAAACAACAACAGGAGGAAAAGGCATAGACTGAATGAGCTGGACATTTGAGTATTATGATTTCCTTCTGCCTTTTTTACATACGAATATACAATTTACAAATGCTTTACTTGTCTTGTCAGTGCCCTTTGGGTCAAATATATGGTATTTGTCACCAAGACTCCTTTTAGTCAACTAATCAATGAACAGGGCAATATTTTAGTCAATCAAACTTTTCTTTTGTTGATTACAGCCTTAATTACACCCCTATATTGGTCATGTCATCAATCTTTGCAATTAAAACGTCTTGTCTCTTTGTCAGTGTCTTCAGGAGCCTTTCGTGCGCTCGCTCTCATCCTATCACTACCATGGGGCTGAAAGCCCGTTCGACCGCAGAATCACCTTTTTGGAGTGGCACCCGACGCACCCCTCCACGCTGGCTGTGGGATCCAAGGGCGGAGACCTTTTCCTGTGGGACTATGAAGACGGCGCCAGAAAGAGTTTTATCCAAGGGGTCAGTCTTCTGCTTTTGCCTTTACTTGAATGTGAATCACAAGTGGTGGTGCAAATCATAACACACACTGCCAGATTTGAAGAACAATTTTACATTCATCTTGACTAAAATAATTGTGACGGCCTCAATCTCCTGTGCGGTACAGAGACCCTGGCAAGTCCAAGTCTGTGCCCGTCAAGATCAAGGGTATTTTTGTATAAAGTTATATGGTTTTAGTAAATGGTGCCTTTTGTCAAGTTTCAAGTCCTCTTGAGTCACAAATGGCAGGTCCTCTGTCTGGGGGGGGATGGATTGGGATGAATTCAGATTTTAGAAGGTGACATTTAAAATGTTTTTTGTAGTTAAGTTTACATCCAAACTTTAGAAAGTTGCAGAGGGTTCTGTCCGGTGGTTGAGTGGGTAAATATAAAGAAACAAAATAATTCTTTGACATAAAAAAAGCAAAGTTTGGTAACTTGATGGTAATTTATGAGACTGGGATGACTTGCTCAAAATTACATTTGCTAACGATACGTCTAGTAATAATTGTTAACATAAATAAAGGTTAGTACAAACTCTAAGGTATGAATATGAACATTTTATTAGTGCAGACTACATTTTTCCTACATACTCAATTCACATTCACAATATTCCCCACTTGAAAGTGAGAATAGCCAGAAGTGATCATTTGCCTTATTTTTTGTAAGTTGCTTGAAATGTGTTGCCTTTCATTTAGGTTTATATAAAGGCATGAGTTTGTATAATTATTTGTTTGACGTTTTACAGAACGGAGCTGGAGATTCCATTTGGGGGATGAAGTTTTGCCCCACTGACCCGTCAAAAGTGTATGTGTCCTCCGGAGAAGGGACTGTGACACTGAAAAGCTTCGAGCACCGCCCCAGCACTGTCCTGACCCGAGTTCAGGACTGCGGCCACGAACAACACAATGTCTGGTAATGATGGATACAAATACTGCAACACTACGTCCACTAGGCCAAATATTCAGACCGATCGGTGTAACTCGGGACTCTCTCGCAGTCACTGGTATTGCTGTCTGGATCTGTCGGTGAGTCGTCAGATGCTTGCAACTGGAGACAACGTGGGGAATCTGTATCTGCTCAGTATGGATGGACAAAAGGTGAGGAAAAAAACACACATTTATTATTGGTACCAAAGCCTGTAACTGTTTTTGAAAGAAATATTCCAATTAAAATCCACATCATCATTATTTGTCAGCGATTGGCTCCACAAAACTGCAATGTTAAAGGTTAAAATTAAAAATAAATTTGTTTTGATACTTGTTCAAACGAGTATCTTGTTTAGATACTTGTTTAGATACTTGTTTTGGTACTGATTAGCATCTGACTTTTGATACTTTTGATAACACTAGAAACTATTGTTAAAAAATAATTTTAAGTTGGTCTATGACAGAGAAGAGAAGGCAATGAACTTTGTGGATGTTTTCGTGTCATTCAGGTTAAAACCAAATATTATTCTTTTGCCTGGAATGTTCCGCAGTATGGCATTAAACTTATTGTTGGTAGGTGGTCAGGTGTTGTAATTGGTCAAAAAAAAACTTGGAAAAACCTGAATTCTTACTGTGAGCGGCTTCGTCTCTGTAAATTGCGTGTCTCCATAGATGAATACGTTTAATGCCATACTGTGTAACTTTCCAGGCAAAGAGACAAACCTCATGGAGATTGACCTTCCACCATTCAGGAATTAAAAAATAAATACTCTACTCCAGGTTTTTAGGTGCAAAGAATAAGGCTAAAAGTCAAATAATTATGTATTTGTATGGATCTATTGTGAACATGAAATTGCTTTATGAATATCTTGAGTTTTTTGGTTTTAGATTTACGGTGACAAATTACACAAGGCTAAAGTGACGCATGCTGAGTTTAACCCTCGCTGTGACTGGCTGCTGGCGACTTCCTCTGTGGACCACTCTGTGAAACTCTGGGACCTCAGGAACCTCAAGGACAAGAACAGCTTCCTGTACGAACTGCCGCATGAGAAGGCCGTCAACGCAGGTACGGCAGCCAAATCGAATCAAATCGAGGGTTTTGGACTTTGGAGGATAACACTGAACAAGAAATATAAATATGTACGGAAAATAAAACAAGTGTAGTCAGTACAAATAATTGAAATGTGGCTCATGTAAAAACTAGGTCCTCCCCCCCCCCCCCCCCCCCCCCCCCCCCCCCCCACTCTAAAGAGAAGAAAATTTACTAAAAGAAAAGAAGATTTTTTATTATTTTGGTATGGAGGCCTTTTCCTGAGTGTCCTGAGCTTTGGCATAAATCATTTCTGGTTCTTTGTTGTGCCCTTTGGTATGTTATTATGTTAAAAGTTTTTGTGTTTGTGTATTATTATCATTATTATTATTATTATTATCAGCATATTTCAACCCCATGGACTGCTCAAAGCTGCTCACCACAGACCAGTACGACCAAATCCGGATTTACGCCTCATCTGATTGGTCTAAGCCTCAACATGTGATTCAGCATCCACACAGACAGTTCCAACACCTCACTCCAATCAAGGTGTGGTATTTAATGTTCTTTTACTCAACAGTATATCATGTAATGTCTGTGGCAAGACAGGTGCCATGTTGACCGGGCGTTTCCAGACTTTTTTCACTGAGGTGGCACATGGGTGCTAATTTTTATCTTTTTATTCAACCGTTACATTTAATAATTTTACTAATGAAATCATTTTAAATAAATATTAATGTATATTTACTTTTTGATTCAATATTGTCAGCAAAATTGGACATTCACCAATATACTGCCTCAGCACCTTTGGCACGCCCCTCCCTGAAGGTCGAGTTGTAACTCTACTGGACATATTGACAAAGCATGTTTTTATTTTTATTTAACCAGAAAAGTTATTTTTTTTTAAAATTGGTTTTGTTACAGACCAGTAGAAGTAGATTACATTTTTTATAAAATACAATAGCTTTATTTTAATCAACTACTACCTGATGTGAACAAACAATTTAGATTTTACTTAATTTATCAAAGAATCTGTTTATATCAACTAAACTCCTCGGTATGAACGTACTATTTACATATTACATTTCTTAAAGGATTTATTTATATGAACAAACAATTTACATTTTATCTAAATATCCCTCACAAATGATTTACTATTTACTAATCACAAATCGGCACAACAGTCAAGTTTAAAGACATTCATGTGTCTCATGTTAAAAACGCAGAAGCAACTCCGAACATGAGCTTTTGTGTTTTGGTGCAGACAACAAGAAAAATGATACAGGTTTTAATCTTACAAGTTAAAATATTGTACCACGACTAGTAATAATACCTATATTGACAATGTGTGTTATTCAGTCAAAATACAGATAGTTTGAAGTCTTGTTTGTGTTCATTTCTAAGGCTACGTGGCATCCAACGTATGACCTAATCGTAGTTGGGCGTTACCCGGACGTCCGCGTGTGTCCCGGAGACTTGAAGACCACCGACATCTACGACTCCAACACTGAAGAACTGGTGTATCAGCTGTACGACCCTTCGGCCCCAGGGATCAAATCTGTGAGTTGACTGAACACGTGCTAAAAGAGACTATCGTTAAGTGACGCCTTTAACATGATTATCTGTGAACGTGCAGGTCAATAAGTTTAGTCCAATGGGAGATGTCGTTGCATCTGGAATGAGTAAGTTTTCCCAAATCATTTTACTCTTAGTATTGTTACTGACTCTTTTGTTTACTGTAGCGTCTATTAAGAATTATTAGGAAACTGTTGTAATAACTTGAGTGAAGTTTAATAAGATAAGATAAGATATTCCTTTATTGTCCCACATGGGGAAATTTCATTGGTGCAACGCAGGTAGATACAGAGGTAGATACAGAAGAACAGAACAGATCACTTATAGGAAGTCTGAAAATCACTTTCAGTAGAAGATCTCCTATAAATAAATAAAAACTCCCATAGACAAATGAATAAATAAATACATAAATACCATTGCATGTGATCACGACAGTAATTGCACATGAATATGTGTCACGACAGCACATAGATTGCACATGAATTTCATAGTAATTGCACATGAATTGCACATGAATTCCAACAGCAATTGCACATATGACAGAATTGCACATGGTTAGGTCAGTATTGCGAGTGTTCAGTACTAACAGTTTTTGTTATAAAGTCTGACAGCAGCAGGAAGGAAAGACCTACGGAACCTTTCCTTCACACATCGAGGGTGGATCAGTCTCTCACTGAAGCTGCTCTCCAGAGCGGACAGAGTGTCCTGCAGGGGGCGACACTCATGGTCCAGCATAGATGTGAATTTAGCCAGGACCCTCCTGTCCCCCACCTCCTGCACCGAGTCCAGAGCACAGCCCAGGACGGAGCTGGACTTCTTGATGACTCTGTCCAGCTTCCTCCTCTCCCTCTCTGTGATGCTGCTGCTCCAGCAGGCCACACCATACAGGAGGGCTGATGCCACCACAGAGTCGTAGAAGGTCTTCAGGAGTGGCCCTGTCACTCCAAAAGACCTGAGTCTCCTCAGGAGGTAGAGCCGACTCTGGCTCTTCCTGTACAGTGCGTCTTGTGTTATGAGTCCAGTCCAGTTTGTGGTTCAGATGAACACCCAGGTACTTGTATGAGTCCACTCTCTCAATGTCCCGTCCCTGGATGTTCACTGGTGAGGGGGCAGTGGGGTGGCGTCTGCGGAAATCCACCACCATCTCCTTGGTCTTCCCCGCGTTGATGAGGAGGTGGTTCCGCTGACACCAGTCCACAAAGTCCTGCGCCAGTCCTCTGTACTCCTCGTCATCGTCGTCCGTGATGAGTCCGATGATGGCAGAGTCGTCAGAGAACTTCTGCAGGACACAGCTGTCCGTGTCATGTCTGAAGTCTGCAGTGTAAAGGGTGAAGAGAAAGGGTGCGAGGACAGTGCCCTGGGGCGCCCCCACACTGCAGGTCCGAGTGTCAGACACACAGTTCCGGGCTCTCACAAACTGGGGTCGGTCTGTGAGGTAGTCCAGGATCCACTCTGCCAGGTCATACTCCACACCAGCCGTCTCCAGCTTGTCCCTCAGGAGCAGCGGCTGGATGGTGTTGAAGGCGCTGGAAAGATCGAAGAACAGAATCCTCACAGAGCTGCCAGGCTTTTCCAGGTGAGAGAGAGAGCGGTGCAGCACGGAGATGACGGCGTCCTCCACTCCGATGCCAGACCGATATGCAAACTGCAGCGGGTCCATGGCTGAGCTCACGGTGGAGCGGAGGTGGTCCAGGACTAGCCGCTCCAGTGTCTTCATCAGGTGGGACGTGAGAGCCACTGGCCTGAAGCTGTTGAGGTCTTTGGGGCGCGGTGTCCTAGGCACAGGTACCAGAAAGGAGGTCTTCCAGACCTGTGGTACCACCCTCAGCTTCAGGCTCATGTTGAAGACATGCTCCATAACTCCACACAGTTCATCTGCGCAGGACTTAAGGAGCCTGGGGCTGATGCCATCAGGTCCTGCTGCCTTCCTCACTTTAATCCTCTTCAGCTCACTCCTCACCTGTGCTGCTGTGACAGTCAGTGGTTGGCAGGGGGACCATGTGCGGGGGGGATGGGTGAGTCCAGGCGAAGTGGGGAGCTGATGGTCCGGGGCAGATAAGCGAAGAGGAACAGATGCAGGGCATTGTCCAGCTGTGGAAGAGGGAGCATGCAGCTGTGCAGGGGGAGGGGCGGGTGACCGATCAAACCTCAAGAAGTGAGCATTTAAATCATTCACCCACTGTAGATCCCCCTCTGTCTGGGCAGGGGGGATTTTGAAGCCCGAGATGGTTTTCAGGCTCCTCCACACTCCCTGAATGTTCTTTTGCTGCAGCTGCTCCTCCATCCTCCTCTTGTAGCCGGCCTCAGCCTGCCTGATCTTCCTCCTCAGCTCCTTCTGCACAGTCCTCAGCTCCTCCTTGTTCCCTGACCTGAAGGCTCTCTTCTTCTCCTTCAGCAGAGCCTTCAGTTCACGGTTAATCCATGGCTTGTTGTTTGGAAAACACTGCACCGTCCGGGAGGGAACAATGTTCTCAAAACAGAAGTTGATGTAGTCCGTGATGCACTCTGTGATGGTGTTGATGTCCTCCCCATGTGGGTCATAAAGCTCAGTCCAGACAGTGGTGCTGAAGCAGTCCCTCAGAGCCTCCTCGCTCTCAGCAGACCACATCCTCACCTCACGGGACACCACAGGCTGCCTGCGCACGATGGGTTCATACACAGGCCTCAGATGTACAAGGTTGTGGTCCGAGCTGCCCAGGGGAGGGAGGGGGGAAGAAGAATAAGCCTCCTTGGTGTTGGCAAAAAACAAGTGTGTGGTGTATAATGTGTGTATGACTCCTGTGTAGTAAGAAATGATAAAGTAAATGTTATGGTCCTTGTCCAGGTTCGACTGTGCTGGTGTGGGACAGGGATGAGACTCTGCTCAATAACCGACACAAACAAACAGTGGAACGTTCTGCTCCTGTGGATTTACTGAGGGGACAGCGCAGGACGCAGCCACGCTCCCGGGACAGAGCGCCCCCTGTGGACAAACGGCTCAAGAAAAAACTGCTCTCTCTGCAGGAAACTCTGACCAAAACAAGGGGTAAACGGAAGTAAAGTAGAGAAAATAATCCAGGATTCTAAACTGTTCATGACTGGTGTTGTTTGTTCTTTTATAAATGTTGTCAAATGTTTTTCTACTGTTTCAATAAAGATAACTTTTGGGATTTTTTTCTGTCTAGTTTTTTTCTAGAGACAGCTGAAAAGCTCTACATGAGCATGAACTATAATTGAGATTTGTGATGTAGCACAAATTTCCCATAGTCTTTGTTTGTTTTTGTCTATTTTTGTTTATTTCCAACTTGCATTAACATGGGACTTAAGTTAAAGCCAATGAAGACAATAACATCTGATTCAGGTGGTCTTTCCCTCTGACACCTTCGAAAGGAGTGGGATACTATACAAACTTTTCGGTCCCACCCCCCTATTCCCCATTGTTCCATAACTATTTATTTTACACAATTTTTTTACCTTTATTGTTTGATCCAAAAATATATAAAATACATTTTCTGTGCATGTGGGTAGTAACTTTGCAAGAATTTACAACAAAAATCTTGACCGTAACAGCTGTCATGGGACTACAGATAAAAAATAACCCAACCATAAAAAGCATTGTCCCTGAAATAAAGTTTTAAAACAACATTTACACAATCTTAACAATTTTACTTTCCCTGTCCATCAGCTGCAGAGTGAAAGATAAGCTCAGATAAGCTCCTCTCTCTGTTATGAATACTTTCCTGCTGATATTGAGCTATTACGTTGTGACAGCTGCAGTGATGATTCCCCGCCGCACGGGGGCAGTGTAACCATAAGGAGTCAGACATGTTCACGTTTACAGTTTGTTTTCTTCCGGTGCCCGTGCAGCTGCTCTGAATGCGAACGTGGTAAAAGCAGGTAACAATCTCAGCTGTTTACCCCTCATCTGACTGTGCAGACTGTGATCTGTTCAATATTAGAGCCATAATAATCCTTCTGATGTGACACATTCACGTGTTTCTGCTGCAAACACTTTCAGTCTGAGCTAAAGCTAACGCGGAGCCCTGACAAACCCATGCAGCTGCAGAAAGATGTACAGATTATTTTGTTTTATTATTGCTTTTCTAAAATAGCTAAGTAATGCATGGTGTTTTGCAAAGACTATGTATTTTTCAAGTTCTGTATTGCGCGAAGATATTCACGAAATATATACTGTAATATTCGGCTATTACATGTTAACAAGAATTGTTCAATCATTTTCCATTAATATAATATCAAAAATAATAATAATATAATATAAAATCGTGATCTTGTATCATTATCATTGTCAAACCCACAATAATACCATGGCCAGTCACAATATATGGAATGACATGCCTTAATGTAGGACTGAAACAAGTTAATCAATTAATTGCAACTAACGGATTGATGGGGGGGAATAATCAAATGAACGTTTTCTGTGCTCTTCACAGACTTTAAAACATGTAATGTGCTGAGATGATGCATATTTTTTGTCTTATAATGAATTAGGATGTCTTAAAACGGCATCTTTAGTTTAATCTTGATTACATTTGGTAGAAATCTCATATCCACGTGCTTTTTGCGTACTTAACCACTAATCGATCAATCAAAAGAATAATGATTAATTAATTATTCGATTATATAATTACCGGTAATCGTTTGTTACAGCCGTACTTAAATTCATTGTTTTGTTGCAACAGCAGCTAAAGAAACAGAAGATGAAACAGATGAAGACATTTGTTTAGCACTTTTGTATTTAAAGTGTTTTGATTGTCACAATAATGATTCCAAGCAAAGGCTTATCAATGCATTTTAGAAGGAAAACCATAACATATTACTATTCTATTAGGCACTTAAAAATAATTAATATTGAAATGAATATTGTGATAACATTTGGATAGCTTTTCTATTAAGTAAGTGAGCAATGCAAGCAAGCTACATTTATTTGTAGGCTTATTGCACAATTACTACACAGTGTAATACAAAGGGCTATACAATAATTCAAATGAATTAAACTCAAAATACAAATGCATATAATTACAGTATGAAATAAAATCACAAAACAATCAAATGCACTTTATTTATATAGCACATTTTATAAATAGACAATAAAAACAGACAATGAAATTTAAAAAAAACAGTAAATAGAAACATATACAATATATATATCTAAATTAAAAAAGCCACAAATGGTAAGAAATATATATATATATATATATATATATGTATATGAAATATATATATATATAATTATCTATCGACTATAAGAGACAAGACAACACAACATGCACAGTTAATTAATAATGTTAATTGTTTGAACAGCAATGGAGTCCTATGAGGAGGGGGCTGTCAGTGTGGGGGGCTCTGTGGGAGAGGAGAACTACTTTCTGGGCTACACCTTCACTGACCGCTCGCACTCCAGCCGCGTGGTGAAGAACATCATGGACCTGTGCCTGGAGGACGGCCTGTTTGCGGACGTCACCATCAACGTGGACGGTAAAGAGTTCCACTTGCACCGCCTCGTCCTGTCGGCCCAGAGCAGCTTCTTCCGCTCCATGTTCACGTCCAACCTCCGCGAGTCCCACGATCGCACCATCGAGCTGAAGGACGTGAGCTCCTCTGTGTTTCAGCTGCTGGTGGACTACATCTACCACGGCACCATCAGACTGCGGGTGGAGGACCTGCAGGACACGTACGAGATGGCAGACATGTACCAGCTCACGGCTCTCTTTGAGGAGTGCTCTCGATTCCTGTCACGCACCGTGGAGGTCAAGAACTGTCTACAGGTTTGTTCTCTCTCCTGCTCTGCACTCGGAAGATTGTAGGGCGGCAAGTGAGGATGTCAAGATGGTTTGGCTAATCGATAAACATGATTTTTCAGGTCACAATAACATCGTAAATAATAATCGGGACAATTTTAAAGGCAACGTTAAGTCATTTCATTCAGTCTGCACTCCAAAAAAAGTGCTTTTCATTTGGCAGTTTATCTCACAATAACTTTACTTTATATTTTAGAATGTTTGTTTGAATAAAACGGGTCTTTGATATAAATGGTTGTTATTTGCATAAAAAACAACCATTGCAGTTTGGTCAGATACATGGTTAGATTTCACGCGCTGCCCCCTAAACTAAATAAAATGTGTTTTTATGCCCAGGTGATGTGGCTGGCTGACAGACACAGTGACCAGGAGTTATACACTGCAGCAAAGCACTGTGCCAAGATTCACTTGGTTCAGCTGCACCAGACGGAAGAATTTGCTAATCTTCCTCTCTGCCTTCTTCTGGACATTATCAAAGGTAAGAAAACGCCAAAGGTAAGAAAAAGCCATCATCTTTGACATCCAGGAGACCAGGACACTTTTTGTGTTCAGATGGAGTTCCCAGCTCCCAGAATCCCACTGTGGCTATTGAGTCCTGGATTAGCCACAACAAAGTGGAAAGAGAGGAGTTTTCGTCTGTTCTGCGAGAGAGCCTAAAGGTAAACGTCAGAACTTTACTTTCATTTAGTTTTAGATTTATTCTATCAAACTAAAACTCTTGTCATCATCAGGAGATCGGAGAGACGGTGCACATCTACCTTATTGGTAAAGAGGAGACTCGGACGCACTCGCTGGCCGTGTCTCTGCACTGTGACGAGGACGATGCCATCAGCGTGAGTGGACAGAACAGCCTGTGCCACCAGATCACGGCGGCCTGTAAACACGGGCCTGACCTGTACGTGGTGGGGGGCTCCATCCCGCGCCGCATGTGGAAGTGTAACATGCACACCATGGACTGGGAGCGCTGTGCCCCTCTACCTCGCGACCGGCTGCACCACACCATGGTGTCAGTGCTCAACGATGACGTCATCTACTCTCTGGGAGGAAAAACCCTGCAAGACACACTGTCCAATGCTGTCATCTACTACACGGTCAAGGACAACATGTGGACCGAGACCAGCCCCCTGGACACTGCTGTGTCCAGCTCTGCGGGGGTTAATCTGGGAGGCATCATCTATCTGCTGGGAGGAGAGGAGAATGACATGGACTTCTTCACCAAACCCTCACGACTGATTCAGTGCTTTGACACGGCGACTCAGAAGTGTCAAATGAAACCATACGTGCTGCCGTTTGACGGCCTCATGCACGCAGCTGTGCACATGGACGTTATCTTCATCGTAGCAGAGGGAGACTCTGTGGTTTGTTATAACCCGCTGTTGGAGAGCTTTACCCGGCTGCGCTTTCCAGAGGTTTGGAGCTGTGTGCCGTCTCTGTGGAAGGTGGCGAGCTGTAATGGCTGCATTTATGTGTTCAGGGACAAGTGTAAGAAAGGAGATGCCAACGCGTTAAAGTTCAACCCTGCCACCTCTGTAGTGACTGTTATCAGAGGAATCAAAATTCTGCTCACAAACTGGCAGTTTGTTTTGGCTTAAAGTTCCCTCCACATTCTGCAGTGGCAGACAGATGGGTCACATGACTCAGTTCAGTGTTTACTCAGCTGGTCTGTGCCCCTCCTCGAGACCATCTCAGTGTTTCAGTTTATTCACCATTTATTCTGCAACAATGACGCGACCAGTTAACTGAGACACATAATCTTGATTATTTAATGTTAATAAAAAGATTCCTAAATCGTGATCACTCACATTCAGCAACTGTTTGTAAAACTTCAATGTTATTGGTACTGATCATCTTCCACATAAATGTTTAAAATTCAAGATTTTATGATGATGCTTTTATTTATCTATTTATTTGAAGGTTCTTCCTCACAAAGTTTCAGAAACTGGAGTTAATCCAGTGAATGTTGTGGGCTGTCCTTGAGGTGAAGGAGAGAAAGCGTCCACAGTCTGATCCCACTGATGTGAAGGAGGCTCGGAGCTGAAACCCAAGCCAAGGAACATGTCAGACTGTGAGAACTATTCTGAGCCCAGTGAAGCGGGAGGAGGAGGTGTGTGGATGTGTAAGGGAGGAAGGGGGCTCCTCCACAAAGCAGGAGCTGTACTTGTCTACAAGTGCCATTTGGCAAATGGTTCTTTAATTATATGTACAAGACACTTCTGCATCATGCACATGGCCGCATTGCTTCATTCATCAATGAGGTTGCTTTTGTGGACATTGTCCACCGAAGAGTTCTTGGTTGTAGTGACCTTGGTAGTACTGCTGAGGGCAGGACAGAATTCCAAAAAGGACACATGGTCTGGAGTGACAGCGGCAGGAGGAAGGTGGGTGGGAGATGGGGGGCAGAATTCCTCTGACAGGGGTGTGGATATCCTGCATCTATTCTAGCATAGCACTGCTAGCACTTTGCTGGAAAACGGGTTCTTTGGTGTTTTTGCAGAGGAGATTTGAGGTTTACTCGTGGACAGTTGGTGGAAGGACTTGACTGCAGGATTAATGTTGAGAGCCTTCTTCAGTCCCTGTAACTCTCCACAAGAGCCCTAGGGAGAATGGGTGCTGATCCATTTTCCTCTGGGTCTGCGCTCTGGAGCTGAGGGTGGTGCTAGGCCTTCAGAGGATCAACCGGAGCTGCTAACTGCATGGTCAGGATCTACAATCCTGCCACCTCTCGGACATTGCATGGCATAATCAAATGATTGCTTTTATGAGGAAGCTGGCAGCAGAGATGGGCCAGGACCAAACCAAGCAGCAGATTGAGAAAGGCCTGAAGCTGTACCAGTCCAACCAAACTGACCGGGCTCTGCAAGTGTGGACCAGAGTCCTGGAGAAGACCTCTGATCCTGGAGGAAAGTTCCGGGTGCTGGGCTGTCTGATCACCGCACACTCTGAAATGGGCAAATACAAAGACATGCTGAGGGTAAGACTCACCACACGCAAGAGTAACATGTAGAAAGTAAATTGAATTACCCTTAATAAAATGTAATATCATATACTTTGTATATGATATTACATTTTATTAATTCTTGATCAGGCTGTGTGCTTGTAAACTAAAGTTTGATGTTAGTGCAGTTGTGTGGGTGTATCCATGTTTTATTGTTCGCAGCAGCACTAAACTATTACATGTGAAATGGGATCTCATTTGCACTGTTCTTATAGAGCATGGATTAATCTGTGGCATCCATGTGATGCAGAGTAAATAAGTGCCTTGCAACTTGAGAGCAGAGTGGGATATCTTGTTGACATAATCATCTTTACTCCGGCAGTGGCTCACGCTCAAATAAGCTGTTCTCAGGCCAGACAGAAGTGAGATAGAAATGTGATTTATTTATTTATTATTTCCATTTTTGCTCAAAGTTTAGACAACATTTTTCCAGTTATTAAAAATACAATTTACTCTTAGTGATAAAGTGTTGTTTATTTCATGTATTGTTCAATATAAAATTTGTTTTGTTAGAGTGTCTAACAGTTGTGTACATCGGTGCTTTATTTGCAACATTAAATGTTTGCTGTAAAGTAAGTGTGAATTATTAAGTGAACCACAGGTCTGTTCCTCTCTTTGTGAGGGCCTTCAATGCAAGATGCTGTTTAATTTGCAAAACCTGAAGTCTGTCGGAGCTCTCCTTCACAGGGGTACGCCCCAAGTTTTCAAATCTTTTCCACTGGGTTTTTTATTGTTTTTCCTGCAGAAGGGTCTAAGGACAGGGAATGAATGGACAGTTATCCATTATGCAATATTCCTGTGGGTACTGATAGTTTTTGTATGCTGATGGTATTTATGGCTTGATAAAGGATAATATTTAAATGTTTAATACTATCATAGGTCTTGGTCATGTTGGTCAAGGTTTTGTTTTATGAAGGCTGTAAACTAGTGTTCTATTCATGTTGGCTGGCGAATTAGGGCACCACTACTATTCTGTGGCCTTTTTATTAAGTTTTAGCTGAACAAAATGTTTTGGACATCAGTGCATTTATGCCACCAAAATCTTCTACAATTAAAACAATTGCCCTCAATCACAACATTACACATCATGTGTAACGTCTTGTCTTCTGGTCCACAGTACGCCCTGGAACAGATCGACACGGCCCGGGAGATGGAGGACCCGGACTACCTGACTGAGGGTTACCTGAATCTGGCGCGCAGTAACGAGAAGCTGTGCGACTTCCAAAAGACCGTGTCCTACTGTAAGACGTGTCTGAACATGCAGGGCACCACGGTCAGCCTGCAGCTCAATGGCCAGGTTTGTCTGAGCATGGGAAATGCCTTCCTGGGCCTCAGCGTCTTCCAGAAGGCTCTGGAGAGCTACGAGAAGGCCCTACGCTACGCCCACAACAACGATGACAAGATGCTGGAGTGCCGGGTCTGCTGCAGCCTCGGAAACATCTACATCCACCTCAAGGTATTTTATTTGTTCAATTTTGTGTGTACAAGCCAACAACAAGTCAATTCAGAGGACTTTCCAGGAAGGAGATGAACAAAAGGAAACACCAAATGAGCCACAAGAAAGACATTGACCATGTGTTTGCTGGAAATGCATTTTCCTTTCAATAAGGAAAACCAGCTCTTTATGGTTGAATAAAACTGCTGAATTGTTTAGTTGCTTTTTAGTATTAAGTCATCTAGGGTTATATTCGACTTAAGAAATTCTTGATTATTTTAATGTATATTTTATTTAATATCGGACAGTGCACATTAATCAACATGAGTTAATCCAACATTTAAATGTGCTAAAGTTAGCATTGCAGGCTAATTTTCATAGATTTTCATAAAACCCAAAGGTTAGTTCACGTTGTGTTCACATGTCTGATTGTCCTTTGTCTGCCTCTGTTTAACACTTCTACTAAAGCTATGAAAGGATTTCATGTTCCTCAGTTCTGGAGGGGCCTCTGAACACGATTTGGCTCTGCTCAACGCTCGAGTATTTGTATTGAAGTTTAATTGTATAAACTCATGGGGTGCACGGTGGCAAAGGCGGTTAGCGCTCTTGCCTCCCAAGAAGGAGATCATGGGTTCGATTCCCGGACCAGACCAACATCACATGATCTCTCTGGGTGGAGTCTGCATGTTCTCCCCGTGTTACCGTGGGTTCTCTCCGGGTTCTCCGGCTTCCTCCCACCGTCCAAAGACATGCATGTGTTAGGTAAGATTGGTGACTCTAAATTGGCCCTAGTGAATGAATGTGAGCGTGAACTGTCTGTAATGTCTATGTCTCTGTGTTGGCCCTGTGACGAGTTGGCCACTGTCCAGGATGTACCCCGCCTAAGGCCCGAAGTCACTGGGATAGGCTCCAGTCACCCGCGACCCCGAAAGGGAACAAGCGGTAGAAAATGGATGGATGGATGTATAAACTCATTCTTGAGTTACCGCAGCCGGGTCATGAAGCGTCAGACCTTAATTTTTAGGATCAAATCTGAGAATTCTTAATTTAGCAGTTTTTAGGCTTCTATGTGACCTCATTGACCCCTGCCAACATGGGTATTTTCTGGATGTTGATTTTATATGAATGTGTGTATTTTGATGGAAAGTCTTGTGATGGAGTGTGCATTGTCTGTCAAAAACAAAGTATCAACATAGAATTATTTCACCAATCCTGGGGCTACAACACTCATTCAATGGGGGTCAGACAATGAAAGGTTGTGTAGACCATAATTATGTTGGAATAGATAATTAGGTTGGAATAGATAATTAGGTTATCACAACTCAATTAATTATATTTGTTCAAGATTTTACAACGATGATATTAATTAGATTTTTTTGCCCAATGTTTTGATTGTCTGCTTGTCTCTATGGGCAGCAGTGTGGTCTTGTTTACTTGTCCAGCTCATCAGACAGTAATTTATGTGAGGGTTGATGAATAGACTACCGTAAATAATAAGGGGCCAAGGGTTGAGCCCTGTGGCACACCTACATGATTAGACATCATATCAGAGATTATATTCTCGACCTGTATGCATTGTTTTCTATCTTCTAAGAAAGATTCCACCCACTTTAAGACTTTTGGTGTAAAGTTAAATTTGGATAATTTGGCAATCAAAATATCAGAATTGTCGGTATCAAAGGCTTAACGGCAGGGGTGTGGCACTAGCAAAATATTCTCTCAAAACAAAAACAACAACTGTATATACACACACAGAGAAGTACAAATAAAAAGCCGATTTAACTGTCCAGTCACTCAAAAAACTCAGTCCATGCTTTCATCTTTCTACTGTTGTGCTTATAATTCTAATAGGAATATCTAGTTGACGAATACAAATTTGTTTGACTAGGACTGCATCAACTTATTAATCAATTAATGTCATCATCAGTATGTAAAAGAATGATGTTTCAATGATTTGTTGTAGTGATAGGTGTTGATTAAGAAAACACACCCCTTGGAATTATAGCCTCTGATTGATGTCAGTGTTCACACAGTTACAGTAATATAAACTACACACACGGTTTTCTTGTGTGGGAACATGAAGCTGATTGGCTTCGGGACAGTGATGCTGACAGCTCACTATCGAGTGGGAGCAGGTGTTTAAGCCATCTTAAAATCAGAACCTTCTCTTTGGGGCAGAAAAAAGTGCTGAAGGAATATGGGCCCAACATGTTGATGTAGTTGTGACTGGAGTGGACTTGACGGCTGTGTTGGATAAGTTGCTGATGTTGATAGATACTGGATTGGCATAAGCGATATAAGATATTTACTGAGGAAAGTATTCCTCATTTAATGTACCATTTGATAAGCTGGCTGGTATATGTGTGATGTACAAGATGTAGTGTTCTGGATAGAATGGATAACAGAATTAAGTGTATATAGCCGTCGACCATGTCTGATTGTGCTGTATGTCCAAGTACTGATAATTTATAGCTTATTTTGTGTCCATTTGGTTGATGTGAATTAAGTAATAAGATAAAAAAGCTTTTTGCATGGAATCAATTTATATTTATTGAAAAGAGAATCACCAAGTTTTTCTACTGTCAGTTTCCAGAACAACCTCTGTTATTTACTGCTGATTTAATGCTGTGATTGATTGTATATTGAGTCCAATGATCCAATCAGAACTTTAATATTAAATGGTAGTACTACATTTTGACACAAGTATGTTTTCTAGACTGCAGTATGTTTCTATGTGTTTTAATTTACCTATACTTACTGAAATATGCAAATGAAAACAAAACCAAAAGCGACTGTAATTTTAGATGGAGGGATTTGTTATCTTAATGTAGTTGTTGTTTTTCTTACTTCTTTGCACACTGTTGTATCGCGATAGGGATGTATGTTGTTGGGCCTCATAAGCATTTAGAACACAATGAAAACATTAAATCTACGTATATGTTATGTGTATATGAGAAATATATCATTCATAAACGACTGTCTGTTCTGCTCTTTGCAGGACTACGAGAAGGCCCTTTTCTTCCCCTGCAAAGCAGCTGAACTCGTCAATGACTATGGCAAAGGTTGGAGCCTTAAGTATCGCGCCATGAGCCAGTACCACATGTCTGTGGCCTACAGGAAACTGGAGCGCCTGCCCGACGCCATGGAGTGCTGCGAGGTATGTGTGATCCAGCCATTAGCACTGTCCTTCCTCCTGCACAGGGAGCTTTACATAAGTTCTGAGAGTGTCCAGCTCACATTATTAGACCTGTGTTCACTGTAGACAGTCTGCTGACAGCTGCACCTACAGTTGTTCTGGCAGAGGAAAACTTAAAACCACTTTATTAACACTCTGGGCATATTTTTGTCCGGGTCTAAGTATGTACTGGCTTTAGTGTAGTGATTTAGAATGAAGCAGGATCCGTTTCCGATTTCTGAAACCCTAGTAGCCTGTACCCAACATTTACAGTTTGGCACTAATATATTTGCGTCCTGTAACATGTATCAGGTGACAGAGCCGCTTCATGACTTGTTTGTTTTCAGGAGTCTATGAAGATTGCGTTGCAGCACGGTGACCGCCCTCTGCAGGCTCTGTGTCTGCTCAACTTTGCGGACATCCATCGCTGCAGGAAGGACGTGGACGTAGGGTTTTAGATTTCACATCCATATTTTTGTACAGTTTAAAACAAAGACAATTCTTAAATTATTTGACACATTTGTGCTTTCCGTCATTAGAAAGCATTCCCTCGGTATGAGTCTGCCTTGGCCATCATGATCGAGATCGGAAACCGCCTGGGACAGGTCTATGTGTATTTGGGAATAGCAAAGTGCTGGCTCCTGCAGAAGGACTATGACAAGGTTTTAATCTATTTTACTGTTGGATATTTATTAGGGTGGACAAGTTATATCACAATAAACCAGGCTTGATGCCTCCATCTGACAGAAATGTACTGTTTTTAATATGAAAATGTTGATTTTTCTTCATAATTGTCTTTATTCAGTCAAAATTAGCCTCGATTTAGTCTTTGTTTTGTTTCTGTCAAGTTTTAGTTTTTTATTATACAATACAATTTGTTTTAATACAACTGACATGATTGTGTCAAATATTTTAATAATATTGATATTACAGCATATCATCTATTTATTTTCCTTTTGCACCATAAATGCCATACAATAAAAGGCTACTATTGCTATTGTATGTATGTATTGTATGAAATGTAATAGGATTTACATAGTCTCTCAAAATTAAGATTTTATTTTCTTATTTATCACCCCTGATATTTATTTATTTTAACAGTAATGTTGTTGTTCTCATCTTTTAGGCCCTTGATTCTTTGCAGCGAGCACAGGAGCTGGCAGATGCAATAGGAAACAAGGTAATCACTTGACAATATCTAATTATAAAGCGAACAGAAAATGGATCTTGACAGAATGTGTTTGTTTTGTTCTGGACCTCAGCTGTGCACGCTGAAGGTGCACTGCATCAGCGAGGGCATT
Source organism: Eucyclogobius newberryi (assembly GCF_026437365.1). Classification (NCBI taxonomy): domain Eukaryota; kingdom Metazoa; phylum Chordata; class Actinopteri; order Gobiiformes; family Gobiidae; genus Eucyclogobius; species Eucyclogobius newberryi. The sequence goes on from NW_027316389.1 coordinate 17,199,012, forward strand.
TACCGGACCCGAGGGCAGCAGGACGAGCTCCGGGAGCAGGTGGTCAAGTTCCTCCAGTGTGTGGAGGAGCTGGAGCTTTACTGCGGCATGTGTGGAGAGAGCATCGGAGACAGAGACCAGAAACTGCAGGCCCTGCCCTGCTCACACATCTTTCACCTTAAGTGAGTACAAGTTACATCCTATCTTCCAAACTGTCAAGCAGGGGCCAAACCAAGGAACAATCTACAGGGAAAGTGTATTTTATTGACTAAATGCAATTATTTAAGTCAAATAAAAGCTTACAATTATATGTTGGGCTGATATTTTGACTTTTTTGCATATCCTCTTTCGTCCTTGAATCCCCGACATAGGCCGATCTGTTGTTTTGGCTGACCGCCACACTAAAGGCAGGGCATTTAGCTTTATTTGCTTTATTTAGTGTGAAAAAGGCACTGCACAAAATCTGACTACACCACTCTCTTATGGGTTTTCCAGTGAAATAGGTTAAAATCATATAATTTGGAGAAAATGATCAGACTCAGCCCATCATATCCACCCAACAACTTCAGAACAGCCCATCAACCAGCAGTTACTTTGGTTTCTAATAAATCAATAAAATAAATCAATATCCTACATACAATGAATCATCACTGAGAAGATTTTTTTGTGTGAATCATTAACCTTTCCTCACATTGTATTTTTCAGTGCAAAAATTATGCACTAAGACAGCTTAACAATCATATATGTGTAAACAACTGTTGGTTCAGTGATCTGCCATTTGTGTAGGCCAAAAATGTTTGAATGGTTTAGATTTTGAGAGCAGTGGAGATTGGAGGAGCGTTAACACCCACTATGGGATTTTTAAACTGTTGATTATTCAGGCTTGTTCATACATCTCATATTCACATACAGATTGCAGTCATAATCTCTTTTCATTTCAGGTGTCTGGAGAACAATGGAACAAAGGGCTGTCCCAAGTGTTTCAAGTCATCCATGAAGCCTGGATTTGTGTGAGGTTTAACGGCATGTCTCTTGGATCTGCCTGATGGAGGCGTTGTTGAGCCTCTGACCCTCTGGAGCTCTCAAGCCCAGGCCTGCCTCAGACTTGGAGCAGTCTGCAGACGTTTGGACCTGTGACTGTGGACAGCAGCACCACACATGGAGAAGGCTCAGAGAAGGAAGGACTGATGTGTCTCTACAACACATAAGCCACAGAGCCGGTGTCTCTTTGTATCGTCCAGAGGGGAAAAAAAAGCATTTTCACATCTCTATTTTTTAGATGAACCGATAGCTAATCAACAGTAACTCTGTAAATAACATTATATTTTATGCTTTATTTATTTGGAGTGCTTTGTAAACTCACACTAACTGTCATATCTTAATGCTTTAGAACTAGTAAAGTAACTCGTATTTAGAGGCCCATAATTACATTTGTGTGATCAAATCGCTAGACATTTTTGTATTGTCTATTCCCCCAGTCAAATGGATAAAGTATTAAATTGCATCTGTGAAATTACTGTAATGTCAAATACATTTACTGCACAGGCACTTATGGTTTTCATTTTGAATCACACGCAATCATAAATGTGTACAAATGTTCTTGTTCTAGTGTGGCTTAACAGTTAACTACCTCTGCCCTGTCTGTCTCTCCATCGAAGAACTGTGCAACTTGTATGTTTTTAGACAATATTTTTAATAATCACCGTAAACATTGGACTCACTCATGTAGAGGCAATGTCTATTTGTGATTTGACTTTTCAGTTTGGTAATAAAGTGTAATTAAGCCAACAAAAGCTGTTTTCTTCCACTGCCCAAACAATATCCAAACAATAAATCCACAAATATTGAGCCCGGCCACGTTGTGTATGCACGTGAATCCACAAAATTAAGTGTTTAATTATGTATCATTTACATGGATACATTTACATGGCCAGAAACAAATCTGATAATAATAACTTATTGATTTGATCTGATTTTCAGTGTGTGTTTAGATGCAGGAAAGAGAAATCTGACAAATACCTGGAAATGCATGAGCTAATTTGGGGAATTTTAGAGTAACTACTGCTATTTTTTTTTTTTTTTTAATTTATTTTATCCCATTAAATAGACCTGGCCAAACATGCATTTTTAATCACAACTCATCCTGAATTGAGGTGGTTCGGGTAAGAATTAGTTTAGAACAGTGTAAAATTGCCGTTTTTACCTGTTTTTAGTGACTATCCTTGTATTAGCCTTTAATATAATAAAGATAATTTAATAGATCCATGGGCCTTTCCACACGAAACAAAAAAGGCACAAAGTCTATCAGAAAATAAACTAGGGTGTTCTATCTGTTTTTGCTTGATGTAATTCTTGTCAGTGAAGTCCCAAGTCATCAGATTTTGCAAGTTTGTGAACCAAATTCTTAAAACATCATACAATTGTGGATTTTCTGTTTGGACATTTCTTCCAAAAATCATACGACATAAGACAGCAGAGCGTGAACATAAACCACTGCTTAAGCTGTCTTGGTGAGGAGCTCAAACCAGTCCTACAGGTTATTCCCATGAATCACCTTGACTATTGTTTGAATAGTATTTCCCGCAGTAGCTCTTCCTGCAGTGTGAGGAGTGGAGCTCAGAGAAATGGAAGATGTGTTCAGTGAGAAGGACCTGCTCTGTCCACAGTGCAGCGGCTCGTACATCTACCCACTCCTGCTCAAATGTGGACACAACATCTGCCGTCTTTGTCTGCAGACATTCTGGGAATCGAAAGGATGTCGGGAATGTCCGGTGTGTGGAGCGCTGTCTGTCCCGGGGAGGCCTCCTATAAATCTGCAACTTAAAATAGCAGCAGAAGAATATCAGAGACAAAAGGCTGTCACGTGCCCCGAAGTCTGCGGGCTGCACAATGAGAAACTTCAGGTCTTCTGTGAAAATGATCAAGAGGTTATATGCCTGGTGTGTCAGACATCCAAAAGCCACCGGATCCATCAGTGTCGTCCAGTGGAGGAAGCTGCTGAACAGAAAAAGGTAAAAAAAAATAAAAAAAAAATAACAGTAAACAACCACATTTTTGCTTAACTTCTATGAGGAAATGAATGTGGAGCCAGGTCAAACTGGTGCCTGGGTATGGTTAGATGTGTGAATGGTTAAATGTTTACTTTGCACGTGAGTTTGGTGGATTATCATTAATAAATCAAGTTCATATTTCAGAAAGAAATCACTGCAAAGCTGGAGAAGTTTAAAAAAAACCTTAAAGTGTTGAACAAGCGACGAGAGAAATGGGAAGAAACCAAAAGCTTCATCCTGGTGAGAGTTGGCAGCTGTTCACCTCCAACTAGGAGTGACAAAAATAAATATCTAGAGTGTCAGATGGTATTATGTTAATCAACAGAAACGTGTTAAGACATGTCTTTAAACATATTAGTTAAGGTTTAATGATCAGAACAATGTGAAACGTTTATAATATGAATCACAAAAGTAAAGAAATATCACCTTTTTATAGTGTGCAACAATTTATTTTTTAATTTGTAAACAGCGCTTATTGTGGCATCTTTTTACTGTAGTAAAATAGTAGTAAAATATACTCAATAGTCACATTTTGTAGAGACTATCTTCAAAACAACATTCACAATAACATCTACAGTTTGAGATATTGCTCACCTCTTATTGCTGATGAAATTTACATGAATGGAGGGAAGTTTGTGTTGGATTTGGAGGCTTGTTGAGACCTAACTTGACAGATTATTACACATCCAGTTCGGTCGGAAAGGCCCTGGTTATAATATTTCCTCAGCTCCTAGTTTCCTTTGCACATACAGGTAAATGTATTAAAATATTGCATCAAACTATGAATTGTTTAACTGACAGCTACGTTTTTTCCCCCCAGCAAAGAATCCAATGTTTGCTCTTCCATTGTAGAATTTAGGTGATGTTATATTTCATATATATAACTTAAAATTAACACTCAAATGTATGGTTTATAAATGTTAGGCCTTATCGTTATTTGTCAGGGACTGGCTCCAAAGACCTTTTAATCTTTTGGTTTGAATAATGTCACCACTTTCTGAAGCCGTCATAAAAAAAATACACTTTTGCTCATTTGTTAAACTTTGTGGCATATTTTTCCATATGCATAGTCTCAGCAATTACAGAGAACAACCATAACCATAAACAAGATTAACATTACTCTGACTCTATATTCAAGAATGTTTTGCTGTCCCATGAATCCAACCTATTTCAAAACACTGAATAAAACAGCTCGGTCATTATATCATGTTAAGAGTGTTTCTGCTGCTCCAGACGCAGACGCAGCAGAGCGAGGCGACCATCAGGGAGGAGTTTGAGAAGCTGCGAGTGTTCCTTCAAGTCGAGGAGGAGAGCAGGCTCACTCTGCTCAGACAGGAGGGGGACGTGAAGAGGGGAGTCCTGAGCGAGAAGATCCAGGACATCCAGAATCAGATCCAAACTGTGGCCGCTCTCGTCGACGACATCGAGGCCGCGCTCAGCCAGAAAGACCTGCAGTTCTTACAGGTAAAACCAATGGACAGAACCAACCGTTTAACCAAAAAACTCCGTCTAACTTTGTTTGTTTTCAATAGAACTACAAGCAGATAAAGAAAAGGTAGGTGTATTTTGTTATCAAACACAGTCAACGTTGGCACTCAAGATAAATAGAGGTTTTGAAAATTTGAAGCCCAAAAATCAAACACATTTTCGGGCAGTGGAACAAAGATGTTTAACCAAAATTGTCCAAAAAACCCAAAATGTTTTGCACCGTTGTCACAGCAAATAAAGGGACACTGTGTAAATTGTATGGTGGTGGTGTCTCTTTGGAGATTTTAATGCTTTGCCTGGAATGTTCCACAGAATTACATTAAACATATTTATTCTAAAATACAAATTCTCACTGTGACCGGGCTCTACCCTCCACAGACCTGACTTGTAACTTGGCCTTGTAGCGTCACCCGCTCGTCTCCATGAAGTCAGTTCAATGCAATACTGAGGAACATTCCAGGCAAACACATCTTCATGGTGACAAGTACAGAAGGTCACAAAAGGTCACAATTCAAAATGAAAAATCTTTTGAATGGTAAAAAGTGCTCAAAGTGGCCTCTATAAACAGAAAGCTGAAATCCATGAATATTTACTATTTACTCACATTTGTCATTGTCTGTGCCAACATGAAGCGCAGACTGGACCCACTTTTAATGGAAACGTACATTTGCAGAACCAAAGACAGCATTAAGGAGCCCATGTGTGTTCGGGACATCTTGATAGACTCAGCGAAGCACGTGGGGATACTCAAGTGCGAGGTGTGGAAGAAAATGGCCACTATTGTCAAATCCGGTAGGTCAAGACGGTGCAGTTGTTTGTAGCGTGTTCTCATCACCGTTCATTTCATTTTTCACTTGGTCCAACCTGCCTTTATACCTTTTGACGACATAAAAACAAAGTTCTTGCTGCTTAAATTCTACAACATGAACACAGCCTTCTGTAAAAGGACTTGTGTCAATAATATGCAGATTTTGTTGTAAGTTGTAAGCTGTTATTGATGCAAGTTCGAGGATGAAGTTAGTCATATTAAAAATGATCACTGAGGGTTTTGCTTTTGGAAATTTCTTGTAAAATACCATATAATCGCCCCCTTAGAATCTGAAAGACAAAATTTACAAAGGGCGGAAGCATCTAAACGTTACATTCCAAAAATGGCAAAGTTCACACATTCTCCTACTATAATTAACCCTCCCACAAAATAGCATTGTAGTTTTGAGATTTTCAAGTCTTAAATGGTCTGTGATTTTACATGAAAACACTTGTTTATTTGTTCCGAAATGTCTCTTAATTGTGTAAATGCTTTTTTTTATGATTTGTGTGCAGTCATATTTTTTCCCTTTGCTCCAGGTCAACCTTGACAAAGAGGTCTCGATCTCACTGGGTTCTCACCTGGTTAAATATAAGGTTAATAGATAAATACATGTTAAATCTGATCACTTTAAATACTCACAACTAGGACGTTTAATTTGCAATATCACAACTGAAATCTATCAAATCAAATCAAAAATCAATTCCATACAATAATGCCTGGAATGTCCCACAGTATGACATTAAACGAAGACAAGCAGGTGACACCATCAGGCCAAGTTACAGGTCAGATCCGTGGAGAGTCGACCCCGCTCACAGTAAGACTGCATGTTTGTAAGAGCTGCAACTAACATTTACCATATTTTCCGGACTATAAGTCGCATCTTTTTTCATAGTTTTGGATGGGGTGCGACTTATACTTATATACTTATACTCCAGAGACTTATATGTGATATTATTTGTTATTTTCACACTTGCAACCGCATTTCATACTCGAGTGAAACTTATATATGTTTTTTTCTTCTCTATCATGCATTTTTTGGGTGGTGCGACTTATAGTACGGAAAATACGGTACTGGTCAGCAATGATCATTCTGATTAGATGACCAATCAAACTTACTATTTTTGATTAATTCTATTCTAGACAGAGACTTTTACATTATAAACCAAATAAAAGGTATTTTATGTAGTAAAATATGTTATTTAATGTTATCTAATTGTCGAATAAATGTTGCTGCATTATTTTTAAAAAGTATTTATGCACTATAAAAACACCTGCAGTTTACCGTATGTAAGACATATTGATGTTTAATAGCATACAGTGGGATGTGCCAGGCCACACAAGCAGGAAGCAGACTCTCCACCAGAAAAGTGACACAGTGCACCTTTACGTAAGATGATTTCACGCTCAGTTTTCTGATCTCGCAGCTCCCATCACGTTCGACCCCAACACGGCGCAGTCCAACCTCTGCTTCTCGGACGAGCTCACCAGCGTCCGGTACGGCGGCAAGCGGAGCGTCCCCGACAACCCGGAGCGCTGCGTGAACCGGGTGTGCGTGCTCGGGACCCCCGGCTTCAGCTCCGGGCGACACACATGGACCGTGGACGTGGGGTGGGGCCGGGACTGGTACGTGGGCGTGGCGCGGGAGTCCATCCAGAGGAAAACCACGGGGTTTCTGGAGCCCGCCGAGGGATTCTGGGTCATCGGACGGACCGACGGGGATTCGTACTGGGCCCAGACGCCGACTCGCACGAGACTGGTTGTAAAGCAGAAGCCGGAGAGAATCACGATGGAGCTGGACTACGGCAGAGGCAAAGTGGTGTTCATCAACAATACCGACATGACTGTGATGCACACGTTTAAGGACAAGTTTACGGAGAAGATTTTTGCTTTCTTTTCTCCTGGACTTTACGAGGAAGGGAAGGTCTCTAGTCCTGTCACGATCTGTGCTCAGACCATTAACGTCAGTATGACATAAACTCATGTAAATAATATATACAGTATATACCGGTGTGTATATATAACAATCTTGCCACTTGCTTGACTCCATGGAGATGTTATTGCTTTGCCTGGAATGTTCTGCTTTCTGGCATTAAACTTATTTTTGCACGCTCACAGTAAGAATGCATGCATTTCAAGGTTTATTCAGGAAATAAAACCCCTGCAATTGAAGAAAATGTAAGTTAGTGTTACAAAGTCTGCTCAGGAAAAGGTCAAATTTTGTCCGGTTTATGTGATAGTTTTCTTTCTTATTGGTACTTGTTAAAATCTAGTTTAGACACTAGTTTTCGTATCGATTAGTATCCGATCTTCGATACTTTTGACAATCCTACGGAACATTAACATCTGGAACACCAAAATATTAAATACTAAATTAAATGCTCAAATGCATTACTTTATATTGACATATTTGTGAACAACCTTTATACAGCACACAATGAAACTTGATACAAACTGAATATTTTCTTTGCTTGATAATGTACAAATTTGGACCATTAATCGTTTGTGTTTGTTCATAATTTTGTTAAGTAATTAATATCAACCCTCGTGCATATGCAGTATATATGAGTATCGTTTTCTAATTGAAATGTATTGGTATGGAAACATTTCTGGTCATTAAACTACAGATGAAACACAGACAAGTTGCTTAAGTTTACGAAGTTTACTCACAAGAAAAGACATTACACCCATTCATTTACCCATCTTTTTCTTTGCTTTTTGTTTTCCTCTGTGTCGCCATGTCTTTTAATTTAGAGTCCAGTTTCCTCTGCAGATAAACTTTCTTATTGTGGTCCATTGAAGTGTCCTTTTTCCCACTGCCGGCGTAAAGTACTCCCTCTTTACTGATTCTCATCCTCGCGTGGGATTTGGCCTTGTCTCCACAGCCATGGACCTGAAATCATGTTAAGAATGAGAATAATGAAAGCCTGCTTATACATTGGTTTATGTGAGCTTTAAAGACAACATATTAAGATTTTTATTCTGATAAGAAAGAGATCAAAATTCAGATACTGTGAATGTTGTTCTGAAGTTCTACAAAATATATATTGTAGTTTATAGTAAAAAAATGCAACAAAAAGGGCTGATTAAAAACTAAAATCACAAAACGTTAGGTTTCAAACTTTCAAATAAGGATATATAATGTTATTTCTGTACTTTAATGATGGATTTGGTAGACATTTCACATTTGTCTGTTAATTAAACCTGAACTAACACGTTTAAAGACATGTTTTAACACATTTCTTTAATAACACATGACTATCAATAGCGGGATACCACGAAAACATCTTGAGATATGCATTTTTGTAAACATCACCCACTCTTACAAAGACAAACTACATTTACAGAGATTTTACACATCGTCTCCTTTAAGAAAGCCGCTCAAGAACATATTTTGTCTTATTTAAACCTTGATCTGTGTGTGTTTTACCTCAGGGATGTGGTGGCTGAGACAGTACTGCCGGTTGCAGAAAAGACAGAGCTGGCCCAGCATCAGCACCGAAGCTTTACATTTGATAAAACTGCACACGCTGTCGGCCTTCACCACCGCGCTGATGAGCGTGTCGAAATCTGCGTCGCTGGCGGAGGCGGCCGCAATCTCACAAGCCCCCGATTTGGTCTGCTTCTTAGCTGCGCAAATAATTACAACAATATATGAATTTAACTTGTACGTTAGTGTTAAGATTATTGTGAGGAAAAGCACCAGTTTTATGAGTGTTCACCATTACTGATCATGAACAGAGAAATCGTTAATCTCCTTTAAATCTCATAGTGTAACACGTTACTATTCCTCAAATTTGTGACCAGTAGGAAAGTCAAGATTACACAGAAATGTATAATAATTGAGACACAATTAAGTCATTTTAATTCAATCTAAACTTCCCCCCCAAAAAAGTAAACCTAAATGTAAAGTGGCTGTTTTTATTGCTAATAAACTGAACAGCTGTGACAAAAATGTATAAGTGCTCAATTTGATCTTACTTGACTAAACGATAAAACAAGTAAAATCAAAGCAAAATAACAAAACCTTAAGAAAAATAATTATTATAATGTGTCACAATAGTTTATTTTTGAGTTCTGAAAGTTTTATTTTCATAAAGCACACGATTGGACCAGAATTATTAGGCCCGAGCGCTACAAGCTGGCGAGAGGCCTATTAGTCTCGTATGGCCGTGCGAAGCACGGCTGCGAAAGTGCGCACGAAATTGAGCGCAAAGCGCTCGCCCACTTCCAAACACTCATTAACGCACTCCTCCACTCATGCACGCCCCGTGCATACTAATTAGTAGTAGGAAAATGGAACATTACCGTTGTAAACGGGCGAAGCCCGTGCAAAATGCGCACTAAACAAGCACTTTACATTGGGATGGAAGCGGTCGTCATCCCCATATTGCTTCATATTGCTTCAAAAATTGCTTCAAATTTTTTTTTAACGATTATATTATGACCTGAATAACCCCGATCATCAATTAATCTTGACATTCCCCAGTTCCAACGCTCACCTTTTGCAGCTTTTTTAGATTGCTGCTGCGCCGGCTGGACAGTGTTCTGCTGCTTCTTCTGTTTAGCGTTTTCCTCGCGTTTCTGTTGCTCTCGTCTCATTCGCTCCAGATGGAGACTCTTCAGATCTATGGCCGTCTTCGCAGCTGGACCCGGCGCGCTTTGTTCTTCTGCTTCTTGCTGGGCTTCTTCAGCGTTTACCTCCACCTCTTCTCCGCGCTCTTCTTCCTTCTCCGTGGCCCGTTCCGTAGCGTGTGGTGCAATGACCTGTTTGGACACGGAGATGCAGCGCTCCTTGCCTTCTCCTCTGCTCTCGTGCAAAAGACGCATCTCCTCAGCGATTTGGTGCACCAGCATACGATCGTGGGAGTTCAGCGACGCGGGAAATTGGAGCTGATTCCGATTAGTGTCGTTCTTGAACGTCTCCAGTTGCAGTCTTATTTCACAGGCCGTTTTCTCATTTTGCTCCGTTTTATCACTTTTGCCAGTTTTCTGCTCGTTGCTTCGACTGGGATCTACTTTGTCTGACTTCGTCTTGCTTGAGGGAGCATGTTTGACTTTCTGTTCAGCCGCAGTGGATCCGACGGGCGCTTTCGGTTTGGCGTCCTTGCGGTCCCGAGTATAGTTCTGAGGGACTATATCTTGGAGATACTCGAAGGCCGTTCGGACCTCGCCGCGCTGGGTCATGTGATCAATCAGAGACTTGAGGAAGGCGTGGTTCTGGACAGTCTGAGTGTCGCACACCACAGCCAGGTGGCGTCTCGCGCGGGTGACGGCTACGTTTATCCTTCGATTCTCGGCTAAAAATCCAACTTCACCTAAACGAGAAAAGAAACCAAGACGTTATTAAATACTCAAATATTAATATCACACTCAGAGTAGCGTGTAGTTGCTGCTGTATGCTCAATGGGGCCTTGCTGTGTGAATGTTGCTTGTGTTCCTTGTGTCTGGGTGGATTTCCAACGTGCACTCCAGTCTCTTTTTTCAAAATAAAATATGCAAAATAGGCAAAATCCCGCAGTTGAGCTCCAGATCAAGCCAAGCTCAAGAAACACTGGTTCAAGAATGGGATAAATAAGGTCTATGAGGACTATAAACGTCCACAAACAGACACGATAAGGTATTTAAGTTTTGTATAACGATTATCCGGGCCGAAATAATTACGATAATATCACAATAATTAAAATTGCTGGCGGTCTAAACATGTTATGGATAATAATAATAATAATAATTCTAATTTAAATAGTGTGAATAAGTTTAAGTTTTTGTATAACTGAAAACAACCACAATCTAGAGGAGAACGTCATGGATAAGAGGCTTTTTTCTTAACAATGTGGTGATCAACAGACGATTGTCACAATTCTAAAAAATGTACCACAGTCTTCCCTTTTTAAGTTTTTGTTGGTACAAATACAAAAATCGACTCCAATTTAAAAGTATCTTTATGATGTTGGGAAGGTCTTCAATATCTTCTGTTCCTTTACGCCAAATTTTAGCAAAGCTTGATAAACTCATCATTGTGTTGATAGTTGATAAGTGTCATTTTGTCAACTAAAATATTTTTGCCACAGTTTTTGTCAATGCTAAAATTTTGCTGAACAAAATTAAATAAACTAGATTAAATGTTCAAATATTTTTCATCATCAAAAAGCCAATTTTTTTCCCTTCATAAAAAGTACAGATATTTTCGTTGAATAATAAAAAAAAACCTCAAGGTCTGTACATGGCCAATGGTGTAATGGAATTAAATGTATCATAGTTAAGACAAAAATATCTATCTCTTGGTTGATCAAAATAATTATGGATGTAGCCAACTAATTTAACATTTTTAGATCTAAAAATAAATAATTATTTGACCAAATTTAGGCTAAAACTAAATAAAAATGCCTTGTCAAAATGAACACCGAAGTTTTGACATCTTTGATAAATACTGTCAATGGAGGGTACTGCACAACACCAGGAAGTACATAACCTTTTCTGTTGGAGCGCACTAAAGACAAAACAACAGCTTCTTTCTCCCGGCCTTGAAATCCATCCACAGACTTGATCTCCAGCTGCGGATGTTGAGTCGAGAGCTTTTGCCTCAGCAGATCCACCTTTGAACAACAAGAGCACATCATCTACAACCTGAAACACCAAAAAGATGATCCATACCTACAATCAATGAAGAGTTAAAAGATGCATTTGTAACTTTTTCTGACAGTGGTATGTTCTTGTTTTGAAGGTGTAGAATAAAGACACATGTGACTGAATAAATGCAAGATATACAAGTTTAAAGTACGTATTTTTATGATTTTCTATTATTTGGTGTATTTATTCATTTACCTGTTGTAAACGTAA
>NW_027316389.1:17218676-17536176 GCF_026437365.1 Eucyclogobius newberryi
TCATCTAAAAGAATACAGTCGGTTTTATTGATGGATCAAAACTAGCTTGGTGGTCTCAGATGATTGTTGGAACAGGATAAAAACATCTAAACATCTAAATACAGTTTATCTAAATACAGTTAGTTTAGTCAGTGTGATGTAAAGTGACACTATGCCACTGACACAAGAACCCTAAAGTAGAATAACGAACGTATGCATGAACTGTAAAGAAAACAAACAATAAGTAATACATAGCAGAATGAAACCATAGTTAGTTAGTTAGTTTCTATTAGGGCTTTTGTTTTAGTTTACAAAATAAATTCTTGACAGCTATAGAAGTATTTTGTGCAGCAATTGATCGACTAAAGTAAGCTTGGGACGCGCTCACAAATGTACTTCAGTATCTCTTTGATCTGAACCAAACTGCACTCACAAGATGTGATAATAACTATGCACGCAGAGAAGTACTGACCTTAAAAGGGAGATTGAACTCTTGATTCACCCCCGAACACTCACTCAAGGCCTCATTTTCTCTGTCGTGTCCCATATAAATCCATATAATACCAGTAAAATAAATTGGTCAACTAAGGCCAAGCTATGTTAAATATTCAACACAGCTCGAATAATAATGTACTGCAAATAATAGGCCCACATCATAAATGTTAATCTCTAGAAATTACTGTTGCTCTTTCTGTCATGTACTGAACGATAAATCTAAACTAATTATTGTGACACATTATATAAAGACAGCTTGAGTCACTTTCAGAGCAAATTTGCAAGAACCTTTCAAAACTTCAAGAGCACTTTGGCCTCTTTCCGTTTTTAATGCACTAAACTGTTTAAGTGTAACCATAGTGCATGAACCTACCACATTTTGTTCGCATTGAAGAAGGTTGAGAATCTCCAAAAAGGACATTTATCAGACTGGCCGCTGGTCCGTTACCGTATCCGTTCAACAAATTCAAAGCACTGCAAATTTTAGGGCCAAAAACATGGTATTAACTGTACACGCTTTGACAGTTATATTTCAAATGAACATGCAATCACTCTTACTTCTTCATTCGTTTATACGTGACGTCGTTTGCCAATTTGAGCACGTTGTACAGAGAATCGGACTCCACGGTGAGGCCGTCGTCAAAAGCCACACTGATCGATCCCTGGGCCACGCGTGTGACGATACCTGAGCCGATCTGAGAGGAAGCGCTGCAGCCTCCACTGTCATACAGGCCCACAATGTCTCCTGAGGAAAGGGAAAGGCAAAGTGACACAAGGAAGGCGGCAGTATAAAGAGGTGGGGTTGATTATATTGCAGTTGTTCTTTATTAGATCTGCAAAATGTGAATGTGGAGAGAATCGCATACAATCACAACTTATAAAAAGGACCTTAAAAAAGAGGAGATTAAAATGTTTTTGAAAAGAAATGTCCAGTGTAATCTCCCAAGCAAGAGTATAAAGTGATATTTCTGCTCTTTAGTGGTTCATTTTATGGTCCACTCATGTTTTGTGCTAAACTTGAACCTGAACAAGACACATTCCTGACGCATTGTGAAAATATTACAGTACAATACAAAGGAATATTGAGATATTCCTTTTTGTCAATATCACCCACCCATAAGTATAAAGGCATGTCAGACAAAAGACGGATGTGGATCTTTTGTGGATGTTAAGGTATTTAAAAGGTTTAGTTATGCTCACTTCTCCTATAATGAAAAAAAGAGACAAGACGGCACACATTTTACAAAACTGCATTTAATCAACAACGTTTGGATCCAAATGAATCTTCCTCAGGTCGATTAAATGCAGTTTTGGAGCAAGTGTGCAGGCTTGTCTCTCTTTTTTTGTAACTTCACTAACATTACTAAAATTATGGTGTAATTGATTGTAATATTGTATGTGCAATTTTGACACAATGGGTTGAATTAAATGAAATGTTCAATAAAATATAAATCCCGACAAGTGATTTATTGTGCAATGCTCGTTTGCATTTACCTGGGCTGAAGCTGTTGCTGGGCAGAGCAGTGATGCCATGATGTTTCCTGGGCTCAAAGATGACCACAGTGCGACCGTAAAGACCAGTGGACTGAGAAGCGACCTGAAGCTTCAGCAGACACACACCTTTACTCTGGAGCTCCTTTAGGGACACACTCTCCTGCCACAATCTGTACACATCGAACACACAACAACCACAGAAAAGCAAACGGCAAATGTTTTAGACAAGTGTGGAGGCTGACATTTATTTTTTAGACATTTATAACACTGATATTTTGATACTGGTACTGACTGAGAATCGGCCCATTTGAGTAGTTTGTAACAGGATATGGATAAGGCCAATCAATTAATGTAATGAGATGTTTTTACAGACTGTTGGGCCACAACGTCTCATAATGTTATAGCTCTTTTCTGCCCCCAATAAGCACTCAAAGTGTTTCAGGCAGTTTAAAATGTTTTGCCCAAGGACACAATGACAGTATTCACAAAACACACATGTACTTTTGTGCAGTAAAGTTATAATACACACCTTGCTTCCTGTATCTCTGCCTCTCTCTCCTCCTGAAGGAGCTCCAAAGTCTTGTGAACAAACTCTTCCACTATCATCTTCACTCACTTTAAGAACACAAAAGAATTATATACAGATGCAGATGATTACATAACTCGTACAAAACGAAATTAGAGCCAATAATTTATGCAAAAGCATTTCAATTACATGTTTCAAACTGACTAAGACCAAACTGAGTCAAAAACTGTATGTATCCTTTTTGGAAAACGTCAACATAGTATGCTAGCTAGCAGTTACGATTCTATTTGTGTGTAGCCAATAAGAGAAAAATAAATGGCAATCGTATCCTACAGCAAGGAATTGATTTAAATCTACTTGTTATTATTACATGTTACTTGATGTTGTTGTTGAACTACCGGTGCTAATAAATGAAACTTTAGCTAATACATTTTGACAACAACGCTGGAGTTAGCTAAACAGAATAATGGATGGAAACACACACTCACGCTTAAAAAAGGCCTCTCATAACGAAAACGGTGTAAAATTAAAAATGATCTTATTTATAACAGCAGTTTTGAAATGTCAAGCAGCAGCAGGCACGGTAACGGCCATATAATACAATAAAGCTAGAGTGTGAATGGATTCTGTTGCAGTGGCAATTGCAGCGGCCATCTTGGAGTTGTAAGAGCAGCAAAATTATTTAAAACTGGTAAACTTGTACAAGAATCCCATGCACACCAGTATGTTAGAGGTCTAAACTAGAGTTAATACGTTTTGTACACAATAATACAGGATTTGATATATCTTGGAGCCCTATTGATAATTATTCTGTTTACATCCCGCCAGACGATGGGTGTCAGAATTATGAGATATTTGGACAATCTCAATCAAATAATGTATCTTTTGAATGTGTGAAAGTCCTCAAAATGAATAAATAGCCCGTATAAAAGGAAGGTCAAATCCAAAAGTTGTCATTCGTTGATTTGGTTTATTACCTAAAATATTGTATTTTATTTTGATTGAAGCATTTGTGTATTTATTTATGTTGTTCTTCTTTGGTGTTTTATGGCGGTTGGTATCCAAGTGTTACATAACTGCCAGACTTTATTCTTTAGACAATATTTGTTTCCATTCGTCATTCTTTAGATTTCATTCTTTAGACTTCATTCTTTTTCTTCTTCTTTGATGTTTAAGGTATCCTAGTATCCAAGCGTTACATTACCGCCAGGCTTTATTCTTAAGACTTCATTCTTCAAAAGCACAGAACTTCAAAGCCCACAAGTTCAAAACACATCAGTTACCAAGCCCAAGAATTCTTCAGACTTTGTTCTTTAGACTTTGAGGCCAGAGCTCCCTTTATTTTTTTAGAACACATATTTCGAAGTCAAATCATCAAAGCATTTAGAATAAAGTTGTCATTTAAAAGTCTATTAGGGTTGGGGGTGGGGGTGGTCTCCTGTCCTCGTCCAGTCTCGTAGACGCACGGCTACCAAGCGGCGACATCAGTGGACATATTAAAGCCTATAGAATGAAGCCTGAAGAATAAAGCTGTACGGTGGAAGCACCGAACGTCAAAGAAGGAGAGGAAGATGAAGAAGAGTCTCCCTGGAATAAAGCCGGTCACAAAGACATATCATGACCTCATGGGCTTTGTAACACCAAAGCAATGGAAGGAGTACTTTTACGGACTACGACAGAGTCTGAGGACTACGACAAAGTCTGAGGAATAAAGTCTGGCGGTAATGCAACACTTGGATGCCAACCGCCATAAAACAACAACAACAACAACAACAGGGTTAGGTAGACTTTTACAGTCCCAGTGAGATGAAGAAGAGTCTCCCTGGAATAAAGCCGGTTGTTGTTGTTGTTTTATGGTGGTTGACATCCGAGTGTTGCATTACCGCCAGACTTTATTCCTTAGACTTTGTCGTAGTCCTAAAAGTTCTTCTTCCAGTGCCTTGACTTCCAGTGCTTTGTCCTCAACTTTATGGCGGCTGGTATCCAAGAGTTGCATTACCACCAGACTTTATGCTTTAGACTTTACCCTTTACTCCTTAGTCTCGAAAGCCGGTTGGTCTCTGAAACAACAACTATTCTAGTCACAAAGACATATCATGACCTCATGGGCTTTGTAACACCAAAGCAATGGAAGGAGTACTTTTACGGACTACGACAGAGTCTGAGGACTACGACAAAGTCTGAGGAATACAGTCTGGCGGTAATGCAACACTTGGATGCCAACCGCCATAAAACAACAACAACAACAACAACAACAACAACAACAACAACAACAACAACAACAACAACAGTCCCAGTGCCTGCTGTGACTGGCTGATGACATTAAACCACGGATCTAATATCAGCCTAGTGCTCTATTTCTCGTGAGCGTTCATACTTTGTCGATAACGTCTAGCTTCTGCTGCTGCCCCCTATCGGCGCGGAGGAATACCCACCGCTCTGCTGAAGGCGGAAGTGTGCAGACGCCGCTCGTGCAGTGAGCTGAGCTGTCACTGCGAAGCCCATTCCGTGCATTTGATGAACCTGTGGCTGATACATGAGTCAGTAGCAGATCACGCTTCACTCTGACATGCGGCTGCACTATCTTTCTCGTCACAATCAGGAAGGAAGCGCATACCAGGCGTTGCAGCTCCACATCTTTTTTACAGTCGCATTTCTTTTTTGAACACTATTGACCGGCTTGGTTGACTCTGGACATGAGAACCACGTCTGTCCTGGCACTGCTTGCCCTCTTCTGCTGCTGCTGCTGCTTTTATCAAGTCAGTGGCACTCTCTCCAAAACGGATGCAAAGAAAAAACAGAAAGTTGAAGTTGAGGTAAGCACGAACAAACCTATATCTATAATTGTGCACTTTCTGGAGAGTCATTTCTCTTCTGTGTGGACAGTAATGCTGTTTTCCTGTGTGCTCAGAGCTCCCCTTCAAATTTACCTGTGCTGCAGAGAGGGCTGGTGGTGTCAGATCCACTTTGGAAAGAGATTGTGAAGGAGGAGAAGAGGTACTGTGTTCACATCAGTAAGGCTTTCAGTGGACAAGTGCTTGGATACGTCACACCGGTAAGAAGAAAGAAAGAAAAAATACTCTTTGGTGGATAAAGTGTGCAAAACGGTGTAATCTTCACACACAGTCTCAGCAGGTTTGCAGAGACTCTTGAGGATGGAGAACGCTGCAGGAATTAAAAATGATATTTGTGACATACGCGTACTGCTGATAATCTAACTCTATTTGTTTTTCCTATCAGAGTTTGCATGTTTTCTTATGTGGAATTCCTCTCCTCCTCCTTTGCATTATGTTTCAACCATATTCAAACAATAGTTTAACTGCATCAGGAATATGTAATCTATATATTCTAATTTGGTATCTCTCCAAAACATCTATTGCTCTGTTCCCCCTCAACCTAAACCGCCTCATTAATAATTCTGACCAAGATCCGGTCCGCTACAAACGGGCGATGCCATTTGGCAAGGTTACAGATCAGATCTGTGGAGAGGCAGGTCAGCTCACAGGAAGATTGCAGACTTTTCTAGGTGTTTCTGAGAATAAAAAACACTAGGCCTGAGACAAGTAATCATTTACTGAGCTAATCGTCCACTAATTTAGTAATCATTGTCTGGACTACACGCAGACTCAGAACAATGAAAGTGCTGAGAGAAGAGGTTTTATAACTGACAAAGCAAGAATTACTTCTAAAAGGCATAGGAATCGATCGAATTGATCAAAAAATGGTTTCTCCTGTAAATAAACTCCATCAGGATCTCTTCACCTTAGCTTCATCTTGGTCAAATTTAGTAAAAAAAAATGATATTTACGGGACATTTGTGTTCCAAGCGGCGAATCTATTAATCAAAAGAATAATTGGTAGACTAATCAATGATCAAAATAATAAATGAATAGAAATTGCAGCCCTAAAAACAGGCTGATTTGAGGCTGATTTGGTCTTTGACATTTCACACTTCAGATGTCCTGCCCCAGACCATCATACTCCCATCACACTCCCACCACCAGCATCTTTTACTGTTGGTATGATGTTCTGTTTCTGAAATGCACCAGATGTGATAGGACACACACCTTCCAAAAAGTTGAACTTTTGTCTCGTCAGAGTCCAGACTGTTTTCCCATAAGTCTTGGGGATTATCTAAATGTTTTCTGGCAAGGTTGAGACGAGCCTTGATGTTCTTTTGCCTCAGCAGTGGTTTTCAATGAACTCTGTCATGCAGGCCATTTTCCCCAGTGAGTTACGAACACTGACCTTGACGGCAAGTGAGGCCTGCAGGGAAGGTTCACCACTGTTCCATGTTTTGGCGTACATTTTAACAGAAAAGAAATACATTTAACCCGTACCCACTTTGACTTTGAAAATATAACCAATCACGGCACAGTCTGATCTGGCAAGAACAAGCTGCAAAAACTGCTGAACCGAAGCTGCAAGAGCAAAAAGACATGCTGAACTGAGATGTTATAATTGTAGTTCATTGAGCTCGTTCATTCCCTGTGTTTCTTTTCTCCAGTGGAACGCTCATGGCTACGACGTGGCCAAGCTGTTTGCTCCTAAATTGACCTCGGTGTCTCCAGTTTGGTTGCAGCTGCGCAGACGAGGGCCAGAAACGTTTGACGTCTCTGGACTTCACGACCATGACCCAGGCACGTTTTGGTTGTAATCAACAATAGTTTGAATTCCTTATTTATTCTTGTAAAATCCACATATCTGTGTGTTCCAGGCTGGGTCAAAGCGCTTCACAAGTCCAACAAGAAAGTCAGAATGGGTGAGTGAAGGATTCCAGACTGAGGTCCATTCATTTGTTTACCAGAGGTGTTCATTTACTTCCAGTCAAATGTGGGTAGATTTTAATTGTGGCCTCAACCGCGCAAACTACACTTTGGCAGTTTAATTCTTTGTTGCTGTTTAATTATTCATGCATTACATCTGTTCATAAATTAAATCCTCTTTTAGCATTACAAATTAGCGGTGTATTTCCAGTGGTAGCAGTCGAATTACCTACAACATTATATCGTATTATGTATTGTACGCTGATATTGTAATGACAACATACTACTTTTGGAAAATTACATTTATTACAGGCTAGTGTAAATACGAGATGGCTACTTAGTTTTTGACACTTTTACACAGAACTTAAAGCACATCATTAATACTGTAGTGGAATAACATAACCTCATAATGATTCTATTCTTCTCTTTGAAATCCTAACAGTTTGTCCAGCACTTTTACAAAGATATGTCCATCCAGCCACTAAAAAAATATTTTACTATATTAAAATGACTGTTTTCGCTGTTTCGCTTTAATAGCATAGTAACAATTGTATGTGAGAGATTGTTGTCTTTCACAAAGTTGTCTCGGCAATAAAATGGAAATCAAAACTTTCATAAGTGGACCTCTTCCAAACATCGACAGGAGGATAAACAAGTTTAGCCGGCTTCTTCAGCTGAACACATGGCTGTCCAAAGAGTGTCCCCCGAGAGGACTACACTATATTGAGAACTTCTATCTATTCTGGAAACGAGAGGACCTGTTTAAGAGAAATGGCCCCCACCTATGCAGAGGTGGAGTGAGGGTGCTGACAGAGAACCTGCTCCACGCTCTGAGGCATTGGACTGGGCCTGGACAGGGTCCTGAGCAGATAGTTAGAGAAGAGAGGAATGAGAGAAGAATTCCTGCTCCCTCAGCCAGAGACCGAGCCAATGTTTCAACATCAAAAGCACCACAACCTCAGCCTCCACCAAAGGATTCATCAGCAGCTGCTCCACCACCACCAGCAAAGGATTCAGCTCCAGCTGCTCCACATACACCTCCACCGCCTCCAGCAAAGGAACAATCTTCAAAGGCCTTGGACCCATCTGTGACAAGCCCAACAACATCCCTGTCATCGCCCCTGCCTTCACACCAGCCCTGGGTTCCCCCTGCAACATCTACTCCCACTAAAGATTCATCATTCTCCTTCTCATCTCCACTCTCACCCATGGGCCTTCCCAGCCATTTTGAAAGTCTGATCAAATCAGGCATTAAGATGGCTCCACTCACGCCCAATATAGCAAGGGCTATGCCGACTACACCAACAAAAGCCCCACCACCCATCCCCCCTCGCCTCTCACCTGGTCCCAAACTCTCCTTGGCTACAAAAGCCCCACCACCCATCCAACCTCGCCTTTTACCTGGTATCTCCCATAGCTAGGATGCACTGGGTCTCAGCGTTGCCGGGACTTATTGTCACATTAAAAATCAAACCAACCCGGGGCCCTATGTAAAAAGAGCCCCCCCTAGTGCTATTTCTGTAGTCACATCATCACACAGATGGAAAAACAAAATGCGAGTCAGGCCCAATCTGAGAAATGTGATTCATATTCCCTGTGAAAAGACAAAGCCCAGTCCCACTGAAACTAGTCTGAAACTTGCTGTGCTAAATGTCAGATCCTTATGTAACAAATCTCTCTTAATTAATAATTTTATTTCTTCTTATAATCTTGATTTTATGTTTTTAACTGAAACATGGCTTGACAAAAACACAGGAAATGTAGTTCTGATAGAATCTGCTCCACCCAACTTTAAGTTTGAATCTGAAACACGAGAAAAAAAAAAGGGGGTGGAGTCTGTGCTGTCTTTAGAGATGAAATAATTACCCGCAGGTTGTCTTTTGGGGTGTTTTCATCATTTGAGTATGTATCCTTTAAAATGGAGCTAAAACGGTCTCCATCCATTCTCTTCATTGTTTTATACAAGCCTCCCCAGCACTGCCAAAGTTTTATTGATGATTTTACTGAGATGCTTTCAGTCATATGCACAGACTTTGATGGTTTGGTCATTACAGGTGATTTCAACGTGCATGTTGATAATATTTGTGACAGAAACGCTAAAGAGCTTGATGCTGTCCTTGAAACCTTCAGTCTTACTCAGCATGTGAGAGGCCCCACCCACAGCAAAGGACACACTCTAGATCTCATAATTACAAAGGGGGTAAATATTTCAAATGTTAATGTGATCGATGTTGCTCTGTCTGATTATTTCTGTGTCTTCTTTGACCTGTCTGTTTCTCCCCAACCTCCGGTTGGTCCTGCAGTTGTTCAGAGGAGACACATAAGTGATGGCACACTCTTGCAGTTGCAATTGTTCAGAGGAGACACATAAGTGATGGCACAGGTGCACTGTTTATGGAAATGATAAACTTTGAAAATGTCTCATGTTCTAATGTAAATGATTTGTTGAACTCTGTTACATCTAGTGTTTTGAATGTTCTGGACACCATCGCCCCTATAAAGGCTAAAATGGTTAAAAATAAGCAGAAGGCGCTGTGGAGAAATGATGATTCGGTCAGGGCACAGAAAAGGGAGTGCCGCAGGGCCGAACGGAAATGGCGCAAGTCAAAGCTCCAGGTTCAAAAAGAGATTTACAAAGAGAAGCTGAACATGTACAACCTAATCTTATGTAGAACTAGGGAAAGATATTTTTCTGAAATAATTGGAAGCTGCAGTAACAACTCGCGTGTCCTGTTTGCCACAGTAAACAGATTAACAAACCCTCCAGCTCAGCTGCCGTTAGAACTCATTTCCACATCCAAGTGTAATGAGTTTGCATTATTCTTTAATGACAAAGTTCAGGGCATTAAAAATGCTATAAATCCCACAATGCAAAAAATTACCCTAAAACCACCAAGACACTTAGAGCTAACTCACTTTGCACCAGTAACTGACAAAACTGTCCATGAGATCATCACCAGTCTGAGTTCATCTACATGCTGCCTTGATGTGTTACCCACCAGATTTCTAAAGTCTGTGCTGAACAGTTTGTTAGCACCATTCACTCACATAATTAACATGTCGCTTCAATCTGGAACATTCCCAATGTCTTTGAAAACTGCGGTCATAAAGCCTCTCCTAAAGAAGAGCAGTCTTGATGCCGCAGTACTGAGTCATTACCGGCCCATCTCTAATCTGCCATTTTTGGGCAAAGTCCTTGAAAAGGTTGTTTACCAACAGCTCACAGATTTCCTCTTAATAAACAACTCATTTGATGTTTTTCAGTCAGGTTTTAGACCTCATCACAGCACTGAGACTGCTCTTGTCAAGGTGACAAATGACATCCGCCTGAACACTGACACGGGCAAAGCCTCAGTCTTAATTCTGTTAGATCTGAGTGCTGCTTTTGACACTGTCGATCATGGGATCCTCTTACAGAGACTAGAGGACTGGGTGGGCATCACTGGCACTGCCCTAAACTGGTTAACGTCCTATCTGGAAGACAGGAAGTACTTTGTTGAAATTGGTAGCTGTGTCTCAGACCACATGACCCTGACCTGTGGAGTGCCCCAAGGGTCAGTCCTGGGTCCCCTTCTGTTCAACCTCTACATGCTGCCGTTAGGTCAGTTGATACGCAGTGAAAATGTGTCCTATCACAATTATGCAGACGACACTCAGATCTATGTTTCACTATCGGCAGGTGACTATGGACCAGTGGATTCACTCTGTCACTGCATCCAACAGATCAGTTTGTGGATGCAAACTCAGACAAGACTGAAATAATCGTTTTTGGCCCACAGAAACAAAGAGAAAGTGTTAGCGGTCACCTCCAGAGTCTCGCTCTAAAACCTACAAACCAAATTAGAAATCTGGGGGTAATAATGGACTCAGAGTTGAACTTTAACAGCCACGTCAAATCAATAACATCAGCAGCTTTTTACCATCTAAAAAACATTACCAAAATCAAAAATATAGTGTCAAAACCAGATTTAGAGAGACTTATCCATGCGTTTGTCTCCAGTAGATTAGACTACTGTAACGGCCTGCTCACTGGCCTCTCCAAACAAGTTGTAAAACAGCTGCAGTACATCCAGAACGCTGCTGCTCGGGTCCTGACTAGAACCAGGAAGTATGATCACATTAGTCCTGTTCTCAGGTCTCTGCACTGGCTCCTGTGGCTCAGAGAATAGACTTTAAAGCAGCTCTGCTTGTGTACAAGTCTCTCCATGGCCTAGCACCAAAGTACATATGTTAGTGCCATATGAACCATCTCGGACTCTGAGGACCTCAGGGACCGGCCTCTTGCTGGTGCCCAGAGTCAGGACAAAACATGGGGAATCTGCGTTTCAGTTTTATGCAGCTAAAATCTGGAACAGTCTTCCTGAAGATGTGAGACAGGC
This sequence comes from Eucyclogobius newberryi, assembly GCF_026437365.1. Lineage (NCBI taxonomy): Eukaryota > Metazoa > Chordata > Actinopteri > Gobiiformes > Gobiidae > Eucyclogobius > Eucyclogobius newberryi. The sequence goes on from NW_027316389.1 coordinate 17,230,316, forward strand.
TTCTACTCTGACAATGTTCAAATCTAAGCTAAAAACAGTTTTGTTTAGCTGCGCATATGACTGAAAGGATTTTTTCTTTGCACTCTTCTCTTTTGTTTGTGATTTTATTAGTTTAGAAAATCAGTTGGATTGATAATTTTTAATTTAGTTAATTTTATTGTATTTCTGTTTCTGTAATTTCTTTGTGATTTGAATGCATTTTTCCTGCTGTGAAGCACTTTGAATTGCCTTGTGTATGAAATGTGCTCTACAAATAAACTTGCCTTGCCTTGCCTTGCCTATCAGGGCAGCATTACAAAAGCATTCAATTTGATTGTGCCAAATCTAATGCCTTACAACCATTCAATTCTGCAATCAATTATTACTTTTCAAGTTAAATTTTGTCAGAATATGTTTTATGATTAAATGTACTACTCAAGTGAGATGTCCGTCTTGGCCTAATATTATTGCATTTAAAATGTCCCAAACTAACAATATCTTGATTTATATTAAGATGATAGTTTGTGTTCATCTATTTTTCTATTGAAAAAAGTGTTAAATGTGTGCCTGGCACCCTAACCCTATGCCTTAAATTTCACTTGATCAAACCTGGAACGGCTTTGCGTATCTTTCGGGATGATTTAGTGTAATCTTCTCAGTTCTTTTATAAATATTCTCAGTTCTTTTATAAATGTTCTAATTTCTTTTATAAATATCCTCAGTTCTATTATAAATGTTCTCAGTTGTTTTATAAATGTTCTAATTTATTTTTATAAATATCCTCAGTTCTATTATAAATGTTCTCAGTTCTTTTATAAAAGTTCTCGGTTCTTTTCCCTTTCGCAGTCCCTCGAGTGCTGTTGGACGGCTGGTCGTATCAGGACTACATGAGCGTTCTGGACAGCGAGGATGAGATCGACGAGCTGGCTTCTGAACTGCTGGATGTCGCTAAGGTAAACAATGACAACAACGGTTTGCACGTTCAGTCTCTGTTCTGAACAACTTTTGGCGCTGGATTTTTTGAGTCTCGGGTTTTGCAGACGGAAGGATTCGATGGCTTCACGTTGGAGTTGTGGAGTCAGCTTGGAGGCAACAAAAGAAAGTGAGCAAGTTTATTTTTCTGATACATTTGTCTTTATTCTAAATCTAATTACATTTTTCAACAGGGAGCTGGTCCACTTCATCAAACACGTGTGTGAGATGTTACAGGACAAGAAACTGGACTGTATTCTTGTTATTCCACCATCTGTGACCAGGTAAAAGAACATTGTCTAATCGTTACAAATTCAAGTTACTTTTTAGTCATGGTCTTTTTTTACCAAATTATTTTTAGCCAAGATTTTGTAAAATGTATATATTTAATGCAAATCGTTTAGTTTATTACACAAAAATCCACGGGACCTGAAAAACTTCACTCTCTTCTGTTCATAATTATTCTGTTTTAATGACAGTTTTTGTTCTGTTTTTGTCAAAATAGTATGTGAATAAAAACTGCTTCACATATTTAAGTTTAAAACTAAAAACGGGACTAATCCTCACTTGTGTGTGTGGGACAGTGCAGGACAGCCGGGGATGTTTGGTCCAGAGGAGTTTGAAGAGCTGGCTCCGGTCGTGGACGGGTTCAGCCTCATGACGTACGACTATTCCAGCTCAAGGTACAAACGATGCGATGCAAGCAACGCAAGCAATACAAGAAATACACCACAAGCAACGCAAGCAATACAAGAAATACACCACAGGCAATGCAAGCAATACAAGAAATACACCACAGGCAATGCAAGCAATACAAGAAATACACCACAAGCAGTGCAAGCAATACAAGAAATACACCACAGGCAATGCAAGCAATACAAGGAATACACCACAAGCAATTACAGTACCACAATGACAATCATTCAAAACCTCTAACAGGCTCAGCGTTTGCTTATCTGGAGCAAGTTCTAAAGTTAAAGGTGCACTATATAAGTTTTCTGGTGGGTCCGTCACCAGCTTGTCTCATGAAAGTGTGATTGGTTTGGCTGGAATATTTTATTCAATTACAGGCATTTTATTGTCAAACATACTTGGTTTGGTGGCGTTATCTTGTTCCATGGAGAAATAAGTGACACAAAATGTTTTATTTAGTATTACTTTTTTGACAAAAATCTTTTTTCATTTTTGTCTAGATTTTTCTTTTTTCTTTTTTAAGTCTAGTGTTAGTTGACCAAATCTATAATATTTTTTTTAAAATATTTTAGATTTAGATTTTTTTCTAACTAAAGGCAGCCTGGCTTTATAGTATTTCCTTCTCGACAGATCCGGCCCGAGCGCACCTCTGCCCTGGATCAGAGACTGTGTGATGCAGCTCGCCCCGACCTCCGAGTGGAGACACAAGATCCTGCTGGGACTCAACCTATACGGCCTGGACTTCGCTGGACAGGGAGCGGAGCCCATCCTCGGGGGCAGGTGAGGAGGCGGTTGGGGGCAGGGGCAGGTGAGGAGGCAGGGGCAGGTGAGGAGGCAGGGGCATGTGAGGAGGCAGGGGCATGTGAGGAGGCAGGGGCATGTGAGGAGGCGGTCGGGGACAGGTGAGGAGGCGGTCGGGGGCAGTTGGCAGGTGAGGAGGCGGTCTGGGTCAGGTGGCAGGTGAGGATGAAGAGGCGGTTGGGGGGCAGGTGAGGATGAGGAGGCGGTCGGGGGCAGGTGAGGATGAGGAGGCGGTCGGGGGCAGTTGAGGCGGCGGTCGGGGGCAGGTGAGGCGGCGGTCGGGGGCAGGTGAGGCGGCGGTCGGGGGCAGGTGAGGCGCGGTCGGGGGCAGGTGAGGCGGCGGTCGGGGGCAGGTGAGGCGGCGGTCGGGGACAGGTGAGGGTGAGGCCGCGGTCGGGTGCAGGTGAGGAGGCAGTCGGGGCAGGTGAGGGTGAGGCGGCGGTCGGGGGCAGGTGAGGGTGAGGTGGCGGTCGGGGGCAGGTGAGGGTGAGGTGGCGGTCGGGGGCAGGTGAGGGTGAGGCGGCGGTTTATTTGCATTATCACCATGACAGCATTTAGACCATCTTGTCTTAAAAAGTTAAATGCTCGGTTGAAGTTTGAAAAAAATTGACTGTAAAATTTACTTCAAACGTGCTGAAATATCACTTTAATTGTTTTTGTTTGAAATATTACACAATGCAAGTTTGTTTTGTTTTTAATCAACCTTTTATTTATTTTTTTAATATTATTTTGTTATAGAATATAGAATATATCAAGTCTTATGTCTGTCCATTAACATGCACTGTCCCAATGACATAATAAATGAATACATAAATTACTTGGTTATCCCCAAAACCTCAACTTGCAATATTTATTATGTTTATTATTATACATGTTCTGGTATCTCTCACTTCTAAAATCCATTAAAACTAAAAGGTAGGTTCACTGTCTGTTTTTGGTGGTGTTTTTTCATGACTTCCTTTTATTTTGTTGCAGGTACATTGAGCTCTTACGAGAACACCGACCCAAACTTCTCTGGGATGAAAATGCACAGGAGCATTATTTCACTTACAAAAGGTAACAACATTATGGACTATGATGAATACGTAAATAAGTACTATTTAGAGTACCGGTACCAACAACAACGTGCTATTTTTCCAGAAACAACGCAGGGAAACATGTGGTTTACTATCCAACATTAAAGGTACGCGCGTGAACATTTAGATTTTTTTTTTTTTTTTTTTATTACACATTTGATGAATTTGTTTTTCATTCTCAGTCCATCTTCTTGAGGATTTCTTTGGCTACAGAGCTTGGAACAGGCGTCTCTTTGTGGGAGCTTGGACAAGGACTGGATTATTTTTACGATCTACTTTAAAGCGCCTTATGAACAGTGGAGCGATGGAGATCTGGAGTTTGACATTGTGTCGTTTAATGCTGGGTCATGACCGGATTCCAAAGTGGTCCTGGTTCACATTACAAAAAAAACACACAAATAAATGAAAGCTTTTTGTCCTTTGAAGAAATTGTACTTTTCATAGCGGTTTTCTGACACTGAGTCCATAATGACAAATGTGTCATATGAAAAGCATTAAATGCTTTGATTTCTTACACTTTTACCTTCAGGTATGATTCGGTCTGGTTACATTAACTCAAATAATAATTTACATATTTGATGTCCAAACTGTTACTCAGTACTCTTAACTACTTGTTTACTCTTGAGCCATTACTTTTTACTTGAGTACAAACTGACAACCCAGCTCTGTTTATTAGATTCACAAAAATAAACAGGTAATTCAGTTTTGGAATGGTATTATAACACATAATAGACAATAAAGATGTCAAACTTTAGGTAATCAGGTGTTTTTTTCAGAAATGTCTTTTGCTTCAATAAAGGAATGTTGTATTTTCCCTCTTGGATCAGCCTCCTCTCTGTGCGTCCGTGTGGGAAAAGACGTTTTCGTGTCTGTATTGGGGCTGGGGGCGTGATTGTTGTCACTTGTTGGAGCAGAGCAGGATAAGATTGTTCACAGCCAGTGCAGTTGACTGGACGTTCTGGCCTGTGATGAGGTGTCGGTCTACGACAACATGCACCGCGTCCTCCTGACTCGCTGAAAAGGCAGGATGAGAAAGGATGAGTACTTGGACAAAGCAGATGAAACGTGAGCTGAAGATGTTCACCTGTGTACGATCCATCACTGTCCTTCACAAAATCCTCTACAATCAAAGGCAAATTTGCAAAATCGGGTTTTCTCACCAGCTCAAATACAGATGGCTTCAAAACAGGAGGAGTTTCGTTATTAAGCAAAATCATGGTATATGGCACTTGGGGCTGTGCAATTAATCAATAATTAATTGGCAATGATACATTTGAGGCTTTTAAATTGAGAAGTCTTACTGCCAATCTAGAGTGAACAATATATTGAAATGCAGATAATATTTTGAATGTTTTAAAGATATGCTAAATTTGAATGTTAAGCTATAAAAAAGGTATAAATAAGGCAATATTTCTGCACTTGTGATTCTTTTAACAGACATTTCACATTTGTCTCATCATTAAACTTCAATTAATACAGACATGTTTGGACACATTTCTGTTGGATTTGCATAATACTGACATTCATTATCCGGATACTCCAAAAACATTGAGATATTAATTTTTGTCAGTCCTTTCTCGTCAGTGAAGCATGTGGTTTGGAGCAGAGTTCATTTGACTATTTTTTTGAGTTAAGTCTACGTTCAGATGATGTATATTGACAGACTTTATATTCTGAGGAAAAAGATACATTTTGTGTAATTTCGCCCAGCCCTTTTGTCACCTCTGCTGAATACAAACCCCCGTTAGACTGTAGCCCTTGAAGATCCACTCCTGTCCTTCTGTGACACAGCACAAAGCAGCCACGCCTTGGCCAACAGCGCACACCGGCTCTAAACAAAACAAGCTTATGAATTATTATCATAAAATTAAGTGTTCAAACAGGCTGGTACCGACTGTGGTTGGATATGAAGTGTGTGAGGATGCGGTGCAGGGATCCGCTGTGGGCCAAGTCAGTGGGGGCCCCGGGGCAGTCTGGGATCAGCAGCACCTGGTATCTGGCCCCTGGGGATGACATGACATGACATTAAAGCAGAGCAATATAAGAAGGCAAGACAACCATTTATTTCGAGCTTGGCTGTCATGTTTAGTTTCCACAAATAATCTCTTAAGGCAGGCAACATGACACTAAAATAAACTTCACATGCAAAACCTTCTGTATCATTTGTGCACAAAATAATGATGAAAAAGGAAGAGTAGGAAGTCTTACTCGCAACCACAGTTCATGAACTCTAACGATTGTTTTTTAGTGTGTTATTTGATACAGATAAAATACATATGCAGTGCATCCATAAGTTATTCACCCTTTCCACACTGCGTCATGTTACAACAGCCTTATTCCAAAATTGATTAAGTTCATTATTTGCCTCAAAATTCTACAAAAAATACCCCATAATGACAACGTGAAAGAACATCACGTTGTAATGGAAACGTGAACAATGATTTTACCATCTATTGATTCTAGTTTGGCTGGAGTGGCATAAGGTTTGATGTTAAAGTCCTGCACCCATCTGGCAGTGCTCTCGTCCACTCCAACAAAGTCTATGGGTTTTCCCTACAAAATATAAAAACGAGGAACAATCGGATCTTAAAACATCATTAAGCCTTTTTTTTTTTTTTCTAAATAATGGATAACAGTAAAGTCAGAGTTACCCCGGGAGTGGCCGTCTGCAGGTTAAAGGCTGGACTGCACAAATTGAAGGCCTTTTGGAAACACTGGACTGACACACCTGTAATAAAACAAATCAGTCTGTTTGGTCCCGAAATCAAACCGAGCGCAAATAAACAAACCCAGAAAAACTGTACAGACCCTGAGCACAGGCGCTGGCCACGATCAGACACGTGGGTTTAGCCGACATTTCTGTTACACGGAAAAGAGTTCACCTTTCTAGAGACAAGAAAACACTACTGAGATAAAGCCACGTGACAATAACATCCGCCACGGCGCCACCCGAGTTCCGGTTACTGTGTTTCACAATAAGAGTTCTCAATGAAATTCCATCGATTCTAAACATGGATCTATTAAATTAACTGTGGATTACTCCAATAATTCTGATAAATTACCAAATGTAGTTCCAAATAGATAAAACAATAACAAGTAGACAATAGTTGACATCAATATTTTATTTAGTTCACAATTCACATTCACCACATTCAAATTGGAACTAAACCTAGGGTTAGCAAATTTTATAAATCAAAAAATGGGACACACCTGGGTTAGGGTGGGGGAGTAACAGTAAAACTGAAAAAGTGGGTATTGAAGTACACCTCTTTCATGGCTCACTTGTGAGTCAGTACGAAATCTGAGAGACTTCTGTGACTTAAACTGAGAGAATTTTTTTGTGTTCTAGTCATTTTCAAGAACAGTTTTTCTTATTTTGGCCAAAGAAACAACAATATATTCTCCTCTTTACTGTTGGCGGGTCTCAAAGTGGTAAAAAACTAGGACAACTGGGACAAATCATTTGTTTTGGATACGGTACAACTGTTGAAACATGGGACACAATGTAGGTCAAAAAGGGCAAACCAAGAACTAGTCCACATCAGGACTAATATGGGCTCAATTTAGGACAAAAATTGTGAACACAAACTTAAATGCAGGCTAAAATAATAAAGAAAAATGCATTAATTTCTTTCATTATGTTAGATATGGACAACTAAATAATATGGACATAATAAAAATCATGCCCAAGGCAAAACTGCTGTCCAGCAGCACATTATAGGCATTAGCTCTAAATCCATTCTTCTAATTATTTAAATCATTATACACTGATAATGTAAATTTGTTGTCAATCATACGCGTGGGAGATATATACAAAAATGGATAATATCGCAATTATTGTAGGAGATTGGAGATATGCAAAATTAGAATATCATAATATTTGTATGGCCCTGTGCAATATCGTCATTGAGATCATGCAAACAAATATACATATACATTTCTGTCAATATCGCCCACTCCTAATCAGTCACATTAGTCGCATTAAAATGTCAGTATGGGTCATCTTTCAGACTACTGTACAAGCAGCAGGTGAACAACATCCCGAACAGCTGTAAGAAACAACACAGAGGCATTCAGTTACACACAAATAACACATTCACGTTCAGTTTAACCTAGCACCTGTAAAGACGCAATGCCAATGCTCAGAGCCCACAGAATGTGTAGCTGCTTCAGGATAAACATATCCAGTTTTTGTATGCAGCCTCCCTGAAAGCACAGACACAGTGAGAACAGCTGAACCTGCAGGAGCTCGCAGGGTCTGTGTGGTACCTCCACTTTGTAAATGTTGGACGGATGGTCTCTGCGTCCACACAGTTCTCCAGGAGTTTTACAGCAGCTGTCGGGAACTAAGCGCCCGTTACTTCTGTCCTGGATCCATACGCTGTCTGCCCAGTCGGCTGAGTTGTTACTGCCACAGCACTTGAACTGCGAGAGAAATCAAACGCAGACTCTAATCTTGATGATTCCTTCATGTTTTACTGAATTGAATTAAGTGTTTCAGTCAATTTAATGCATAAAAACTGGTAGCATGTTACAGCAAATAATAAAGCGTGGAAATTAAATGGAAATAGCTTCATAATTAAAAAGTGTAACTGTGGTAACTGCTGGTATTTACAGGTTACAAGTTTATCTTTCTACTTTATTTCATGGTAAATATTGTTAATCTTATTCAATCGATCAATCAATCAATCAATCAATCAACTTTTATTTATAAAACCCTTTACGAAACTCAAAGTGACCGAAGTGCTTCACAATAAAAATCAAGGCAATACAAAACATAAAACTAAGTAAAAAACTAAGTGTACAAAATAAAGTGTCATTACATTACAGTGTTAAAAGCCAGTCTGAATAAATAAGTTTTAAGCCTGGATTTAAAAAGGTTAAAGTCCGTGGTGGTGCGGATGTCGGGGGCAGTTTGTTCAAGAGTCTGGGACCGCGACAGAGAACGCTCCATCAGTCAAAATGTTTTGGCCTTCTTGCATTCGTCATACCTTTTTTTTCTTTGACCCAATAAGAGAAAAGAAAAAATATCTATCTAATACAAAAAAATTGACATTTGCAACCTGGGACTGCAATGTTTGGTTTGAAATTGTTTGTTGCATTTTCTCCTGCATTGGCACCTCAACAAAGATTTTGTTGGTGTGTGTTACTCTTTCTCCTGAATATTATTAATCTTAACCATAATCTGTAAAGGTGTTTTGTTTTTAATAACAGAGGAAAAGGGCTGCAAAATACTTTTATCCCAGTTACAATTGTTGCTTTTAAATGTTACGTTTGTTTTAGGGTTTCAAGTTTTTTTTTTAGAATATCTGAATATCAAAACATCAGAAAAGTGGCCATGTGTACAGCAACAATCTGATCGTTATCACATTTCTGGAGTTATAAGATTATTGAACTGTCATGTAAACATCTGATGTGAGCAATCTGATTCCGTTCTGGATGTTCACAGGTTTTTAACAAGGAAAATTATGCCCAAACAAAGGGCAAAGACAAAAATGAAAGAGAAAATGTGAAATATTGAAGTTTTCAAAACTCAGTCGTCTTCTAAATACAACAGTCACTTTAAAAGATGTTGTTGGTTATTAGATGTATTTTGTGCATGTAAATACAAAAGCATCAGATGAGATTATTCTAGTTGGCCTTGTAAATGTCACCACTGAGTCAATGTGACTTTCTGGTTGAACGTAAAGCATCTCGTCTCACCTCCTGCTGCAGCCTGTCCACGGCCTGAGTGACACTGTCCTGCTCTGGCTGCTGATACTTCTGCTGCATTGTCTGCTTTAGATTCTGCTGGAGCTCCTCGTCCAACTGACAAAGAGGTGACACATTTCAGTCCCTTTTAAAAGACAACATCCCTTCCCTCCAAAACTAACTGCAGTACAGTCACAAAACCCCTCGGTGCCTAGCGGCATTAAAACAATAAGATAAATTGATTTACTACAAATTTCAGTTTTACTTTGGCTTACTAAAAACAAATAAAAATGTATTTCAATATTAATTACCAGAGCGTAAATAATGCAGACTTTTAATGATTGCCATTTAACACAGAAACAGTCGAATTTCTTCTTTCTCAAAAGTCTGAACTCGGCTCCAAACCACATGCTTTTTTGAGAGAGGATTTCTTGTCGATGTCTTGATTAAAAATACCCAAACATATCATTGACGATAAGAAAATACTGACTATAGATTAAGTACATATCCTTTATTTGGAGTGAGTATTTTTGCAGTTAATCGTCGCAATTTGCATGTGATTCAAATTACCTGACATAAACCTCTCAGTCCAATTCAAGGTTGTACTGCAATAATAATAAAACACTCTACTTCAATATATCCTTCTGGCCATTGTACTTATAACACAGTGTTATATAAAGTACATGAAACCAGTCAAAGCGTCAGAGTGACAGATTACCTGATGGCAGAAAGGGAAACACTGGGGCAGAAACAAGAGGGACAAAGAAAGAAAGAGAGAGCGTGAGTAAGTGATGGATACAGGTGAACAAATGAAAGAAAAAAGACAGAAACATGCACACAAACATGATATATCAGACAAACTATATCTGAATGAAAGCGGGTTATGAAACAAGAAGTGAAAACATGAAGATTGACACCAGACGTTGTTGTAACCACACAAACCCCCCAAAATATAACATCAATCCTGCCAAAATATTGGGATACAAATACCAAAGCATAACAAAATCTTACCTCATGGTAGTTAATAAAGGCAAGGATTCCAGCAATCATTTCCAGCAGAAATATACAGAGCAACAGAACCAGGTACTGTAACAGAAAGAAAAACAACAAAGGTCACTTCAGCTTGGGTCTTTAGTAAACCAGCCATCAGATTCCAGTGCTATGATTATTATATAAGAAACACAAATAAAATTACTCACGATTACAGTCAATACAACCAAAATATAACTCTCTCATAACTCTTTCAATTGCTTTATATTCCACTTGTCTAGTTCATTACTAGCTTTACAAAATTATACTTTCTGACTGAAACTAGACATGTTATCCGGCTAAAAACCTCATTAAAAAGACACATATTGTTGCGTTTTGTGTGTGTTTTTATGGACCGTATATCTGGGAATAAATAGATGAGTAAACAGGCTGTGAAACACAAAAGAACCTTTTATAACAAAATCATAGACATTATTTGTATCAAAATGTAAAAAAACAAATTACTATTTATGAATAGATTCCTACCAAATATTGCAAGTGTGAAGGGTGTTCTGTAACAATGTTAACGTCAACGTTAAGAAATGTGCCAACGTCCAAGGACATAAAATGGTTCAAAAGCTTTTGGCAACAATGTTCAGAGATTGTAACAACAACAAGAACAATGGCAAGAAGAATCAAGCCAAACCTGTGAACAATAGAATTTAGTATATTATTGTAAATATTTCTAATGAATTCTACTATTTTTCGGAGGGACGTGGACAAAACTAACACTAGCTCGGTTTCAACGATGAAATGAAACTATTATATTCGATTTTTGTGGGAAAATAAAAACACAATATGATTTACCAACATTGTTTGTGCAAAATTGCCAATCCAGTACTGAGCCGCAATTAAACTAGGACAAGAAACCAACCAGGTCTGAACCAGGACCAATCCAGAATCAAATCAGGTCTAAACCAGAACCAAACCAGGTCTTGAGCAGAACTAACTAAACTGCAACAATTCTTTTTTTATGTTGTCCCTATCAAATAAACATAGAAATAAACAAACACAACTGATACCACGGCCTCCAATACAGTTATTAAATCATCACCTGAATTAGATCAATTTCCATCACTTTCTACCTTTGTTTTTGTTGCTTAATTTACTGGGTTAGGGATTTGTCACATCACTTATAAAGCAAAAGTGTCCAGCGTATCGTCCAGCTTGTTTCAGGCGGCTTGAGTTGACTAAACACTGGCCTGTCAGTCCTGTCCGAGCCCTGTCTCTGGAGCCTCCTCATTCCTCGGGCATGAGATACGTTCTAAATACAGTCTGAATGACGGTTCGACTGGCACTGGGTTCGGCCGTAAATAGTTTTCCCGACGAACGCGAGGGACGGGCTCTTGGTCTGAGCGTCTTTACCACAATGAGGAGGCTCTTGATCTCTCTGAGCGTGGCGCAGCATCCTATAAGGCCAGTGAGGATGACCACGGAGCCAGCAGCGATCAGGAGGTAGGCCGAGGCGGAGTAGTAGTTGGAGCCCAGTAAACTGATGTAGTCGCTCTTCTCGGCCAGTGTCCAAACGCCTACTGCCAACACCGCCCCTCCAGCCAGCTGCAGAGAGAGGAGGAAAAAAGACACATTTAGGAAGAACTCAAAGCAGATGAGGAATGTGTTTGGATGTATCTAAACCAGATTCTACACAAAGCGGAGGAAGATGCTTGATACACAGAGGCACTAGAGTACACACTTTCAACAGAAACAGTCTTACATGAGTTCTGATATAAAAACAAGACCAAACAATTGAGAAAATGTCCAACTTTGTCCTATTTTTATCCTTTATTTAATCCAATCAGCTGTGGCAACGCCTAGGGTGTCACCACAAAACTTAAATGTCAAATTTGATTTAAATTTGAGGGGGGAAAATGTGCTACACAAAGTAAATAGAGTGCAGATTTTCAACAGAAATTGACACTCTAATAAAGTGTCTGGTTTTTCTGCTATAAAACAAGACAAAACAACTAAGAAAATGTCCAACTTTGCCCTTCTTATGATTTTGAGTATTTTTGCCAACCATAGTCTGATGAAATTCTAGCCTCATCGTTCAACTCACCAAGAACAAAATATTGAACAAAAAGAGTAGATATTTCAGGCAAATAGTTCCGCAGCTGTTTTTTTCGGCCTGAGCCTCCATCCTGCAAGAAAGTCAACACAAGGCATCATGTGTGGCAGTCGGGGTAAAAATAGACAAGACATTCAAAGCTATTATATCCTTGTATTCATTCTGGAAGATTGGATTTCTCGGTAACCTAATCTTAAGTTTGACATGCTTCAGTCATGGTTGTGAAGGCCGGGCGCTGACAGCGTGTGAAAACATGGCAAATCATGTCATGTGCAACTGCTTCATGCGTGTCCTTTGGAGCGAGTGATGCCAAGAGGAGTGACTTGAACCTGTTGTAATTGAAGCGTGTGATGAAGACAGCTCTGTGAAGGAACATGCCACCTACAAGTGTCTCACCCCAAACCCACGAGACAATCCAAGTTGAGAAGTTACAATTTACCAACCATTCAGCGCGTTTGGATTAAAGCTTTGTGTAAAAAGCTTTGTGTGTAACTCAACGGTCTGACTTTGCATCTATTTTTAAACGATTGTGTCAGAGCAATGGAGAGGTGCCAGGAATAGTCCTACCTGATCTGAGACGCGGCCTGAAGAGTCCAGCTGTTCGGGAGCGGTGTTAACCCGACTGCCACCTCACGGTTCTGTGAAGGTTACCTCTGTGTGTAGTGGTGCCCCTTTTCTGCCCACAGCCCACCATGAACACAGGGCAGAGAGCAGAGAGCAGCGCTGCCCCCAACTGGACACGCAAGGATTTTTTTGGGGTTTTCTTGTTTCTGCAAGTAAACAAACAAGTAAACAATAAGAAAATTGTCAGGAATGATTTATAATGGAGAAGATGGACCTTTTTCCTGAGACTGATGTAGGACAATTTTAGGGGAAAATGGATTACATACAAGAAGTCTCTGGAAATCATATAGTAAAAGGTTGAACTGCTACTTGAATGAATTGTGTGTTGCTTTTGTGTTGCCTTTGAGGACATAAGAGAATCTACTCTAATGTGATCTGCTGAAAATGTGTAAGAAAAGTTGACGGTAAATATATCCTTGTTTGTTACCGAGTGAGTGGTGCAGCAGATTCTCAAAGCCTCCTCTGTCCTCCACGTGGTTGGCACTTTTGCTGCGTTGGTCCCAGGTCACGGAATATTCTGGGAAACATAAGAAAAGACTTCAAAATACTTTTTAATTTGTCAATTATAATTAGAATGATGCTTAATGAGTGATACAAACCTTTCCTGTAAGCAAGTAATTAACTCAAATCGAGCCTTTCTTCTTTCGTTTGGGTCGTTTTGTGCAGTGAATGAGGCAGCGTTAGATTAATAGTAGTAGTAGTAGTAGTATTAGTAGTAGTGTTGTTGTTGTTGTTGTTGTTGTTGTTGTAATAATCATTATAAATAATAATTATTTTTTGAATGAAAGAGTAATATACTGGTAATAACACAAAAGTGATGAGAAATGTAACAGTTTATCAGCATCCTCATTACCAATTCATAACAAATAAAACAAACTGCAAAATGTTTCAAAAATGATGTACACACAAGTCGTACCTCAACATAGTCCAACAGTTTACACAAAGCTGTTCATGCATTTTAGCAGACAATCAATAAACAAATACTTTAGAGATTTTGTGTGTGTGCGTGCTTGTGTGTGTGTGTGTGTGTGTGTGTGCGTGAGTGTGTATTTATGTGTGTGTGTGTGTGTGTGTGTGTGTGTGTGTGTGTAGTAATTCAGTCTTTCTTTAGTCAAACTCACAGGAAGCCCATAAAACAACCCCAAAATATACAAAACATTGACATTACTTGGACCTGTACGTCTTAATAAAGGTACAATAAAGTGCACCTTAACCTTAACCGTAAAACACTTTGACAAATAGACTAATACTGCAAGTTCTTTTGTCCAAAACAAGAACATGCTGACATTGACGTGCGAGTCAGCATCGCTCTGATAATGAATGACCAAAGTTGTGGAGCCAGGCACAAACACGGGGCAGCAGTACTTAATGTGGGTAAAGGTACTGGGTCACGGGGACAGGAGGGTGTCTGTGAATGACCCTCCTCTGAGTCTCCAGCCGAGCGTCTTTCTCGTCCCTCAGCCGTTTGTTCATGTCCCTAACAAACAGGAAAGACAGACAATGAGATCACGACTTCCCTGAACTTTGTGTTGATCCAGCGCTGAACCGTGGAGACTCTCACCTGAGGAGCTCCAGCTGTTTCGTCAGACTGTCCTTTTCCTTCTGCATGTTCCGTGAGACCTTCAGCACATTTCTGTAACATGGAAGGACATCATTTTTTAGGTGATTGCTCTTGAGTAGATTTTTTTGTTGCAGTAGTAATTGAGTATTATTAATGAGCGACATTTCAAATCATAGTCCCAATTGTCCCTTTCTTCTAACAAATACTCATAACAGCACTACATTGAATACGTGCACTGCTTAATTCAGCTATAAAGGTTTTTCATCAAGACTGATCTAAAATGCAAATTGTATATAGCACAATTTGTAAAAAACACAAATGTTAAATCTTTATCTAAACTCTCATCAATATTAAACAAAGAATTGAACACTGTAGAGTGATGGGTTTGAGAGAATAAATCAATATATTGAATATAAAGACAAAAACTATGGTGCTCTGCTCAAAGAAGTGTCTTAAACGAGATGCATAGTTACTTTTGTTAATAGTTGTTAATAATTGGAGCAGGTAACATAGGATGAGCTGTTGGGAAACTATGTGAACAATAAATTGTCTTGGTTTGAATTTATGGAATATGGATGGATCAATAATAATATGAAAGAATCAAGCGTCAAGCCACAGTAAGAAGATGCTGTCAATACCTGACACTGATCTAACCAAGTCTGTACTAAAAACTCTGTACAAAAGAAAGATGTTAAGAAGCTCCAGCTGATGCAGATTTTTTTTATTTTGCGTAAGTAAACGCTATATAATATACTTATTTATGGTTTCCTGTGATACCTGAAATGTGTATTTTATATGCGTTGAAAAAATCTGATTGGAAAGTTGGATTATGGAATGTTATTTGTCACAATAAAATGTTAATTTATTTAGTATTTTAAAGTAGGAACTCTCAATCTCTCAGCAAATTGGGATCCTAATAAACTAAACCATATTTAATTCACACTACAATACAATTAGTGGCAGCAGAACATTATATTACAGTACAATTTTAGCTGTAACTGTACTTTAGCAGGAGTATAAATATTAAGCTCTGTCCATCACTGACAGTGTCTGACCAGAGTCTCCAGGGGAGTTCCCTGTGATGTGCAGTGTGTTTACGTCTGTTTGGTCTGAGTCTCCTGGTCGCTCTTCTCCTGCAGGAGCCTGAGCTGGTTCAGAGCTGTTTGCAGCTGCTGTTGGCTGTTCTGCAGCTGCTCCTGGAGCTGCACGTTGACTCTCTGGAGCTGCTGGTTCTGCTCCTTCACCTTTCCCTGATCACAGTTCATCTGCCTCATGCTGCTCTCCATCTGTGCACAAATACACCTGTTACGACCATCCTGTGCCACTGAGAAGGACGTTTTAAATACCTCTTTCTGTTTGCTAGCTTGGTGCTCCAGCTCCTGGGCCCGAAACTTCAACTGCTCCTCAAGTTGATGGCTTTTCTGCTTCTGTTTAATACTGTCCTTGGAATTTATTTTCATTATTAATATTATATTCACATTTTTCAAACTAAAATGGTAAGCAGACTGTCAAATCGATACCTCTACTGCATGTTTCTCTTTCTCTTCGCTCATCTGGTTCTCCATTTCTTCATATAAAGAGCGAATCATCTGATCGTGTTCAACTTCTCGTCTAAAATGACAAAACTCTTAATGTTACACCTGATGTGTTGGACTGCGTGTATCTGAGAGCGCTGTGCACCTGCGCAGAACTCTTTCCAGACTGTCCCTCTCCCTGAGAGAGTCCTGCAGGTACAACAGGGCCTGGGCCAGGACCTCCTCCAGCAGAGCCAACAGAGCGGGGCTGTTCTCCTTCAGCTCACACCACAGACTGCACAGCTCCGCACGACTACAACACACAATGAAGGCTTTGGGAATGACACAAGAAAATAATCCACCTGAAGATAGTGTATAAACATTTCTGCGAATTAAGGGTTCTAAATGCCATATTTAATGTTTCCACCTCCTGTTACTTAAAATGCAAATAACGTGATGAATCGTAGTTACAGCCAGGCTCAGTCTACCTCCCGAGAAAATACACACCAAGCTTTAGAAATGAATGAAGAAAAGAATATAGGGGCAGGCCATATGGACAAAAATGTATCTCGAGATGTGGAGTATCTCAATATCGATATTCATTTAATTATCAGACAAATGTGAACTGTTTGTGAAATTAATAACCAAAGTGCAGAAATATCACCGTGTATACCTTTATTTGAGAGTTCACAACATAACTTCTTTCATTTAAATTTGTAATCAGCTCTTTTTGGAGCATTTTTTCAACATACTCAATATTCAAATTTTGCATATCTTTGAAACAACATTAATGATATTATATAAATGTTTTGATATATTGCCCACCTCTAAATGAATGAAAAAGAAAAAAAAAACAAAAGACAAAGTTGTACAGGACTCTGAGTGACCGGTACCTCCGGAATAGTCTGTCCGCGCCAAGCTCCGACAGCGTGTCTGTAAACCGTAGCGCTGCGGCATCATGGGAGCTGTCCGTGTCCTGGTCGCAGTCCTCCAGCTCCGGCCCGCTGTCCTCCATGGTCTGCTCCAAGGCCACCAGCTCTCCTGTCAAACAAACACACACGATAATAAACACGAATGCTGTGAACACCACAGACTGTGATTTGCATCCGTTGTCCCGTGTTGTTCGCAAACACACACTCTCTACTTCAACACTCACCCAGGCCTGTGTTGAACTCCAGGGACGTGAGGAAACCATTGCCCCCGCGATCCAGACTCTCGAACACTGTCTCCAGCTGCTCAGGGGAAAGAGGAACCTCACCTTCAAGTCTCTGCACAAGCACACGGAGAAAATAGGATAAGACGTGTTAACGTACAGTAAATGGAAAACATCGGCACGTTTTCCTGATTAATGACACAATTTGGCACTGGAATAAACAGCTACAGTAATAGACCAGCTCAAATATGAACTAGTTTGAGGAAGGATTTTTGACAACAAAAAATGAGCAAACATGATGGTTTTGATTGAACACGGTTAAAGAAAATCATGGATCGATAATCATCAGGGAATATTGTCGTTAATGACTTTAGTGACTGTATCTATGGAAGGATTAATCATCTTATTGTGATTATTAGTTGATAGTAGTACCAGTATGAGAAACAAATGTATTTTGATCAGTGTAATCGTTGTGTGAAACACAAAAGAACCTTTTATAACAAAGTCATAGACATTATTTGTAACAAAATGTAAAAAGCAAATTACTATTTCTGATTTTCAAGCAAGTGTTCTCGATCTAAAAGCCTTCAGTCTCAATATTTCAACCTTTATTTGGTTAAAAATGCTTTTTAAAAGAAATAATCGTTTGACTAGACGACTAATAAATAAAAAAATTGCTGATCAGTTTCAGTTTCAGGCCTAATTGAGTTGTCTTTCTGTGCTGAGACCTGCATGTCCTGTTTGGTGATGAAGCCTTTGCCCTCCTTGTCACACAGTTCGAACAGCTCCTTGGCCTTTCCCATGAGCTCCTCCTGTGGTCTCAGGGGCTTCTGCTGCCTGTGAGGGTTCCATCTAGACCTGGGGCTGTTGACTGGGGGGGGCCTCTGTCTGGGGCTGGCAGGGACAGCTTCAGCACTGCCCTGGCCCACCAGCACCTCCCCAACCTCCAACCAACGGGACATTTCACTACAAAAGAAAAACATGTGTGTCTGGGATGGAGTGATGTCTAGTACCATACACTTACAACGTATGAATGTTAGACATTACATCCATATCTATCTGAAACTTAGGTTCAAGGTAATGAAAACAATACAGTATATTACATTTTGTAAATGCATTATTAACATAGAAACATACCAATTACAACACCCAGAGGCCACTACTGCCCCCAATCATGATAAAGACTATTTTATTATACATTTCTTCCTCATATTCAAAAGCAGGACAATAAATTGGTAAAAAATTCTTACTTCTTACTAATCAGTGAGATTAAATATTGACTACCTCATGAATGTCTTAAAGGTAAAAAAAAGGAAGTGCTCCAGTAGCCTCACTGTCACTGAAATGTGTGGGAAAATGCTGCAGTCAAATATCATAAATCAAACATTTTACATTCAAAGAGAGCCGAGCATTTGTTTAGTAAATGTAAATAGTAGAAAAAGCTTCAGTTGTAGTCATCTGGACTCAGTTTGAAAAAATAGACGTTTCGACTCTCATCCAAGAGTCATTGTCAATAACAGAATTTAGGTCGAGAACTCCGATATTAATACTGTTCTGTGGTAAGACCCGCCCATTGGGAGGAGCCTTCCTGAAGTAGAAAGAGTTGTTTGTTTCAACAGAAACTCCCCCTTGTATCTACCGAGCTAGCCTATTCAGAATCTTAATGGGCTATTAGAATCCTCTTTGTCTTTGTGAGACCCTGGCTCGACCACCCTGAGTACCTGATTAGCATCTGAATGTCCTTTACCTTTCCAGGGGTTCAGAATCCCATTATAAATAAAAGGAAGATGAAACCTAAGCCCTCCATTTCTGTTTAAAGAAGGTCTTTCTTTTTTAACAAAAATAGCTTCCTTGACTCCTCTTTCAAACCATCTTTTCTCCCTGCTTAAAGGAGGTTCCACTCAGACCCATAGTGTGCAGCACAGATTCCATCACCTACAATGTGGCCAAGCATTTAACAACTATATTGGCTCCGCTTGTGGGGAATTCGGAACATCATGTGGAAAACACGCACAACTTTGTGGATAAAGTGAAACATCTCCAACTGGACCCAGATGACCTCATGGTTTCATATGATGTTGTGTCCCTGTTCACCTGCATCCCGACCTCTGAGGCAGTAGCAGCAGTGAGGATCAGACTGCAGGAAGACACCACCCTACAGGAAAGGACCAAACTGACACCTGAACACATATGTAAACTGTTGGACATCTGTCTGAACACCACTTACTTTCAATTCCGGGGACAATTTTACAGACAGATTCATGGCTGTGCCATGGGCTCGCCCGTCTCTCCCATAGTGGCCAACCTGTACATGGAGCATTTTGAGAAGAAGGCACTGTCCTCATTCTCAGGCATAGCTCCAAAACTGTGGCTCCGCTATGTCGATGATACTTTTGTAACAATCAAGAAACAAGAGCTGGAAACCTTCTCTGATCACATCAATGCTGTGGACCCACATATCAGGTTTACAAGAGAAGACGCTAAGGAGAATCGCTTGGCCTTTCTTGATTGTTCCACGATCAGAGGAGAGGACGGGAAACTCCAAATAGAAGTATATAGGAAACCTACACACACAGACCAGTATCTGCTCTTTGGTTCCAACCACCCACTACAGCACAAGCTGGGTGTGATCAGAACCTTACAACACAGAGCTCAAGGTGTGCCCACCAGCTCAGAGGGCAAGAAGAAAGAGGAAAAACATGTCCGAAATGCCCTCTGCCTGTGGTTACCCCGCTTGGGCTCTCAACAGAGTGAAGAGAACCAAGAAGCAGGACAAAAGGGAAACTGAACAGAGAAGGAAGGGTGTTTCTATCCCTTATGTGTCTGGCCTGTCGGAAAAACTGCAGAGAATTTTTAGACAACACGAAGTCCCTGTTTATTTTAAACCAGGAAACACTTTAAGACAAAAACTGGTTCACCCAAAGGACAAGTTGCCGACTCAAAAACAGAGCAATGTAGTTTATTCGATCCAATGCAGTGAAGAAAGTTGTAAAGAACGTTACATAGGTGAGACGAAACAGCCTCTACACAAGAGGCTTTATCAGCACAGAAGAAATACAAGTTCAGGACCTCAGAGCGCCGTGCATCTCCATCTTGAAGCCTCTAATCACTCGTTTGAAGACGGTGAGGTGAAGGTTTTAAGCAGGGAGAAAAGATGGTTTGAAAGAGGAGTCAAGGAAGCTATTTTTGTTAAAAAAGAAAGACCTTCTTTAAACAGAAATGGAGGGCTTAGGTTTCATCTTCCTGTTATTTATAATGGGATTCTGAACCCCTGGAAAGGTAAAGGACATTCAGATGCTAATCAGGTACTCAGGGTGGTTGAGCCAGGGTCTCACAAAGACAAAGAGGTTTCTAATAGCCCATTAAGATTCTGAATAGGCTAGCTCGGTAGATACAAGGGGTAGTTTCTGTTGAAACAAACAACTCTTTCTACTTCAGGAAGGCTCCTCCCAATGGGCGGGTCTTACCACAGAACAGTATTAATATCGGAGTTCTCGACCTAAATTCTGTTATTGACAATGACTCTTGGATGAGAGTCGAAACGTCTATTTTTTCAAACTGAGTCCAGATGACTACAACTGAAGCTTTTTCTACTATGGAACACGCCTGGACGAATGAGGGATTACACCGACATAGTAAATGTAAACTTAAGTCAAGTGAATGGGTAAACAGTCATATAGTGATACTATTATATCACTGGATCCTCCTGTGCAGAGTTAAATGTTTTTTGACACGGTGCAGTGTAGTTACTCCCTTGTCAAACATGAAGTGCAAACCGAGTGCGAGCTGTGAGCGCACACATTATCTACAGCTGCTACAGTCCGGTCAGAGGGATGGGTGACAGGCCAAAACATTAAATCGTAACTTTCAGATTCATCTGAGAGTTCACACTTCATTGTCATTGGTTAAAGCCCCTGTCACGCTCAAGAGTTTTACTGAGGCTGACCAATAGGAGGTGTGTAAGTGGAGAAAAAAGTGTCAGCATACGAAATGGCAATTGTCACAAGAATGAGATCATGATTTGATTTTAATCACAAATACTGCCCATCCATAGCGGTCACAGCAATACAGGCGCTAGGAAATACAACCATCTTCATCATATTGTTGAACAGTGCCAACTACAGCCCCATTGCCAAATATGAGTCAAAAATATAAGGTTTGGCTTACACAAACATGAGCGGATGTGTATGTAAAGATTACTGCCGTGTTTACCAGGATAAGACGGAACAAAACAGGATAGAGTCATGTGAGGGACTCCTTGCTTCAAGATACACCTAAGCACTGACCAGGTGACATGCAAAATAGCACATTTGCATTCCAACCAACACATTTTAGCAAAACATATCTTTTTCTCGAATACACAGTGACAATTCCCTTCATTTCAAAAGTGATTCAAAATGCAGACAAGGCTAATTTGATTAAACCTGAAGTATATGTGTGTGAGCCAATTCTGATAGTGACTGTTCAATGTGGATTGGGAAACTTCCTTATAACTCTAAGGAGATAAGAGACCAGTGTGATTGTATTTAATGTATATCTAGCCAGCTTCTAATGCTCCACAGGTACAGCAAAGGTCAAATAAACCACACGCCTCATACTTACATTGAAGGTGAAGAGAAAGTGTTGAGATTATAGCAGTAAACAGCAGCGCGCGTCCTCTCTGTGAACGATAGACCATGAACTTAGAGCTACTTAGATAAAGTTAAAGCCACAACGGGAACTGTAACACTGCTACACTGTAATATCACTGAATACAATGTGTAATAATACAGTAAAAGTGGTACTAGTGTTATTCTGGCTGAAGTCCTTTTGAGATAACATAAAGAAACCAATTCTGACTGCAGGAATCCAGAAAGCGTCACAAAAAAAGCAGATTTGTCTTTTTAAACAGACTAAAATAAAATAAAAGACAGGTAAAGTGAGGAATAATTAAATGGCTGTTAGTTTAGTTTGTGAATGTAAAGCACATGTCAGAGGTCCTACCTGCGCTGTCCGCTGCACAAACAGGTGCAGAGCCGAGTGTCTTAGCCGCATTCTGTTCCGCCCCGAGCCGCACGGGGGCAGCACGCACACGATGAATAAAACAATATATGTGCAACAGTGTGAATAAAACACTAAATGGACAATCGCCACGGCAACCTCTAGTGCCAATTGCAGGTAACTAAAAAACATGGAACTTTTGAAATAACATTAGGTTATTTTTTTGTTTTGTTTTTTAATTAAAATTGTCTCTTTGTTTAATGATTGTACTTTAATTAATGTGGGGGGAATATTGTTGGGGGATCCATGTATTCTGAATAACACTAGCTTTAGTTTTAAACCAAACGCAACAGGGGACCATCGAAAGGAAATACTAGGGAATACCTCGTCTTATCACCAATATCATCACAAATATATCAAATCATACGTCTATTTTTAAAATGTGTGAATTTTCTCGACCTGTTTTTTTTACATTATTATTACACATGTTTGCTCTTTTGACAATCACAAGATGGCCGCCGTAATTGCCACGACAACAGTATCCCTATAACATCTAGCTTTGCCTATATCTGTACCGTAATGTTTAACGTAGGTCACAGACAAAAACCACTGCTGTCCTTGTATGGCGTCGAAGAACTGAACATCTACTGTCGCATTTACGGTAAAAAGTTGTGTTACCATGGAGCTAACGGAAATACATCGGTTGCTGCTGAAAAAGCTTTGCTCGCGCCTAGATTGAGCGGCTTTGTTTTTGAGTTTTGATAATTCCAAGTTTAAGGTGATTTTTGTGAATAATCTTTGTGTTATGTTATTGTGCGAGTGTGTCCGCAGAAAACCCCTGTAGCTTCACATAAATCTGCTTCTGCTAACAATCTGATTGATTACGACAACAACAAAACAGAGTTGACTGCTGCGTGCAGATTATGTACGGTAGCTAGTTAATCCAAACTGTGAGCTTTTATACTTCCACTAGTTTGGCTGTAAGGGACAATCCCAGGCTTATGTGTTTTGTGTTGTTTTGTCTTCAGTTCATGCTCTTGTCTCCTCAACGCTGAAGACAGAGGATGGGTCTGTCCACTGTCGGGATGTGATTTAAAGACGCCACTTTCATGGATATTGTACAGTGAAGATGAGTCAACAATGACGAGACTCTGCCCAAAGCTTAGTTGTTGTATTCGACGAGGAGTTTGTTTCTTTTATTTGAAGTGTTGAACCGTGGAGTGAAGATGCAGACTGGAAACTACTCCCTGGTGCTGCTGATCCAGCTCTCTCTGTTGGCCTATGACCTGTTTGTGAACTCCTTCAGTGAACTTCTAAGAGCAGCTCCTGTCATCCAGCTGGTGCTGTTCATGTAAGTTTTACACTGGTTTGGTAGAGTTATTCTATGTTTTGATTAAAGTTAAATAAGAAGTAAAGCTACTTCATGAAATCCCTAGTTTGGTGTCAACATTATTTCTTCTTGCAGAATTCAGGACATAGCCATACTCTTCAATATGATCATTGTTCTGCTGATGATGTTCAACACTTATGTGTTCCAAGTGGGACTGGTGTCACTGCTCATCGGGCGCTTCAGAGCTCTCGTTGTCTTTGCATCTCTGTATTTGACCCTCAGCATATGTCTTCACTGCTGGCTCCTGGTATGTCTTGCTCAAAATTTATTTTTATCTAAAGTAACTTTCCCCTTGATGTTTCTGATCAAACATGTTCCTTTAGAATCTGAGATGGCTTGAATCAGACCGGTTTGTTTGGACAGATGGTCTTCAGGCTCTCTTTGTGTTCCAGAGAACAGGTGCTGTCAATGTCCTATTTATTCATAGCACATTTTAAAGAACTGATTAATATTGTTTCATTTTGTGTTTATGTTCACAGTGGCTGTGTTGTATTATTATTTGTACAAACGCACATCAGAGTTTATGGGAGACCCACGTCTCTATGAGGACTCACTGTGGCTACGTGAGGCTTTCTCTAAAGCTCGAGAATGAATAAAGCGATTTGGGCAAAAGGAAAATGTATCAGAATTTATCATTCTGATTATGGACAAGCAGCTGGCTCTGTACCATGGCAAGATGGTTCAGGGTCATGGACTTCGACTGTTCAGTCTGCTCCAATGTGGCCTCAAATTCTAAACTGTTTTTAATGTTTGTTTGATTTTTTTTGCTATAGGTCTGTAAATATTTCAGCACAAGCATACGTTTTGTTTTTTCATAACTATAACATTTAATTAACTTCAGGTTTTCTGCTAAGTAATTACTTTTTATTTTAGTAATAACCAGCTGTTCATTTTGGACACCAACTCTGGATGGGAATAATAGTCTACACCCCATTTGGGTCAGGACTCTTGAAAAAGAGATGCTTCATTCCACTGGAAGCCTGACTTAGTTAAATTAAGGATATTACAATTAGAATTTTGGACATGTTGGCGAAAAGTTGAGAAAACAAAACCTAAACTTGTGTTCCTTTTATAGATACATGTTCTTGTGTTCGGTTACATTTGCCTTGTTTCTGCTGATCACATTTTTATACAGTATTTTATAGTGACACTGATTTTTTTATTATTAAAAATGCCTGCATTATCCTGGTGTAATCTGTTACCACGTGCGTCAGTATTGACCTGTAGACAAGGTGAGCCAGTCGGCTCTATTTGTGACACAAAGATTAATGGAGGATTGGGGTGTTAAGGGCCATTTAGGAGGCTAAAAATAGATTGAATAACTACTTCAATATAGTAGCAGTAATCCCTAATTATTGTAAAGACTTATTTATACAAGCATTTTTTTTTATTTATCATTGTTTCGTTAACAGTTTAATTTTTTTAAACTATTTAAATTATCTTATTTAGACCAGCGCAGAAAACTGTATTTTGAACCCGGGATAATACATATCTAGTTCTCTTTGAAGATATGAGCAGTCATAAACACAACTTTTATACAAATGTTTTATTTCCTTAGAAAAAAACTCAGTCTGTAAGATCCCAAAACAATGTCAGCGCAGTCCCATTAACTCTTTCTCAGATCCACATATTGTGTGTGATGTTATCCTTTGCCACTGGAATGTAGTCTTCATGCAAACTAAAGCTGCAAGAAAAAAATAAAATCAGTTACACAAAATATTTATAATTAAAAAGAATAAACTACTCAAATTGTCATCTTGGGTTTCACAAAAACTAAGTCAAATCTTAATGAACTGTAATTGTGTAAAGCACAGGGGTGAAAGGTCCCCGTGGGCCTCAGAGGCACTGTAGAGGGTCAAAGGTCAAGTACACAACAAACACAAATAAAAGTGAGTTTACCATCAACTTTAATGGTACAGTCAATATTTTTTAAATGTCTAAATCTAAGAGTGTGAACCATTATTGGGAGACCACGAGGGTTTTTTGGAATGATAATGTGAGCACGGCGCTGCAGGTCAACAAACACTTCCTCTAGTGATTTCTCCGTCTAAAAGGAGTGTACGCAATGCCTTCATTCACATTTCAGTATTGTGGTTCTCAGGGTTTGTCAGTCAGATTTACGCAGCAGCATCTGAGGAGCGGCGCTTCACCTTCATACGTAGATGCCGACCCAGAGCAGCAGAAACAACACCCCAAAGCCCATGAAGAGAGAGGCCACCAGCGAGATGAGCAGCTCCTTGTACACATCCCTCGTGTACTTTGTCGACGTCACTTCATAACTGAGCTCGAGTTCAGGAACAAACTTGAACATTGCCGTTTTTAGATTCCAGAGGAGAATGTCAACATCTGAATAGGACAGGGGCTTTACGTCATTTACATCTATGTTATTCAAAGTATATCCAATGATGTCAAACCTGGTGCACTATATTAGCCTTAGTTTACTTTTGTTATCCTTCATGTTTATCCAACCAGAACACAAATGGCAGATTAGCAATAGATTGTATAGTTGTATAAAGAATATACTATAAGTACTATCGAAACTGGATACACATTTGAGAAAGCAAAAAACATACAAGACCACACGGTGAAATAAAGAATGTTTTTGTGTTGAAAAAGAATGGGCGTTGTTAAATCAGAGCGTTATTCATAGAATTTAGGTATTGATATTGGTATGGAGTCCATTAATTTGAAAAGAGTTTGTAATTTTAGTATTGTGACTACATAATTGTAAACAATACATGTAGACCAAAATATGTTATCTGAAAGAACAAATAAAACAAGTAGGAGGGCTGCGTGGGTACTTAAAAATAAAAAACAGTAATGTTCAAACAGGTACTCAATTTGAGAGGGAGACCAGCCCTTAAAGTAGCACCTACACACAACAAACGTTACAATCTTGTACTGAAAAAGACGTTGACAAATTGTGCAGAAGGATTTGTTTGTATCCAATTCCAGGCCTGATTTATTAAAGTTTAAACTACAAAATATTTTTCCACACCAATTTAGACCAATCTAGTTTACACAATAGATATCCATAAGGCAATCTATACTTGTTTTAGTATTAAATATTTCAAACTAAATGAAGCAAGAAATTTAAACATGACTCTTTCTATTTGACCCTTTTAAATTTTGGACAATTTTACTCAGGATGAAAAACCTGTGGTGCATCTTTTCTCATCTTTAAGTGAGAAAATTAGAAAAGGAGTTCTTCTAAATGTAAGCCTTTATTATATTCACCTGCAGAGGCTCAACTTATTTTTTTTACTTTAAAAGAATTAGTGTTATTAGGGTCTGTTCTCAAGGCATGCATCTCCTCAAATACTGTTCACTTACTGCACTACATATGTATATCTGTACAACTGTAAATTTGTGTACATATTAAGCCTATTTTTTATTCTTATTTTTATTGTTATTCTTATCTCATAGTATATTTAAATTGTTCCTCTTTTGACTTATTCATTGTTTTATGTTAGAATCACCAAGACAAGTTCCTATGTTTGTGAATTTTGTTCATTGACAATGGCAATAAATCCTTTCTGATTGTGATCTCCTCAAACACAGGCTGGTGAAGGATACACGAAGAACCAGGCGGTGAAGAACATGCCGATGGCCAGAAGAACCACGGTCAGATGCGGGAACACGGCGGGGTTCACCGGGCTCGTGTAGCGGGTCATGGCCTCCAGCTCCTGCGGTCACAGAGAGGACGAGATTAAGCAAGAAAATCACAAATACAGCACTTAAATTAATGAAGGTTCAAAAGGGGAAATGGCAAGCGTTTGCATGTGCATTCGAGATCATGCCAAAGCCGAGTAGTCGTATTGAATTTACTACAATGCAAATCAGACAAGGCATAAAGAACACGTCTAAGGATAATACGAATGTAAACATTACCATTTTATAGTCAGGTTTAAGTCCAGTTTCGAAGAGCAAAGCTGTAAAGGCCACGTAGACTAGCGCTTCCTGGTGACGCAGTGACGCAATGACGTTCAGCGTCCTTGTCACGGCGCTGTTGACCAATGAAGCGCGCACATTTTACCCTCGCTTTAAATGCTTTGTGCGCCTTGTGCTGTAAATCAATGTAAGATAAAACATGTTTTAGTCGACTAGCCAGCAATTCATTTTTGGCTTGTCAAAAAATGTTTAACAATTTATTATTTGCATCAATAACCCAACAGTTTTTTGGAACTGTTGGGTTATATTCTTTCTCTTCTAAAAGTTATTTTTTTTTGTGGACCAGCACACACACACACACACACACACTCCCTTTTTGAAGAGAATGAATATTTCCAAAGAAACTGTTGAGATTTTGAGGCAAATCATAAATAGTGTTTCATTTTTTGACATGCCACTTTGACATATAAAAGGTATTTTTGAATGTGTTTTGTATAACTATTATGATTATGTCATATTACGATTTAATAATTTTCGACCAAATTTATAAGGTAGCATTATCAATTAATTACAACGTATTAATGCCTTTTACATTTTTACTATAAATAAATAATAAATATCAATAATTTGATAATCAAAGATCAACAGCAATTATGAGTGAAGGGCAAAGGCAAGAGTGATTTAGGGCTCATTATAACAAAAATTTTTGGCCCCTGAACACCCTGGGGCCAGAGACAACAAACACTTGAACTAACAAAGACTTTTTCCTCAGGGGGAGCCTAATTATCAAGATTTGGCCAAAAAAAAAAGAAAGAAAAAAGAAACAAACGGAATAGGGCAATCTTAATCCCACATCATTAACAATAAAATACCGCTCCCACATATTTTATTTATCAAATTTGCGTAAATACTTCATTGTTGTTGTACATTTATTATTTAAATTATATATTTTGTTGTTTCATGATAAACTGAAATACTTTGATAATGACTCTTAAAGTTTCATAATTTGTATGCTAATCCTCTCATTCCATATCAGTTTTCAGTGTTGCACCATGAACACCCCCACACCAATAAATATTTCAGTGCAGTATAAATATTTCAGCCGTCCAATGAGACGTGAGAAAAAGGACCCGTCGAAGGTTGTATTGGTTTACATGAAGAATGAGTGTTCCAGGCAGACAAATTCATGGCTTCTCACTGTGAAACGTTCTATTATTGAATTGCCATTTAAGGTGAGGTGCCCCGACTGTTCATCTTCCAATAAGCACTGCTCGCCTGCTAACACAACACGACTCTCAGTTATGTTAACAATGTCATAAATATTTGGTATACTTCTGAATCACATGTACACATTTGTATGCAAAATTAGATCCACCAAGCTCTAACTTACGGCCTGCATGAGTAACTGCCCTCTGATATAGTAACAATACAACTGTTACATCACAAACATTTATTTTCACAGTTTTAGGGAGAACACAGTTTTTCAGACCTTGTGATGTCTAGTATTTCGGCTTCACAAAGATAAATGCATGAACATTGCTCATCATTCATATGAAAATAATATTTAGTCCAAACATGCATATTTAAATAATATTTTAAAAATGTATAACACTTTTTATAATTTTTATGAACAAATGCTAAAAAAAACCTGTTAATTACCATGCTAATGATTTCAGAATAATGTATTGCTAGACCTTCATTTAAGTTTCAGATTATAATATTTAAACCGGAAAATCTAAATACTTGAGATTTTGTATATAAACATTTTTGAAAAGCGAACACGTACACATGCATTTTTATCACTATAACATATGTATATTTATTAGCCGACTGCTAACAAGATATTTTATTTACAGCAATAGTCAGTAGTCAAATGTGACAATATTTAAACGGAGAAACATTTTTAACTTGCTTTGTGATGCTTGTCTTAAATGTGATACTTGCTCCTTTATATTTTCACCCAGTGCCTATTTAGGTCTGATATGTTGCTTTGAATGCAAATCAAAATTATATTGCCAGTGGTGTAACAAAAGTAAAAGTTCTGTACTGTAAAATATTTTGTATATTTTACCATTTCTTTGCTTCATTTGAGAGCAGGAATCTGTACTTTTTACTTCTCTAAACAGGACAAAAAAATAAAACTTTTTACTGTTCGAGGGGTTATTTTTAGCACGTTAGTTTGATGTGATGCCCCAACTTGGACAAACAGAAGTACAAACAGCTAGAGAAAGTAGAAAATCGATTAGTAGTGTCAGAGTTTCATTTAAACAGAAACATTTGACGCTTTAATCGTTCTCAAAAATCTTTACTATTTAAAGTTTTTACTCCAAAAGTACATTTTTGAATGTGTCTTTATGTATTTTTTCCTGTCATATTAATTTGTTCTGAACGCATTTTTTTCTCCCTCTGAAGCACAGCAAAATTAAAACATGGAACTGGAAGCCCATAGGCTAAATATATATGGAACATCACGCCCTTTGCTCTTGCCTTCCAACATCCTCCATCTCTGGTCCTTCTTCATATTCATAATCTACATGCACTGTGTCATACTCAAGCTCGTCCCCCTCAAACTCCATCATGTCACCTTCACCAAACATCTCCTGCATCTCAAACTGCGATTCCTCTTCATAGTCCACCTCCTCCTCCATCATCTCCTCATCTTCTCTCTCCGGATCATTCCCCTCCGTCTCCTCCTCATTGCCCATCCCACCACCGGACTTATTTGCATTGCTGTTTTTCAAGATGCCATGGATAACCGGTTCTTCTCCAGCCTGTGTTAACTCTGCCTCCGCCTCCGCCTCCGCCTCCTCCTCTGCAGCCTTCTTCTGGCGCTCTATCCTGGCCTCGCGTCTTTCCAGAAACTCAGCTGCTCCCTCCCCGACAACCAGGACCTCTTCACTCACTCGAGGAGGGGCGTCCACCGGGTTGTGGTCATAGGAGAAAAGACGTAGGGCATGCAGACGCTTCAGACTGGGGAACTTTGTGATCTTGTTGCGGTCCATGTCGAGAATTTCCAAGCCTTCCATCTTCAGCAGGACTTTTGGGAATGTACTGAAGCGATTTCCGTAGAGCCAAAGTCCTCTTAAGGACTCCATCTTCCATAAATCAGGAGGAAGTGTCTTCAGCCGGTTGTCCCCAATCTGAAGCGACTTTAGATTGGGTAAATCATAGAGCTCTCGGGGGAACATCTGGAAGTAGTTGCTTTCGACCCAAAGGCAGCGCAGGTTTTGCAGGTTCTTCACCTCTTCAGGCAAGTTCATGAGCCGGTTGCTGCCGAGGTAAAGCCGGGTGAGGTTTGTGAGCTCGAAAACGGCCGATGGAACATCCTCCATCTTGTTGAAATCCAGGGCCAAAGTGCGGAGGCCTTGGAGCTGCGAGATGCTGTCAGGTAGATTTAGGAGGCTGTTCCCACATAAATAGAGCTTCTCCAGGTGCAGCAGACCACAGACACGGCGAGGCAGGCGCTTGAACTTTTTGTAGCTGATGTCCAGAACAGGATCTCCGCTCTCGAACAGCTCCTCCACGCCTAAAGGCAGCTCCACCACCTCCTCCTTCTCCTCCTTTTTCTTCTCTACAATTTCCTCTTCTCCATCCTTCTCCTCCTCAGCCTCAGCCACTTCCTCTTTCCCGGAGGAGTTCCCCATGCTTAAAAGAGTTAACTTTCTGACTGTTCTGCACTGTTGTTGTGAGATGTCCTGGATGCACAGAGGGCTCCTTGGCTAGGGCCACTCCGCACTGCTGCCCCCATTCGAACATACAGTTACTTGGCAGCTTCTTGTCCTTTCATCAGAAAATTTACCTTAGGGTGTGGTAGTAGTAAAGATAGTAATAATAATAGTAGTAGTAGTAGTAGTAATAGTAGTAGTAGTAATAGTAGTAGTGGTATTGGGAGCTGAGGTCGACCAGTTGGAGCAGAATTTTGAGCCGGTTCAGTCTTCACCAATAATCTGCTCTGTGCTCAGACTTCTTGATTGAGGCTGTCCTTCTTGGTACGCAAGTCTCACCATAATCTATCGCAGTTTACAGAAAGTAAAGTGAACAAATCCAGGTGTAATCCAAGTTTGTTATGAAAGTTGTCCTGCTGATGAGAGAGCGGTGGAGCTCTTGATGTTGGCTGCATGTGTCGTGTAAAGGTTCGCACTCCGCTGCTTTGCTCACTGTAACCGGAGCAGGACTCACTCATATGACATGACAGAGAGGGAGAGATGGTAAAAACACAGTTGCTCTTGTGCTGACATCATTGCAACGATCAGTGAGAGGATAAAGACGATGTCTACATCTACTAATTACATAAGCCACCTTCATACACACACGCAGTAATATTTTTATAGAAATATGAATTTACTAAAACTGTCCTGACACAGAACAGATGCACAACTACATCTCTCTGTACTGACCAGAGCTATGGGTTGTTATTCTTACAATGAGACAATAGGATAAGAGGGCTGAAATCTAAAAAGAAAACACATTTCTTGGGAATTACGATTCTGAGTACAAGAATTGAGTTAGGTTTGCGTTCACACTTGCACATTCACCACACCAAAATTAGGACTAAAAAGGACAAACCCCAAAACTAAACCATCAGCACTAAACAAGGACGGGAGGAACAGGACAACATCAGGGCTAAAATGGGCTCAATTTAGGGCAGATCTAAACTGGTTGTGGACTTTAAATATATAAATATGTAAGGTGAAGTGCGGCGTGAATATAGAATTGTAATATATAGAATTGTAGTATATAGAATTGTGGCTGTGTATACAACCAAAAGGAACCAGGAAACCAGGAAAAGGAGGGTGAAAGGAGGGTTAAACAGGTTGTAAAGCAATCATTGGTTTGAGCTCTGTCCAAACACCTCCAACTCACAATATCTAATCTAAGATAAAGATAAATTGAGTTATGTTTCAGCAAGAGTCATAATTCATTTGTGTTTTGTTTTTTTCATATTCCATGTCACATGAGACACTGATCCAGTGGAATACTTGAAAAAGCTGTTAGGCTCATTTGTCCAAGCTTGTGTCAGCCCAATGAGACAAGCCACATGTTGCACAAAGATGATTTTCTCCGACAGCCCTGTATGTGGGGAGCAAAAGTGCTGATTTGCACATTCAGACCTCAGATTGAAATGACCCTGACAAGACCATGGACGGTGAGTGGATGTGACGACCTGCGGAGGAACAGCGTATAAAACTGGAACTGAGCCGAGCAGCATACAGAGCCTGTATAGAGGCAAGTAGAAGAGTGGAAAACGGATCTAATTCACATGGGCCCACATAGCCAATGGCACAATAGTTGAGTAGCAAATAGCACTCCCAGTAAAAGGATTCTGGGTCTGACTCCAGGGCGGGACAGATCTACAGTATGTAGCGTTTCCTCTGAGCGCTCTGGTTTTCCCATGAACTATTAACCTACACTATGCACAACAGGCCAAATCCTCCAGCTAGTCCTGACTAATAAGACAAGCACAAGATGTGGAGGTGGGTCTAGGTTAAGGTTAAGTTATCCTTTTTATCCCAGGAGGAGACATTGCTTCAGAATCAGGAGCTGTTAGGGCCTGCAGTGCTCGGGGACTCGTCTGCAGTGCTCGGGACTCGTCTGCAGTGCTCGGGGACTCGTCTGCAGTGCTCGGGGACTCGTCTGCAGTGCTCGGGGACTCGTCTGCAGTGCCCGGGAACTCTGGGACTCGTCTGCAGTGCTCGGGGACTCATCTTCAGTGCTCGGGGACTCGTCTGCAGTGCTCGGGGACTCGTCTGCAGTGCTCGGGGACTCGTCTGCAGTGCTCGGGGACTCGTCTGCAGTGCTCGGGGACTCGTTTCCAGTGCTCAGAGATTGTCTGCAGTGCTCAGAGACTCGTCTGCAGTGCTCGGGGACTCGTCTGCAGTACTCGGGGACTCGTCTGCAGTACTCGGGGACTCGTCTGCAGTACTCGGGGACTCGTCTGCAGTACTCAAGGACTTGCCTTGAGCCACATTTGGTGTTGCATGTTTTGTGTTGATGTGGGAACCCGGAGCGCCCGGAACGAAACCACAGGGAGAAACATGCAAGCTCCGGAAGGTTCAGGTGTGAAATATTGCGTGATACATATTGCTCCTGTGATGTATTGCTCCTAAAAATATAACAATAAATAATAATATTAAAACTACTTTATTCCTTTATCAACGCCACAAAACCCTAAAGTAGGATAATTTCTGTAAGCCCATTAATAATGTACTTAAGGCTGCACAATGTATCGGAATTAAATCACAAATATTGCTATCATTTAGAATCTAAATGATAGCAATATAGATAGTATAAAATACTTTCTATATCATCGAAATGTTTGAAAATACAAAAAGTATTTTCATATGTTTTATTTTATATGTACCTGTAGTTCAGACAGTGGGGCTGTGAAGAATACTGACATATACAGTATTATAAATGAAACTCAGAATGTATTTAATCTTTTTGACATATTGACTTAATAACGCCACTGTCTTTGTTATAAAAGGTCTTTTCATGTGTGTTTTAGAGTCTGTAAAGTCCAGAGAATGATGATGATGATCAAAATACAAATACGACTATTTTTAATAGTCGATTAATCGTTCAGACCCGAGGAGAAACAAGCGCCAAAAGAGCACATTATTGAGCAATTAGGGATAAGAGGATGGGACACAGAAAAATATTTTTGTAAATTAAGATTTATTTTTGTATTTATATTTCAATACTCAACCCTATGCAGCCATAATCCTCAATAATACACTTTATTTGTAAATTGACTCAAATCAGGCTGCAACAATTAATTGTCAACTAATATAGTATGGATTTCATTATGATATATATTTAAATAATTGTTGGGTTTATGTTGTGTATTATTTTGAATTATAGACACAATATTTGGAGTTTTAAATTTCACCTTTTTCCACATCTGATCAAAATATGTATTCCATTTGTAAATGCCAGTATGGAGGATTTTGGTCTGGAAATGTTTGTTTTTGTACTTTTTTCTGTCTAAACAAGTTTATTCCAATTATTAGAAAGAAAAGCTCTAAGTTTTGGTTGTTATAAGATCCTTAGTACATGGTTATATCGGTTATATCAACATAACAAATCATTGTTCAACTATTTTGGGACATTATAATTTTGCACAGTCACAGTGGCAATAAAGATTTCAATTTTGATTTAAAAAACTGTGCAATCAATAATACATCCAAAGATGAAAAATCTATATAAAATGTGCACATCTGGTCCAAAACATAGAATCAAAATGCTTTGGATCAACATAAAATATCTTTTATAGACGAATAGATGTATATGTAATAGATAATAGATTAAAAATATGCATGTTGTAATTCAATGTATTTATTTTAGTATTTTAGTACACTATTGAAAACCATAGCACAAAAACACACTGCCATCTACTGGGAAATGGGAGGACTGCCACTCCTATTATAAGGCATTATTGTCATGGCCTAATTCAAACAAACCAAAACATTTCCCTGTGAAACTTGATGTTGAATCATATTGAATCATGCATTGTTGCTTTGTTGCTTCATAGACTGTGGCCGTATAGTTTGAAATCCAAGCCAAACCATCAGGTGATATCTGCCTGACATGTTCTGTGTGGCATTGCTCCATCTCTGCAATCACTGTCTGCAAATTACTTTAAATGATTGTCAAAATATCATAAAGCACTGAGTGATTAGATGTTAAAGTTTAGTCTAGACTGCAAGATGCAAGGATCGTTCTCAAGGTCTTTATTTGGTGCATACAGGGAAAACAGGCAAAACATTAGCTTGTCATATTATCTTGCTCCTGAGTCCCTCCCTTCCCACAGCTTAACTGTTGCTTGGGTCTGATGCAATGGCATGATGTCAGCTTTAAGACAATATATTGTGTCCCATATAATAAATATGATATGACACAGGGATATAAACAAGACAAATGCAAATGAAAATAACTTGGTCAACATTCATAATTAGTTAAATTAGTTGGTTAAATAGCTGTGGCTTTGATCTGATGTAATGGTTTGTTGTCAGGTTTAGGACTGTTTGTATCAGTTCACAGATAATGAGGAAGTACACAGTAACAGTAGTGTGTCCTATAAGGTAAATATGACACATGATATAAAAAAGATGATGCATGAAAATATCTTGGTCAGTGTTCACATAGACTCACTAGAGCGCCTTGTATGAGGGCAGAATTAGGTTACATTAGTATGGGATTAATTGGTAATTGATTAAAATTTATATACGTAAGCTAGTTTCCCAATCTCAATTTTATTAAGAACTCAAACTATAGTTTAAAAAAAAAAGCTGCATGACACCGAGACGGACTTCTGTTTGGACCAATTACAGACCTGCCCGTGGGTCTGGGGAAACTCAGTCCCGATTGGCCAAAAAACCTCGAATGATCATCACCGTATGATACGGTGGACAAATTAGGAAAAGAGTGAAGGAGTTTGCGGCATGTGGATGATATAAGATGTTAATAAAGACGGTGAGAGCAAGTCCGTGGACCCTGGTCTGTAAGTATCGGCCTGAGCGCGTGTGTGTGTGCGTGTGTGTGTGTCTGTGTGTGTCTGTGTGTGTCTGTGTGTGTGTGTGTGTGTGTCTGTGTGTGTGTCTGTGTGTGTGTGTCTGTGTGTGTGTGTGTGTGTGTGTCTGTGTGTGTCTGTGTGTGTGTGTGTCTGTGTCTGTGTCTGTGTCTGTGTGTGTGTGTGTGTGTGTGTGTCTGTGTGTGTGTGTGTGTCTGTGTGTGTCTGTGTCTGTGTGTGTGTGTGTGTGTGTGTCTGTGTGTGTGTGTGTGTCTGTGTGTGTGTGTGTCTGTGTGTGTCTGTGTGTGTGTGTGTGTGTGTCTGTGTGTGTGTGTGTCTGTGTGTGTGTGTGTGTCTGTGTGTGTCTGTGTCTGTGTGTGTGTGTGTGTGTCTGTGTGTGTGTGTGTGTCTGTGTGTGTGTGTGTGTGTGTGTGTCTGTGTGTGTCTGTGTGTGTGTGTGTGTGTGTGTCTGTGTCTGTGTCTGTGTCTGTGTGTCTGTGTGTGTGTGTGTGTGTGTGTCTGTGTGTGTGTGTCTGTGTGTGTGTGTGTCTGTGTCTGTGTCTGTGTGTGTCTGTGTGTGTGTGTGTGTCTGTGTGTGTGTCTGTGTGTGTGTGTGTGTGTGTGTCTGTGTGTGTGTGTGTGTGTCTGTGTGTGTCTGTGTGTGTCTGTGTGTGTGTGTGTCTGTGTGTGTCTGTGTGTGTGTGTGTGTGTCTGTGTCTGTGTCTGTGTCTGTGTCTGTGTGTGTGTGTGTGTGTGTGTGTGTGTGTGTGTGTGTCTGTGTGTGTGTGTGTGTGTGTCTGTGTGTGTGTCTGTGTGTGTGTGTGTGTGTGTGTGTGTCTGTGTGTCTGTGTGTCTGTGTGTGTGTCTGTGTGTGTGTCTGTGTGTGTCTGTGTGTGTGTGTGTGTCTGTGTGTGTGTGTGTGTGTGTGTGTGCGCTAAGTTTGAGCCAAACAGTTGAAGTTGGGAGGATGAACCATTGTGTTTCTTACTGGCAATAGTGATGAATAATTTGTGAGCTGGTTGTTGTCTTGAGGCACTCCTCGTCCTCGGGTTACTTCAGCTGGGCAGAGAATAACCGGTCAGACACTGGGGCAGGAGCAAACTGGTCTTAATCTTCTCTAGGTGAGCAACACCCTCTTTAGTGAAGAATTCTTCTTCACAATAAATATTGTTCACAGGAGTAGGAGAGATGGGCAGAGGCAGCGAGCTGACAGGTACCAGCAGGAGCCCTGCAGTCTTCACCTGGGACGAGGTTCAGAGACACAGCCACAGGAGCGATCAGTGGCTGGTCATTGACAGAAAAGTGTACAACGTCACACAGTGGGCCGAGAGACACCCTGGGGGGTTTCGGCTCATCCAGCACTATGCTGGAGAGGATGCCACAGTAAGGAGCAGTAATACCCATCAAGAAGGCTGGAGGGTGAAGATGTCATTGTGTCTGTTTTGTGTTTCTGTAGGAAGCTTTCACAGCATTTCATCGTGATGTGAAGTTTGTTCAGAAGTTTTTAAAGCCTCTGCTTATCGGAGAGCTGGCAGCTGATGAGCCCAGTCAGGACAACAACAAAAACGTGAGTGTTCATTGAAGATAGTAGAAAAAGCTTCAGTTGTAGTCATCTGGATTCAGTTAGAAAAAAATAGACGTTTCGACTCTCATCCAAGAGTCATTGTCAATAACAGAATTTAGGTCGGAAACTCCGATATTTATACTATTCTGTGGTAAGTCCAGCCCATTGGGCGGAGCCTTCCTGGAGTAGAAAGAGTTGTTTGTTTCAACAGAAACTCCCCCCTTGTATCTACCGAGCTAGCCTATTCAGAAGGGCTATTAGAATCCTCTTTGTCTTTGTGAGACCCTGGCTTTTTCTACTATGGAACACGCCTGGACGAATGAGGGATTACACCGACATATGTTCATTGAAGAGGTGTTCTGATGACAAGCTGTGTCTTATTCATGAGTCTGAGGCGTTTGGAGTAGTTATCCTAATCTTTGGCTGGCAGGCAGCAGTAGCAGCAGATTTCCAGGCTCTTCTGTCACAAGTCCAGAGAGAGGGGATGTTCGAGGCGCAGTCCTGGTTCTTTTGCCTGCACGTGGCTCACATCCTGCTGCTAGAGGGAGGAGCCTGGCTGCTGCTGAGGCTGTGGGGCACAGGCTGGGGGCCCACACTGCTGTGCTCCATCCTCCTTACCATTGTACAGGTCAGTGTGCAGCCTCCGACCCATAGTGTGTGGTGTGCCAGTTAACACGTCGTCTCTCCAGGCACAGGCTTCATGGCTGCAGCACGACTTTGGACATTTGTCCGTTTTCAGAAGGTCAAGTTGGAATCACATTGCACAGAGGTTTATCATTGGTCACCTAAAGGTAATATACGTCATGGAATATTTCACAATTGTTA
The DNA here is from genome assembly GCF_026437365.1 of Eucyclogobius newberryi. Lineage (NCBI taxonomy): Eukaryota > Metazoa > Chordata > Actinopteri > Gobiiformes > Gobiidae > Eucyclogobius > Eucyclogobius newberryi. The sequence goes on from NW_027316389.1 coordinate 17,268,633, forward strand.
ATTGTTTAAAAGCATTTTTTGTGACTATTCATACATTAATTTAGTTACCTTTAAGTAATTTGTGTAAGAAGGAGTCATTGTCAGTATTTGCCATTGTTTTTTCCAGGGGGGTTCTGCTAAGTGGTGGAACCATCGGCATTTTCAGCATCATGCAAAACCCAACATCTTCAGCAAAGACCCTGACATCAACATGGTGAAGGTCCTGGTGGTCGGTACTGTTCAGCCATTGGAAGTAAGTGAGCTACACTTACACAATGACTATTGTATTAATGTTGTTTTTAACATCTTTGTGTCTGCTGCAGTATGGTATCAAGAAGATCAAATTTATGCCTTACCATCACCAGCATAAGTATTTCTTTTTTGGTATGAGTCCTTTTATATTAAACATCAGCTCTTGAGTTTTGTTAATATTTAGGTTAAGATTAGTGTTAGAGCATGAAAAACTTATGTGTATGAATGTGGACATAAAATTACACTTGGGCATGTCCTAGTATGAGATCACCACCCCATGACATCACCAAGTAGATGTGGTCATTTTAAGTATTTGAGACTGTCCAAAGATTTTTTATTTGTTTGTTTATTTATTTGGTCAGGGCAGTGCATGTTAATGAACATACGTACATGAAATACAGGCGTTGTCCCGCATTCACCCTCACAAAACTCTCATTCATACACCAGCACACTATTGTACATGTTTTAGTGGTAGGGGAAATCGAAGTACCTGGGGAAAGCTACGCAGACACAGGGAGAACATGCAAACTCCTCACAGAAAGGTGGGCCCCCCGGGAATAGATCCCTGGACCTTCTTCAATGTTTACGTTAATTGGCATGAAAGAACCAAAACACAAGTCCATGTAGGCTATGTTTTCATATTGTCATATGCTATGCTGTCATATTGCAGCTAGGCAACATTTAGTCGAATATAGAATTTTTAGATTTTAGGTTAGCAAAGCCTTTTCTAATAGACACAATGCTCGAATTAATCCATGAATTTCAGCTTTCCTCTTCTTACATCCACACTTTTGTGATTCCCATAATACTAGTGTCACAGAGAGCGTGAATTATTTTACAGTAGTAGATTAAATTGTAGTTACTATGACATCACAACATCCTTATATACATAAGTCTGTTAGCGTTTATTTGGCAAATGTCTGTTGTTGTTCTTTTTGGATTATATGGAGTCTTTGGATGAACAAAACACCAATGAGACTCAAGGCACCTGTTGTGAATACCATTTGATACAGAAAATGTCTCATTCAGTAAAAGCTTATTTTAAAATCTAAACCAAAACCAGCACTTTTATGACCCTTAAATGCTTTCTCCTGTAGTTGGGCCACCTCTGATCATCCCTGTTGTGTTCCACATCCAGGCCTTGTACATCAGCGTCACACGCAGGAACTGGGAGGTAAATGACAACCGCAGCTACACTACATTAAGGGTTTAAAGTGCTGACAAGTTAGAGCAGTTTACAATTAAATTCAAGACCTTTTGGTGAAGTTTATCATTCGACTTCCTGGTCGGGCTTACCGTAATAATTTACAGAAATAACTGACAATAAACGAATTTTGTTTAAATGTATTTCTAATAGTGAAAACTAAAAAGTGTTCTTTGTGCATAAGATTTTTAGCATTATGCATGTAATTGTGTGTATTATAATGGGGAGGGATTAAATTGTAGTAATTTTCAACTTTTCCTCCTAACTTTTTTTCACAAACTGCCACTTGACTGATAAAACTATGATAAATATTTCAGAATCAGAATTATTTCTATTGTCTCTGAACAATACACAAACTAGGAACTTGCTTCAATGCCAAGGCGCAACATAAAATAAATAATAATGATAATGATGATGATGATGATGATGATGATGATGATAATAATAATGATAATAATAATGATAATGATAATGATAATGATAATGATAATGATAATAATAATAATAATAATAATAATAATAGAATAGGAAAATATAGACTGTGCTAAATATGTGAAAATAAATAAGGGCATGCTAAATAATATGTGTAGCTTTTACCACTCTTTCCATCCAACATGAGAAAAGAATTATCAGTCAAACGTGAAAACCACGTCCTTGTTTTTCTCAGGACTTGGCCTGGTCCTTCACGTTCTACCTTCGATACTTGGTGTGTTTTGTGCCACTCTATGGCGTATGGGGCTCTTTGGCTCTCCTCTTTTTTGTCAGGTCAGTAAACAAACTATTCCCCACCAATCTATTTGAAATTGTGGCAAAATGTTTTTTGTTTTTTTAAGGTTTTTGGAAAGCCATTGGTTTGTGTGGGTGACTCAGATGAACCATCTTCCCATGGACATTGACCATGAGAAGCGCCAGGACTGGTTAAGCATGCAGGTAAGAGGTGTGAATAAAAAATAAATGTGTCAAATTGACCTTTACAAAGTGTATTAAAGATTAAACTCCATTTCAGTAGTGTCACTAAATAAGATGCAATGTTTCTTTTCTACAATAATTGTAGAAAAGAAACATTGCATCTTATTTAGTGACATTGTGTGAGGTGTTTTACCCGTGGGAGAAACACTTCTACCATGCAATTAAGGGGTGTCAAGATTATTAGGTTAATTGATTATGGTGATTATTCAGGGCTTGGTATAATCGCAAGCACTAAAAAATTATAATTGTGATCATAGTAGGCGGCAACTAAATATAAAAAATATATGTTAAGTACCGTTTAATCGGCTGTTCATGTAAAAATATAATTACCTTTTCATGCAGGAAGTCTGATTTCATAAAGCTTGCGAGAAATAATATTATTTCACTGTTGTTTGGTCGTGATGCCAACCATGTTAAATAATTGTAAAATGTGAAATGTCTTCTCACAACAATCACAACAATAACATTTGATATTGTGGCATCCCTAGTGCCATTGCTTCTTCTGTAATGCACGGATTTTACAAAAAGTCAATGTGATTCTTAGCTCACAGAGTCTTATCATAAGTCAGTTTTCGCTACAGCCTTCAAGTCGCTCTATTGTTCCCTTTCTTAAAACAAATAGCTCTTTGACATGTTTTATTCTCACATTTATCTTTTAAATTTGAATTCTGTGTGATATTGTAGATATAAAGTCTATTTATTGGGTGCTCTTTCAAAATTGCTCCACTGTATAGTATGTTATGTGTTTTTGTACTCCTTGAACTAATTACCCCTGGCGGGATTGACAAAGTTGAATCTGAATCGACCACTTCTCATTAACTCTCTCAATCTCTCTCTTCAGCTTCAGGCCACCTGCAACGTGGAACAGTCTGCCTTCAACGACTGGTTCAGTGGACACCTCAACTTCCAGATCGAACACCAGTAAGTCCTGATTGACCCTCAACTCCTTCTGTGTCACTGCAGCACGTTTAAACAGACACTCTTTTAGTTTATGTGGTAAGATGCTGAGTTTCAGATCACAACACTACAAGCCAACAGGGTTTAATTTAAATTGGGAATAAATAAGCAAAATGTCTAGGGTAGAAAAGAAAAAGTGTACAGCAAGGGGGAGGGAAAGTTTAGCTTGTAAAGAGTTTATATTAGTTAGTGCGCTTTGATATAATTGAATGTCCTCAGGTCAGTATGAACCATTCTTTTTTTGAATATGAATATAGTATGAAGATAACATTTTACTCTTTTAATCTGAAAGGACTGCATTCAGATTGAAAATGTCCTCTGAAAAGTCTAGAATTCAAATGTCAATGTTAACTTTATTTCTAAAGCACATTTACAACCACACCAGCTGCTCAAAGTGCTTCACATGCACAACAATGGTAAAAACAACACAGATCAGTACAAATATAAATATAAACGCAACAGATCACAAACAGGTGAGCCAACGCAAAGAAATGTGTCTGAATAGCAGATTTATAATGTTATAGTTATGAAGCAGCTTTGACGTGCAGAGGGAAACTGTCAAAAACATTATCTAGATGAACACCTCTGTACCGACGTTTTCTATTGGCCGCGTTACACCGTCCCAAAATGTCTATAGTTGGGTAGATTAATTTAGTGCTGTGCTTGTATAATTATCGTGAAATTGGACTTAGTTATGAAAATCATAAATCTCATGAAATCCACTTCATTTGTTTTCAGCCTTTTTCCAACTATGCCACGTCACAACTACCACAAGGTGGCACCATTGGTCCAGGCCTTGTGTGAGAAACATGGAATTGTCTATCAGAAGAAATCCCTGACGACTGCTATTGTGGATGTAGTTTGGTAAGTTTTTCTGATCTCTCTTTTCAGATCGGTGAGGTGACTGACTAACTCCTCTGTGATGCATTCACAGGTCTTTGAAAAACTCTGGAGAGCTCTGGCTCGATGCATATCTTCATATGTGACTTTTGCACAAAAGTTGGACTAGAGATGGGCTGAGATTTTTTTTAATGTCCGATGCTGATATAAGAATTCAGAGCAGCCGATGGCTGCTAATTTTATTGATACTTTTGGGTCGATATGTTGGGCCGATTTTGATCATTTCCCCCCACAATATATGATTTGAAAAGACTGTAGTCACGGTCTATACTTTTCACTGCTATGCATTGAAAAAGTATAATGAAAAATCTCTAGATATTTTTTGTAGACATTCACAACCCTGTTTTTAATTGAGTACTGTTGTCACATTTTGTGCAACGTCATTGTTGTATTTAATTATTAAAATAAAAAAACTTCCTGGTTGGACATGAGCAGGTGTGACATAGATGGAGGTAATTACGCAACCATTACCTAGCAACCATACTGAAAACAAGGACCAAAATCCATATAAACAACGGCCACTTGACTGAAGTAAAACACAATGAACATTTACCGCAAGGAGTGACCCACCGGAACAATTAATAATAATAATCCAAGCCTGTCAAATGCACTTTAAGGCAGATGCGCTAAAAACAGCAAATATCGGCCCAAATATATCGGCAAATCGATATATCCATCAGCTGTTCTTCTTTTAGACTTTCTATTGTAATTGCTTAGTTTTAAAATTGTACATAAAATTGTGACTGTGTCTGATCTTCTTGCTAATCCGAAACTGAAGAAATACAAATGTTTTCAATAACAGTGATGGAATATATGTTTGCTGCTGCGAGTCAGTCAAAAAAAACAAAGACGTGAGAAAAATATGAGTTTTTATTGTGGCACAGACAGAGGTTTGCATTACGATCATCGGGTAAACAGGTCATATACACTTACAAACACCGTCCAGACTGTCACGCGCACACACACCACTCTGCGGAGCCATACTGTCGATAATTTTTACATCATAGAATTACATAAACACTGAATGCTGATACAAAATAAATATACAGTCGGAATGTACAGGACACGTGCAGGTTTTCAGTCCTGGGTGCTGGAGTTGATCCTCTCCTGTTGTCTCTTCATGACCTCCTGCAGCTCCGAAGTCCCACTGCTGCTTTGCTGTGGACACAAAACAAAACCGTTTCATGTTCTGCAGTGGTGGAGAGTCGAGAAGTACAAAAGTAAAAGTACTGTACTGTAAAATGTTTAGGCATCTGTACTTTACTCAATCAATTTGTACAGTGGATACATGTGCTTCACTACAGTTTAGAGCGGGTGTCTGTATTTTCTACTCTGCTGCATTTTGTAACTGGACTGAAAAGCAGAAAGTACTTTTTGTATGGTGTTATTTTGAGCACTTTCACTGTGAGTGCCTGTTTTTTAGTTCAAGCCCAAGGTTTGAGTAAATACAAATATCACAAATTGACATTTGCTGACCATACAGAGTACAGTTTTAAACGGATATTTTATATACTACTTTCACTTTTAATTGAGTATTTGTTTTGCTTCTGTATCTACTTTTAACAGTGTAATACTACTTGCACCGTTGATGTTCTGCCACCAGGGCAAACCAAATGATTGTTATGTTGTATTTTTATTACCATTCTTTTTTTGTATTTAAAGTAAAAATTGAAAAAAGAGCCATGTTTAATTCACAAAACTGGTCACATACCAGAGCAATGGAAATCTAATAGTATTATGGATTTCACATTTATTTGGTGTCATTGTGTCAACAAAAACAATGTTTCTTCTTTCAAAACTCTTAAAAATAAAACTGGATATTGTGAAAATCTCTAGTGTCTTTTCGTTAATTAATGCCAAAACGCACATTATTGTTGTTTAGTTATTTGTGTAAAAATATGTTTCTTCTTCTTGATCCTCTCTATAACGTCCATTTTATTCTTGTCATAATTTCAAAGATTTTATTAAATGAAGATTCCTTTGGCAAATGAAGTGGTGATAAAAACGTTTATAAAATATGTTTTTTGAAGTGTGTTGAAAATAAGGCATGGAAATACACCTAATGCCTAGATATTGTGTAAATAAAATCCTTAGAAATAGGAGTGTTCATTATGAATCCATTTGTACCATGGGCATATTGCTGTGGACACTTGATACATATGTATAAATGCTGTTTGGACAAGGTGTGGAGGAGCAAAGGAGCAGACAAACCTCTAGCTTGGCCTTCTCCGCTGTCGCCTGGCTGAACACGCGGTTCCCCTCGTTTCCACACACGGCCCTCAGCTCTTCTTTGTTGAGAGAGAAAAGCTGAGCCCCAGTCAGGATCCCCAAACATTCAACCGTACTACAAAAACAGAGAAGGAAAGAAAGAAAATCACTACAATATTTTTAAATGTGTGAGAAATTAAAAAAGCATGGGGGATATATTCTACTTTGAATGGCAAAAAATACATAAATAAATACATAAAAATAGCAATTTAGTAATGGATAAAACACTACATCCACTAAAAAAAAAGGGCAAATAACAAAGGTGCAATGACCATTTTTATTGAACAGCAAAACTTAAATAAGAAATAATCACTGACAACGAAGAATATGTTGGTTTTCTCCCAAAACTTGGAGCTTGATACGATACGTATCCTAATGCATGGACATCCCTTAATACCGGTGTTAAAAGTTTACGATAATGATGTTTTGATTATATAGAATAACAAAACGCATGCCCTTATGTATCAGAAAACAATTGTCCAATATACCTGCATAATTGTGATAGGACACATTTTCACTGCGTATCAACTGACCTAACGGCAGCATGTACAGGTTGAACAGAAGGGGTCCCAGGATTGACCCTTGGGGCACCCCACAGTTCAAGGCCATGTGGTCTGAGACACAGTTACCAATTTCAACAAAGTACTTCCTGTCTTCCAGATAGGACCCAGAACTCCCAGAGCAGTCATTTTAACTGCTTTTAGATTTGAAAGTCTTTTTATTGTGCTTAGGTAGATTTTCGGTGTTCCTCACTTTTTGACGTTTATTGTAGCTGTATATATTTAAAGGTCCCATAACATGCAAAATCGACTTTTCAGAGCTTTTAACCTTCTTACATTGCTATTTGTGCTTCATATATGTACCCAGAGTGTTTTTTTTTATTGATTCCCGCAGTGTTTAGCTATATTACAGACTATCTCCTTTCCTCGAATCTCCAAACTGACGGGCGGTGGGGCAAGACCGCGTCATAACCACAGGCACGCGTCATCATCCCCCCTCTCCACCCCCCTCCCCCCCTCCCCTCTCGCCTCCTGCCTGACGCCTCCCGCCCCCTTCCCCCCCGGCTCCGCGCTGCTGTCTCCCTACAAGCCCATTCCGGAGTTTTTCTGCTTCGATTTACGAGGAAACACGGCTCAAAGAGGCCCAAAACTTCATTAATGATATCGCACTCTTTACTATTATCACAATGATGAAAGTTTATGTGGCAGCAACCGGGAAAATAAACGGAGAGAAGTTCTATCCGATACCGAAAAACCAGGAAATAAGAGCGTGATGGACATAAGACTTTTATATATATATATATATATATAGATATATATATATATATATATATATATATATATATATATATCTATAGATATATCTGTTCTGCGCACGCTGTAGAATCAACATGTTTTTATTCAGTCTTAAAGTAGACTCTTTCTCACTCACTCCGCGGAGTTTACAGCACACAGCTGTGGGGCCTACGTCACGGGTGGGCGGGGCACACACGCGCTCTGAGACTACGTCACGGGTTGGGCGGGGGAGCCAGATCGCTCTTCGCAAGGGTGGGGGTGAATATCAAACCAAGCCGTTTGCATTTCCGGGTTGGTGAGGGGGTCCAAGGTCTGGGTGATTTTTTTAACTATTATGTTAAGGGTGTTGCACAACCCTTATTATTATCAATTATACACTTAGGATAGACTACGAAACGTGAAAAAAGCATGTTATGGCACCTTTAATTTCTATGTTCAAATGTAAGTGAGATTTGAGAAGTTCTATCTTTAACATTATTTTATTGTATTTATTTTTTGGCTTGATTAGACAGGAAAGTTTAGTGTGAAATGGGGATGAGAGAGAAGGGAGGACGCCAGGATTCAAACTCACGTCACTGCAGCCACCTGCACATGGAGCCTGGCATACATGCTGCCACCTTAACCACATGTGCTGCCACCTTAACCACTTGGCCACCGGGTAGCACGGCAACAAACATTCTATGGCAGTTATTGTACATGTAGTGATAACCAATTTCAGGCAGTGCCAGTGTTGCCCACTCAGTCCTCTAGTCTCTGTTCACTAGCAAGGACCACGCCACAACAGTGGAATATGAGAGAAAGTTTATTGATAATAGTGATGATGGATCAATGATGGGTCCCCCCTCCATAGATAGTGATGTGTTAAGGTGAAGATGATAGAGACATGAGGGGTGGGTGGGGTTGAGAGAGCAGAGACGACAAGCGATGCTGTGGATGCTTATAAATAGGCTTCTGGGTAATTAGAGGTGTGGTTGCTGGAGGAGTAGAGGTTGAGGCGTGGTCCTGATTAATATCTCCAACTACACTAAGTGGATCCCATGACTGACAGTGTCACATCTCAGTAAAATCATCAATAAAACTTTGGCAGTGCTGGGGAGGCTTGTATGAAACAATGAAGAGAATAGATGGAGACTTGGCGCCATTTTAAAGGATACATACTCAAATGATGAAAACAGCCCAAAGGACAAACTGTGGGTTACTATTTCATCTCTAAAAATTGCATTCAAGATTCAAACTTTAACGTTGGGTGGAGCAGATTCTATTAGAACTAAATTTCCTGTGTTTTTGTCAAGCCATGTTTCAGTTTTTGATTTTAAGAAATTAAATTATTAATTAAGAGTGATTTTGATCTAAGGATCTGACATTTAGCACAGCAAGGCAGAGAATATGAATCGCCTGACTTGCATTTTGTTTTCCCATCTGTGTGATGTAACTACAGAAATAGAACTAGGGGAGGCTGTTTTTACACTGGGCCCCTGGCTGGTTTGATTTTTATTATGACTATAAGTCCCGGCAACGCTGAGCTTGTTATATTGGGTGAGAGTGAAACCAGCTTGATGCCTGATTTGATCAGACATTCAAGATGGTTGGGAAGGCCCCTGAGAGTGGAGAAGGGATGAAGAGTGAGGATTCTGTAGTGAGAGTAGATGTTGTAGGGCTGCTCCGAGGGCAGAGGCAATGACTGTATTGATATTGAGAGGTGATCAAACATGGAGATGCTGTTGTTTTGTATAGTATTGTGTTAAATACATGTAGCCTGCATTATTCAATTACAGGTGTTTTTATTGCCTTAAACATGCTTTCTTAAGTTTGCCGTACACTGGGACAGCTAAGTAAGAGGAACAAAAGTCTGACTGACGTTAACTGGACTACTCTGATTATTTTTGCTTTTGTCTTTCACTCTCTGTGTCTTGCTCTGTGGGTTTTTGATCTGTGTTACCTTCTCTCCACAGATCAGGAGTCTCATTTATAAGGCGTACAATAATGTTACGGGCTGCACTTTCCATGTTGAGTTTGCAATTTTATTTTCTATTAGACACCTTGATGAAGAAATGAGACTCTGATATTCGTGTGTTTGGCCTTTTGCCCTTTTGTGGGCATTCGTGTTCTGTTTGTGCGTACATTTTCAGTAAGAATTCCACGCAAAGGTTTATAAATGAGACCGCAGACCGAGGCATGGGGCTGTGTTTGAGCCTTACTTTTTGGAGAAGCCTTTGGAGTTGAGCCAGGTGATGACCTGCTCCGGGCTGGAGTCAAACGCCAGAGGAACATGAGGCTTCTGTGGCACGTGGAACTTCTTCGCAGGCTGTGGTTTGTTTGCTGTGATTTTCATCAACAACTCACTAGTCAAGTCATCCATGACTGTAAAGACAAAAACATGCCTTGTTATTTTAAAGTTTTAAGATGAACAATGAATCGATGCAAAATTGATTTTGATGATGTTAGGTTTTGGGGTTTTTTACACACAGGGAACATCTCGGCCAATATTTTTTCAAAGGATATTTTCTATTTTGAATGGAAATACTAGATGAGCAATAAAGGTAAAGTCATTGCTGTTTGTTTGCACAATTAATCACCATAAACTATGACAAACCATATTTTACAAAAGTGAAAAGTTAATTTGTGAACTTAACTACAACTTTACTCCAATGTGTGGACCTTGCCATAGAATTATCACCATTGGCCAATCAATGATTGACCACTATATTATTTATAATGGGTGTGTTAAAAACTCACGGTGGGGTTGGTCTGCAGGACTCAGAGGACTCGTCGGTGGCATGTAGCCCTGCGGACACAGACATAGAGTATCTATTATTTTAAAAACTGGTTTGTCTTTGAACATTGTTGTGTGGAAGCCAAAAGTATGTGTGAAACTGCAACAAGGCGTGTCCGCTCTCACTGCTGAGCTCTAAACTTTACTCTCATGCTGTCAGGGAGTTTAATCATGTTTTAGACTTTCTTATTACTCTATTGTAACAAATATTTATAACATCAACGTGTAAAAGAATTGCTTAGGCTTGTTCATCTTTCAGGATGGCACTTAGTTATAATGAACCTAATTAATAAATGTTTGTTTAAGAACGTTCTTCTCACCTCCCTTTGAAAACATAGACAATAAACCTGGAATACGTTATTAATGTGGTTTATTATCAGAACCAACTGTGGCTACAAAGGTTGTAGTCCTTCAATTAGTTTGAAGCCGACCAATTTCTTATTAGGATTAAAAAGATTTATATTGACAACAGCAGAAAGGAGAAGGCATGAAGTGAGTTATCTTGAGTTTTACACTTATAAAGATAAGATAAGATATTCCTTTATTGTCCACACATGGGGAAATTTCATAAAGATGTAGTATACTAGTAGTTCGCTGTATAAAAAGTTGTTTTTGCATTTTATTTCTCCCTGTTTCAAACCATGAAAGAGGGAGGAAGTTTAACTGTGTTTAAACTGTTAAACACAATCACTTTCAAGTGTCAAGTGTTCAAGTGCCACCAAGTAACCGTATCTTTATCTTGGACCAGCGTGGGTCTTGAATATACTGGGGCTTTGAACTATTTTACACTAAATGAAAAATAAGTAAATCCCTGCATGATAATTCTGAACAAATTTCTCCCTAAAAATGTTTACAAGCCATAGAGCAGAGTAGAGATTATTATCCAGTTGTTTCTCAAACGATTACATCATGTTTTATATTTTTAAATAGTGGGTATGTGCATCTGAATTGTGTCGTTTATCACTCTTGTACAGGTATACATCACTTTTTAATCATTACAAATCTGCAAATATGTACATGGCATGTTCTTGCAATGTTTTCAACTGTACTATATGCCTTATGTTATCTATTTATATTATATTTTTAACCCATTTAAATGTTATTATTATTATTCCTTGTTTTATCTAATATTTTAATGCATGTACAACGTAATTTACTAGCTGCAGTCCCATGAAAAGGAAATGTCTCTACTTTAAAATCAATAAAGCCATATCTTGTCTTATCTCAACTTATCTCCATCCTTATCTTACTTTTTGTGTTGAAGCCTTTGTGTCAAGAGCAATTTTCTTTCAGACAATATTTCACAACAAACCAAACGTACTTTTTAACAGTAAATCGCTCACCTGTCCCTCGGGCTCATCCACCACGTCCAGGATGTTGAAGGGAACGTAACCAGCCTGTCCACTGCGATTCCTCAATTTCCACCACTGTTTGTCATCTTCAATCACCTGCAACACCACAGCCATCAGCCCACTCCAAACGCCACAATCGCTGCGTCTACTGCGGCTATAGCAGATGCATTACCTCCAGGACTTCATCTTGCAGCACGGACAGCTCATTGGCATTTCTGGCCACAAAATGGTAGCGGATTTTGGCATATTTACGAGAGTGGGATCTGTGAAGGAGAAATTTTGCTTTTTATCAGGGGAACGTTTATTGTAGATTTTACTTTCGCTTCCATCGATGTATGTTTGCACTCACCCGTTTGATGAATGTGTTCCATAACTCTGTGAAAATAGAGACAATGATTGGTTGAGCTGAAAATAATGAACATTTGGAAATAAAGAGTGGCTGTTGAGATCAGCATTACAATAATATAGAAGGATTTTTGTCTTTTTTACCCAAATAGTCAGAGCTGTTTACTACGTTTTTAAAATCCATATATTTGGACATATAATTGCCAATGCAGTGTTCATTATCCATTTTAATTCTTGATACTTTTTAGATCGTTTTAGAGACCCAGAGCGTTCTGATTGTATAAAAGGTTAAATCAAAAGGTTTTACTGTCCGGTTTAGCTTTGTCTAATTTCCTGGTTAAATCCATTTTTGTAGTACCAATGAAAGTCCTGTTTCTCAAAGTCAGAAGTTTCCTGTAAGTAAGTTTTCTATACAATGATAAAAAAAAACATTCTACAAACATTCTAAAAATAGAATAGAATAAAAAAGAAAGGAGGTTTACATCAGATGAAGGTCTCCTGTAGTTCTGACCAGGAGAGGGGACCACATCAAAAGGCCCTTCTGTTTCCCATGGGGCCGTTCTGAAGTGATCCACTGGAGGCTCCCAACCGTTTCGAAACTTGGGGACGTAAGGGGGCCCGCACTGCTCCGGGGTCCACTCTGCTCTGAAGGATAAGAGCAGGTGTGATTCAAAACACTAGTGTAATCTACTAATAAACTTGTACTAATTTTATGAAAACTTGTCTTTTTTGTTAACCACGTTCAAATGGTCCAAAAGTCAGATTTGTTCGATTCCTGGATGTTCGAATAAGCCTCTATTGTCCTGCATTTGAGTCTTGAGTGCTCGTAAAATGTCTGTTTTCGTCTATTCTCTGCCCACAGCTTTGAACTTGCATGTGATTCCAGGTCAAGGGAAGAAAATGATATGTAATGTAATGTAAAATTATTATCTATTTGATACGTGATAGTTTATTACTTGAAGAAGACATACTGTATTGTGCTTGACACCTACCTATGACATAGATATTTTAAATTGATTCTGATAAAGCATAAGATAATATGCTTATGCCAATAATAGATCATATTCGGGAAAGGTTGAATTTTGGATAGACATGCATATGATAGGTCAATTGTCAACTGTAAATTGCCCCTAGTGAATGAATGTGAGAGGGAATGGTTGTCTGTCCTGTCCCACCTAAGGCCCAAAGTCACGGGCATTGGCTCCAGTCATGAATGAAAGAATATTATTTGATTTTCAATACACTTGACAACTCTAATAGCACCAAGAAAACCCAGAGTAATGGACCTGTATCGGGGGTCGGTGAAAGCGGAGCAATAGCGTCTTTACTGAGAATAAAGATCACTCAAACATGCATGAAATATATACAACTTCAAGTGGGAAATGAGATGTGAAACCAATTAGAACATTGTTAAAAGTTCTAAAGGCGTCTTTTGCACAATACGTCTTTGGACGGTAATATGCCCTTTTTAATCACTTGTCACTTGTTCAAGAATATATTAATGGCTGGATCCATCCAATCTGTATGTGTGTTTCAAGTACCGGGGTTTGGTCCAGCCTTCCCCCAGCAGCTCAAAGATGGTCATCTCTTTGGGTGTCAGGTGACCTCTCAGGAAGTCCACGGTGTCCCTGGACAAGTGCGGGGAAATGATAGAGCGCGCGAGCTCCGGACTGCCACAGCTCTGCAGCACCTGAGCCAAAACACACAGAGCAGGGCAATACATCAACATTTAGACAATGTCGTGAATGTTGTTTTTGAAGATATGCAAAATTTGAATATTGAGAGTATCAATTATAGTAAAAATGAGACTATATGGTAATATTTTTGCACTTTTGTGATTAATTTAACAGTTATTTCACATTTGTCTGATGATAAAACCTCAACTAATACGTTTAACAACATGCTTTAACACATTTCTGTTAGTTTGACATAATATCATCTAAATATTGTTGTCTGAAGAAAATGTGTGATTTAAAATGTTGTCAATATCACCTACTTCTTACACAAACACTCTCCTTTGTGAAGAAACAGAACTGGCTACATAAGGCCTGTTTATCTAGGCCTTATCGCGATGTGTCCAAAGGTCTGAGGCAGATCAAGTGACCCATCAGTCATACTGACACGCACTTCTACACTGCTTCAATAGAAATGGAACTGATACCTCCTGCTATATGCTTTTCAGGTAGAGGGAGTTATTGCTTTGCCTGGAATGTTCCACAGTATGGCATTAAACCTGTCTATCTCCATGGAGATGGTGAGGCCACTAGACCAATTTGTGTGTTTGTCAAGCTATTTACAACAACAATACAGGCCAAAAGCATACAGGCCAAACAATTACATCTCCATTTTCATGTTTACATAATTCATTTATATAATGCTCTTTATGAAAGGTAATACTTAACAATTTTGACTAAACACAATCTCATAAGAGATCACATGGACAATCTTGTGTTCCTAAACCTAAATAGCACCATCTGTTTAAGTCAATTTTGTATACATATAATACACCAATTACTTGATTATCTTTATTATATGACATAAAGTAATTTGTTTGTTACAAATTCTACATCCTCTATTCCAATAACATAACGAGGTCTAACTATGGAACGTATAATGTTTATGTATATATTTTTTTATGTTATCGTTGCATAACAGGAAAAAACAGAATCTGTGTCACTGGGATAAAAAACTATAGGTTTCTATTCTGTTTAGCAAACAGCATGTTCAAAGGACAGTCATATTCAAAGCCTAGATGAATTGTTTGCACACTTCAAAAGACTCACTGTTTCCTATTCAAATAGTCTTAAGCTCAGCCAACAAATGCATTCAGTCACTGTACACTTTTCCTCTGCAGAGAAGTAGGGCATTTTCAGTCTTGGGGAAATTTTCTGTGTGTTTTTGTTACAGCAAACCTAAACTCACCAGCTCCAGAGGGCCAAACAGGAAGTGGACCAGCTCAGACGCATTGGGGTTCTGGATGTGTTTCTTTAGTTTGGCCTGCAGGGGGCGCAGTGACAGACTAGTGAAAATGTGGAGCAAGACAGAAGGATTAAGTGGAACAGCCGAGAAATCTTACCAAAAGGTTCAGGGCCAGTTTGAGTTTCTGTAAACTGTCGATAAACTCTGCTTCTGATGGAGGTTTGGCTCGTAGAGTCAGCATGCCCACTGCAATCAACAACAGTAAGTATTATGGACACATGACTACATGGTCGATCACATGATCATTCATGGAGGATCACGTGACCATACATGAACATAAGAGTGTAGTGTACAGATACTAGTGTTTTCACTTCATAAAGCTGGGGTTGCCATGGGCAGAGAGTGAACAGATCCAAACTGTATTTCTCAACTTGTGAACCAAAAGTTAGTGAGCTCACTATTGGTACATTTGGGGGCAAAAGTTGAGAAAAGAATTCTCACAATTATGAGTGAATCCCTTTGAAGTGTCCATTACAGAATGTAACAAAAAAATCCAAAGAATGATGCGCACACGGCAAACAAGCACAGCAACTCCATTCAATTATTCAGAAATATTATTCTCAAGGAAACATAAACATGTTATCCATACAGAGATTGTGATTTCCTGATTTAGACTCAGCGACCTTGTGCTGCTGACACCAGTGCATGCCCCAGTGGCAGCACACAATACAGAAACACAATCTCTAACTTATATTAAGTATTCATATGAGCAGTGTGTGGAAGTAATAATAGTACAGCTTTAAGAGACATTACTGCACAGGCAGTCCACAGATACATGAGAGCGTCCGGACCAAAGAAACAAAGACAGCGTGAGAAACATACAGACCATCTCAGTGACTGAGCAGAGAAGAAGAAAGCCACAGACCTGCTGGAGCTTTCTTCTTATTCTTCTTACTCTTGTTGCGCTGGTTGAGATGAGATAAGGCCTCAGCAGCCTTCTGCAGCCGCGCCACAAAGATCTCAATGTCGTCCAAGGCACAATTGAGGATTTGCTGAGGACAAAATGTTTGTTTAAAAATATCCGGAACCTGAAAACATCCCAAGGAGAGAACTGATTAGCGACATACTCACCACATCCTTCTCAATGAGCTGTGCCAGGTTTTCTCGAGCCTCGTGTTCACTCGGTCCAGAGGCTGTGATTCAACACAACACATTACAAACTAAGATGGAAGTTCTACAACAGGTTTGTAGTATGTATGTGCTCACCATAGGTGTTGGAGGCTGCCACGTGGCCTTTGCGAGGGAGAATCTGGTTCTTTGCTGAAGGGGGAAGAATAGTTTCTCTGTGTCGCTTCATCTTCTCCTGGTTCACTCTGAAAGAGAATTACATGGTATAAGTACAAGCCTGAGCATTTACATCCTTCAGTTCAGCAGTGTTCTCACTTGAGTGTCTGCAGCCTCATTTTTTTGCCGTGTTTGTTGTCCCCAATGGCACTGTCAATGTCGGCATAGACCATTTCAGCCTGAGGAGAGACAACAAATGTGGCATCCGCGATATACGTGCACACTGTTATTATCGTAATCATATTTTATCATTCCGACTGACCTCCACCTCGTCGCAGTGGAAGAAGTGCACGTCGGGATGGTGCTGCTCCCGGTCCTGGCACACCAGCAGCAGCACAGACGAGTATCGGGTTTGGTTGATCACAGGCTGACACAGGTGGATGGTGGACAGAGGGAAGTTCTCCAGCTCCTCCTATAACACAACACAGAAACATTTATTAAAGGCACTACAATCTTACATACAATTGCTAAATGACTTAAATGTAATTCAGTTTCTAGGTGATATTTCTATTTCAGAGATTGTAATTCAGTAGAAAAAAAAACCTCCCATAGCATTTACTGCTTGAGTGATGTAAGTTAACAGCTTTGTTAATGAGGTCAATCACTTAAGGTGTGCACAGTCAAAGTTGACACTGGTATCAACCACAGAACTAAACCTGAACTGGACAGGACTAAACTAGGACCATAAACAGGATCAAAGTCTGCAACAGAACTCAATCAGAACCAAACCAGGACCAAGTGTGAACTGAAACACATTAAATACATAAATAAATGCACTGATTTTCTTTTTGTGCGGGATATTATTAGTAATTTGGGCCAGTTATATTTTAGAGCAGATTAAAAAATAAATGTCTAATACAAAGTGATCCTACAGGTAAGATTAGTCTATTGGTTGAGTAAATAATGGTTTGTAAATGAAGTACCTGCGTGTCACAGTCCAGCAGCCTCACGGCCTGGTCCGTCACCTGCAGCAGCATTTCCTGAGTCCAGATCTTGTCCTTCGTGTCCAGCAGAACCAGCTTCTTTATGGCATCATCTACTGTAGCAATGGACTCGCTTTTGTCCATTATAAACGTGGAGAGGTGCTGTGTACAGAAAGTTATCGGTTAAACATTTCAGAAACCTGGAGGAACCACACTGTGCAGCCAGTTAGACACATAGAACACTAAGAACTATTGGTTCAGTCCCAAACTGTTTGGCAATTTGGGCATGATAAAAACAAATAGCTATTAAACGTGCAATATCTCATTCATTGTTTCCCAGTAAGTCTCAACCGTCTGTCTTGTTTGGTCTAATGACTGTGGCTCATCTCAACACTTCCAGGAGCATTAATGTTTAGGAAAAGATTGAATAAACGGCTAATCTTTGGATGATACTCTTAGTAGCAGGGGAAAAGGCCATCACAAAAAAGGGATGACACAATCCGCGCCAACGATCAAGAACAATAACAATAACAAATTTGACCGACTTTGGATTAAATGAGACTTATTTCTGACTTTGTGTGCCTTAAATTATTTTCTTTAGATGCCTTTCTATCTTTTTATTTTTATCTATTTAGTTATCTCTAGTTTTTGTTGTTGTTATTCTATGTTTTAAATTTAGAAGGGGAAAAAAAATGCACTGTCCCTCAATAAATACATAAAGAAAGAAAGAAAGAAAGAAAAGAAACAGATAAAACAAGAATTCCAAGCATTTAATAATATGTTTCTTCTTCTTCTCTACAAGGACAAATTATTAGTATTAATTTGATGAAGAAACAGATTATATTTTGTTGTTTGCAGCGAACATTGCACCAACTCAAATTGTGATTTTGATTTGATTAGATCTCATTCTTGGGGCCCGGCCGGGCACAGCCCGAAAGAGCGACGTGGGGCCGCCCTCCCGTGGGCCCACCACCCGCAGGAGGATCCATAAGGGGCCGGTGCAGAGAGATCTGGGCGGCAGTCGACGGCAGGGGCCTCGGCGACCAGATCTCCAGACACAGAGACTAACTCTGGGGACATGGAATGTCACCTCGCTGGGGGGGAAAGAGCCTGAGCTTGTGCGGGAGGTTGAGCGATACCGACTAGATATAGTCGGCCTCACCTCCACGCACAGTTTGGGCTCTGGAACCCATCTCCTCGAGAGGGGCTGGACGCTCCACTTCTCTGGTGTTGCCCGCAGGGAGAGGCGGCGGGCTGGTGTGGGCTTGCTGATAGCCCCTCAGCTCAGCCGCCACGTGTTGGAGTTTACCCCGGTGAACGAGAGGGTCGCGTCCCTCCGCCTTCGGGTGGGGGACAGGTCTCTCACTGTTGTGGCGGCCTACGGGCCGAACAGCAGTGCAGAGTACCCGGCCTTCTTGGAGTCCTTGGGAGGGGTACTGGACAGTGCACCGACCGGGGACTCCGTTGTTCTACTGGGGGACTTCAACGCCCACGTGGGCAATGACAGTGACCCCTGGAGAGGGGTGATCGGGAAGAACGGCTTCCCCGATCTGAACCCGAGCGGTGTTCAGTTATTGGACTTCTGTGCTTGCCACGGATTGTCCATAACGAACACCATGTTCAAGCACAAGGGTGTTCATCAGTGCACATGGCACCAGGACACCCTAGGCCGGAGGTCAATGATCGACTTTGTTGTTGTGTCATCAGACCTCCGGCCGCGTGTCTTGGACACTCGGGTGAAGAGAGGGGCAGAGTTGTCAACCGATCACCACCTGGTGATGAGTTGGATCCGCTGGCGGAGGAAGAAGCCGGACAGACTTGGCAGACCCAAGCGCATTGTGAGGGTCTGTTGGGAACGTCTAGTGGAGCCCTCTGTCAGTAGGGTATTCAACTCGCACCTGCGGGAGAGCTTCTCCCATGTCCCGGGGGAGGCTGGGACATTGAGTCCGAGTGGACCATGTTCTCCGCCTCCATTGTTGATGCGGCTGCTCGGCGCTGTGGTCGCAAGGTCTCCGGTGCCTGTCGTGGCGGCAACCCCCGAACCCGGTGGTTGACACCGGAAGTAAGGGATGCCGTCAGACTGAAGAAGGAGGCCTATCAGGCCACTCTGGCTTGTAGGTCTCCGGAGGTCATCGACGGGTATCGGCAGGCCAAGCGAGCCGCGGCTTGGGCTGTCGCAGAGGCAAAAACCCGGGCCTGGGAGGAGTTCAGGGAGGCCATGGAGGAGGACTATCGGTCGGCACCAAAGAAATTATGGCAAACCGTCCGGCGCCTCAGGAGGTTGAAGCAGTGTCTCACCAACATCGTTTACGGTGCGGGTGGAGGCCTGCTGACCTCGACTGGGGATGTCGTCGGACGGTGGAAGGAATACTTTGAGGATCTCCTTAATCCCTCAGTCACGTCTTCCGAAGAGGAAGTAGAGACCGGGGACTCGGAGGCTGGCTCATCCATCACCCAAGCTGAAGTCACTGAGGTTGTTTGCAAACTCCTCGGTGGCAGGGCTCCGGGGATGGATGAGATCCGCCCTGAGTACCTAAAGTATCTGGATGTTGTAGGACTGTCTTGGTTGACACGTCTCTGCAACATCGCGTGGCGTTCGGGGACCGTGCCTCTGGACTGGCAGACCGGGGTGGTGGTCCCTCTGTTCAAGAAGGGGGACCGGAGGGTGTGTTCCAACTACAGAGGGATCACACTCCTCAGCCTCCCAGGTAAGGTCTATTCCAAGGTACTGGAGAGGAGAATCCGACCGATAGTCGAACCTCGGATTCAGGAGGAGCAGAGTGGTTTTCGTCCCGGTCGTGGAACACTGGACCAGCTCTATACCCTCCATCGGGTGCTCGAGGGCTCATGGGAGTTTGCCCAACCAGTCCACATGTGCTTTGTGGATCTGGAGAAGGCCTTCGACCGTGTCCCTCGGGGTGTCCTTTGGGGGGTGCTCCGGGAGTACGGGGTCCGGGGCCCTTTGCTCAGGGCTGTCCGGTCCCTGTATGACCGGAGCAGGAGCTGTGTTCGCATTGCCGGCAGTAAGTCAGACCTGTTCCCAGTGCATGTTGGACTCCGCCAGGGCTGCCCTTTGTCACCGGTTCTGTTCATAATTTTTATGGACAGAATTTCTAGGCGCAGTCAGGGGTCGGAGGGTGTCCGGTTTGGGGACCACAGGATCCCATCTCTGCTGTTTGCAGACAATGTTGTCCTGATGGCTCCATCAAACCCGGACCTGCAACATGCACTGGGACGGTTTGCAGCCGAGTGTGAAGCGGCTGGGATGAGAATCAGCACCTCCAAATCCGAGGCCATGGTTCTCGACCGGAAAAAGGTGGCTTGCCCTCTCCAGGTGGGTGGGGTGTCCTTGCCCCAAGTGGAGGAGTTCAAGTATCTCGGGGTCTTGTTCACGAGTGAGGGAAGGATGGAGCGTGAGATCGACAGGCGGATCGGTGCAGCGGCTGCAGTGATGCAGTCGCTGCATCGGACCGTTGTGGTAAAGAGGAAGCTGAGCCGAAAGGCAAAGCTCTCTATTTACCGGTCGGTCTACGTTCTGACCTCACCTATGGTCATGAGCTTTGGGTAGTGACCGAAAGAACAAGATCGCGGATACAAGCGGTCGAAATGAGTTTCCTCCGCCGTGTGGCTGGGCGCTCCCTTAGAGATAAGGTGAGGAGCTCGGCCACACGGGGGGAGCTCGGAGTAGAGCCGCTGCTCCTCCACGTCGAGAGGAGCCAGCTGAGGTGGCTCGGGCATCTGTTCCGGATGCCTCCTGGGCGCCTCCCTCGGGAGGTGTTTCAGGCATGTCCCACCGGGAAGAGGCCCCGGGGAAGACCCAGGACACGCTGGACTCGGCTGGCCTGGGAACGCCTCGGGATCCCCCCGGAGGAGTTAGAGGAAGTGTCTGGGGAGAAGGAAGTCTGGGAGTCCCTGCTCAGACTGCTGCCCCCGCGACCCGGCCCCGGATAAAGCGGCAGAAGATGGATGGATGGATAGATCTCATTCTTCATAATTTTGTTTCTTGTATGAAATATGTATGAAGGTGAACATAGACTGCACTGCAATTGAAATAGATTAATATAGTATTTAATCCCTTCATTCATTCATTCATTCATTCATTTATCTATCTATCAATATAATATGCAGCTCTTGAGTTTACTTATACTGAAGGAATATGCAAACACCTAGAATACTTGAATAAAAGAGATACATTTATAACATAGCACAAGTGGAGCTGAGAAAATACAATGGAAAAGTTCTCATGATATGTTTAATGTATTGCGCAAAAACTGTTATTAATCAAATAGTTCCATTCATTCATTTTCTACCGCTTGTTCCCTTTCGGGGTTGCGGGTGACTGGAGCCTATCCCAGTGACTTTGGGCCTTAGGCGGAGTAGACCCTGGACAGTGGCCAACTTGTCGCAGGGCCAAATATTTCCAATCTAACTATAATTGTATATAAAGAGTCATGTTTGTCGCATTCACAGACCGTATCGCACCGTATATTTATCTAAAGACACAAACCTATTGTAAACAAAATCTCATCGTCCTTTACTGTCAATATTGAAACTTTTACAACAATAACTAGCTCCGATTCAGATTATCCTGTGTTTGAAATGCATGTAAATAAATAGGAGCTGATTATTCACAAAAACAACCAAATCTGCTGCTTACCTCCACATGATACTGTGAAGTCTCCTGCATGATGTAGTTGGAGTTGGAGTATTTCTTCCTCTGTTCTGTGGAAATGGAAAACAAAATGGAAAACGAAATAAAGAGACAAATCACTGTTCAAACATCCAACCGCATCCATTAATCCTTTGTGTATTCATGTTTGTCCAAGCGGGCACGGGTCTGACACGGCTGGATGGGGCAGTGCCGATTGCGGAAGTGCTCCGCTTTACAGGCAAGGTGAGTGTGTCAATGATTGAGCCGCCCGGGGTTAAACCAGGTCCTTCACGTTACCGTCCCACAGCAGCGCGTTTACGGTAATCCGCGTCTATCTACGGTTAATCATTCTTTTCATATCGCATCTGTCGATCTGATTCGACTCGGAATAAACATTTTATTTGAGCGTCTGCCTCCAATCACAAACACAGATTTATCGCAGGGTCAAAGATGAACCAGCATTTTGATGTGTGGCACTTTGAAGTATACAGACTATTATCAACTCGCTCCAGGAAGTAGAATTTGAACAGCCCTCCATATCACGGCGGGCAATAAAAGGCGATTGTTGGGTTTTAAATCATCACGAGACATAAGACATCACAACGGTGTATAGTCTTGTTGAATTGAGACGGGGGCAAGCAAATTGTTCACAAAGACAGTGCGGTTTTGTTGGATCAATTTAGCAAATGAACGGACCGAGAGATTGGCCTCGTTAGACTGGCCTCAGCGTCGAGAGATTAATTCCCGGCTCATACAATTTGCTGAATGTCATCGCCGTTCTGTGTTGTCTAATAAAGCCTGCAAACAAATCCTTAGAAAAGCTAAATAAAAATACCATGTACAAATAATATATACATAATAATAACAAAATATTCACTATAGCAGAAGTGTGAAGCAAAATGCTCTAATGCTTTAAGTTCCCAAATTCCCAAATAGTTCACTTTTCACGTGATTATGGTTTGCAGCGATGCAACGGGATAATCAGAGGTTTAGGAAGTTTAACATACAATATACAAAAATCCAAATCTGGTTTATTTATTTATTTTTTCTAATGATAATAAAAAGATTTATTTATAGCACACTTTACATTTTAAAACCAAACATATCTACAGATAGTGCTACAGACATGCAATACAGAATAATAATAAAGACATAAAGATAAAAAATACTTTGTACATACTTAAAGGTGGTATGGACGATTTTTTTCAGCAATTTTTTTTTTATCATATTTCCTCGTGGCGTGGATAAATCATTTGTCCTGCCACGTATCAATCATAAAACGCACCTATCGCTCACCTGCAGCCGCGTGCGGTTCGTCCCCACGTTTCCGCGTGCCTAAGCGCATGGATCTATCATAATATAGTTCCCTCAGTGTACGGGGCAAAATGAAGACGGAGAAAGACAGTTCGAGCTGACTCAGAAGTGGACAGAAATCTACGGGTGACGAGCGATGCGATGCGCTCCGTTGCGCTAATAAACAAACGCATGTGTGTGTTGTATCAGTCTGCACGGGGAGTGCGCATGCGCACTTCCGCCTGAGTTCTCAAATCGCCGAAAAATCGTCCATACCGCCTTTAAGATGAAAGTGCTTAAGTATTTTCCTTAAGAATAATAATATTAAGTTCAAGTAAAGGGTATGGTCTGTGAAAACTGCTTGTATAATAACACAATGAGGTTGTTCAGTGATGATGAAATCGCTCTTACTTCCAGGTACAATTCATCATAATGACAGTCTGGTGATTTAAACTTGCTCTCGGGTTTTGATCAAAGCCGTTTTGATTCAAAACAAATATAATCAGTTAAATCAGGTCTTGCCATAGACATAATTTGAACATTTTAACAATAAAAACTGGGCCTAAAAATAATATAAACATGTTAAATTGTTAGAACCACGGATCGTTTTTAGTGTGTTTAGTATTTTTGTTCCTCAACATGTCTTACATTCATTAGACTCAATCAAACTCCCTATTTCTGCTGTTTGTGCCAACAAACAAACAACAGAAACAAGAAACAGGAACCTGGAACCTGGAACCTGGAACCTTGAACTGGTCATATTTCATGGGTTTAAGCTTGTTTTATATACTTAATTTTTTCCCATTCAAAAGATATACAATATTTAGTTTTAAATTGTTATAATTTGTCATTATTCTGAAACCCATAGATACAAAAGATAAGATAATGTAGTGACCAAATATTGCCCATTACTAACCACGACAGGACATAGAGTCTCAGATCTGACTCAACTATTCATTATCAATCTGGCACTGAACAGTCTCCACATCCACACTGGCAAAGCGTGATGCAGTGACACAATTCAGCTCAATAAATGTGATCGGTCCAAAGACTTGTCAACATAAATATCTCATAAATGGTTTTATCTAAAGTCATATAATGGTTTCATCATGGAAATGGGTTAGGGATAGTTTATATAGAAATGTGAGGTGTACATACGTATACAACATCACTTTTTGCAGCATTTTTTACTATAAACGATATACTTGATATTAAAATGTTGCTTATCTTCAAAACAACATTCGCGATAATCAAAATGTTTGCCCATCTGTTGTATAAACTGATATTTCTGCCATTTTGTAGTCCATTCACATTTCATCCAATATTTGAACCTCAACAAAGACATGTACCGCCACATTTGAGCAGATTCCTGGTGCATTATCAAAATATTGTCTGAATATTGTTCTTGAGATAATGCAAAACATAAGCATTTCTCTGTTAAAGCTGAATAATAAAAGGTCGCACACACCATGACCCCTTGCTCTGTATCTGCGCAGCAAACATGACCAAAAATGTACATTACACAGCATTTGAACGATGGCAAATTGGGCTAAATGCTCAATAGAACATTTCACAAATCTTCCCACATTAACCATCAATATTTTACCCTGTCATCAATATTTGCGATGAGTTTCTAATTTGCTCACGTCCTCCGCAAACTCAAGCTTTTCAAAGTCGCAGCCGCAGCAGTGACGCGAGCTCTGGCCTTTTCCCTTGTCTCCCTCACTTCCTCTGGGCCGGTGCCTCCACAGGTGAACAACAGGCGTCGGGTGCTGCTCTGAAAGTGGAGCCCCTCATATTTTATTGAGCGCTGACATTTGTGCCAATCAATTCACAGCCTGGAGCAGCCTGCAATAAGAGCCACTTAGCAGCAGATGGGCTGGTCAGGGAGCCAACAGTTTATCAAACCGTCCACAGCCAGGACTTGACAAATGCTGAACGCCATCAATCAAAGTGAATACAAATGTACCGACTGACACACAGTAGACTTAAACTAAACTTAACAACACCGTCTTATCAAGCACCTCTGGGTTAAATAAATGATGCAATTACACTCTTGGTTAGTGAGGACCAATGAACCCTACAGTTAAAGTACCTTAAAGGGTCACAGTGCAGAAGCGTAAATAGGTCTCGGATGTACAGACGCAAAAACTGACCGTCTGTGTTAAAAGTACTCATTCATGAACATAATTAACTCTACAAATGAAGTGTGAGCATGAACAAACAAATATCGAAACATCTTGAGACACAGTAATATTATTATTTTGAACGTGACAGAGCCAATCCAGGTGCACTTCTTTACGGTGTGCTATGTTTCTCTTTTAATTAGCTGAATGCATTTAGCACGACTGTATCAGATGCGAGAGACTTTTGCATTAAATATCAACACCAAATGTAACAAATTAGTTATGTGGCCTATTGCTTTCTCTAGCATAAGTATGTTGTGGGCGAAATTATTTGGCATTAGTTTATCAGATCAGTTTTATAGCTCTAAACATTTTGACTAATGTTTAGGGCTGCACGATACGCGACATGGATGTTAAGAGCTGCAATTAGTCAGTGATTATTTCTATTGTATATTGAGACTTTCAAATACATTCTTAAGCAAATCTAGATTAAAATGTGGTGACTTAAGGCTTTTAGATAGAGGATATTACGAAAAAAGTGTGTTATTGAGGATTCAAAACATCAAAAATAGTTTATTCCATCTTTGATATAAAAGGCCTTTTTGTGTGTTTTAGAGTCGAAATGGCCCAGCTAATTATAATCATTATAAAACAATATGACTATGATTATTATTTATAATCATTTAGTCACAATTATTCAATTAATTGTTGTAGCCCTATTTTTGACAATCATTTCAGTTATATTCAAATAGAAACGTAACAGAGATAAAACTACTGTAATTTAAACTAAATAAGGAAAATCGTTAATAAACATCTTCCTTTTTCAACGTTTCAATTTGAAAACTGAACATTTCTGTCAGGTGTAAGGTCTTGGTACTATTCAAATATATTTAGCTTGTTACTATATCAATACTTTTGCGATATATTGAGCAGAACTAGTGTCGTTTAGAACCTGTTATGCTCTTGGACCTGCTGGAAAAGCCTGACCTAGCGTACCCAGCATAGTCATTACATAAACAGTCACAATAATACTGCTGTTGGTTCAGTAAAGGGAGGGTACAGTCTGCAGTCTGAGTAAGCCGAGAACCACCTCCAAACCTTTCCTCCACACTTTAATGCTCTCTTTATTTACAGTCATTGGTTTCTCCACCCAATGCTGGCACACATGAGAACAGACACTCCCTCTGAACACATACAGTCTGGCACCAGCGCGGCGGCATCGGCGGTGAACAGACCAGACCAGAAAGAGGCTCCAGAAATGCCATCCGTTACCACTGGAGCGGCAGGTTCGTAGCAGGACCTTGGCCCCTTCTTATCAGCGTGTGATTTGAACACGTCCCCTTCGCGGTCACGGCCCAGTGGAGCCGGGCGCGCACACTTTTTCCTTTGCGTGCTATTGTCGTGATTTGAATGGGCAGCTTGATTTCGCATTGTGTCGGGAAAATACGTGACAGAGAGATGCGGTCAAATGATTGTATTCAAAGTCTATTCACTGTAAAAGGAGGTTAAGCTGAGGTAGGTTTGTAGTTCCAGGTTATTTGCCTTTTGTTGTTGCATTTTTCTGGTTTAGGTTGTTTTTTTTTTTCTCATTAAGTAAGTAAGAAAATTACACATATAACAAAACTACATTGAGGTCAGTACAAAGAGAGATGGATACCTGTGGAATCTACTTTTGGCAACAGCAAAAAATAAGGAATAACATGGAAATAGATGACAAGGACAGACCCGACTATCAAGTACTGGACTGAAATAACATTGGACAACTACAAATAACATTGGCCATTATAAAGCATGAATAGTTAATTGACAATCAAATCATCAAATGGGACAATTATATTAAGGGACTTTTGCCAAACTTTTTCCGAGACTACTACAACTACTACTTTTGTCTCATTCTCTGTGTATTATAGGTGTGATATAAAAATAAAATGAAAGGAAATCACAAAAAGAAAGAAAGAAAAGGAGTCACTGCCCAAACTGTGTGAAAACGAATGACTGAAACACAAAAACAAGTCATTTTAACTCATGGAACAGTGGGTTTATGAAAAGTATTGTCCTCACATGATCTACGTAAGTATTATCTATCTTGGGGAAACACTTATTGTCCAGGCTTAGGCTGGAACCTGGAGGAAGCCCACTCGGACCGCAGAAGAGAACGCAAACGCTGCACAAAAAGTCCCTCAAACTCTGGGACTGTCTTGCCACACCACCAACTGAATCCATAATCCCCATGACTCAGGGCTCGCAGTTAAAAAAACGGTAGTGTGGTTTGGCATGTACCGACCCGACGCGAAAATAAGATCTCAACGAACTCACCGTAGAGGGCCTTGGCGCTCAGCTTGCTGTCCGAGCGAGCCACGCCACTGCAATAAGAAGCAGAGGAAATCGGGTTACGCTTCATCCTGGCGCCACCGTACCCTACTTCTGCACCCAAAACTTCAACACAGAAGTCCAGACTGGTACAGACTAAGTGAGAATACAGGTGAGGCAGAGAGAGAAGGGAAGAGAAGGGGGAGAGAGGGGGTGGAAAGGCGAAGGTAAACACAGCAGAACACTGGCCCTGTGTGCTGGAGGTTCCTGACCCGCGCACCTTTCCCTCAGGCACAGCGGAGTGAGCGAGCAGAAGTCAATACTAGCAACAGATACAGCGCATGAAAGGCAAAAACATGTAGAGCGCTTACTTGGATGGCTTCGACGGAGATCCCCCGACGCTCATGGCTCAAGGCATCCACCTACAACAGAGAAACACGAGTTAGGGATGTCAAGATTATGTGGTAAATGAATGACAGCGATTTTAGAGGCAAAATTAGGTTATTTCAATTCCAAGAAATTAAACTTAAATGTAAAGTGCTGTTTTTATCTGGCTTTTTATGACACATTAACTTTCTGTATCCTTCAGAAAGATTGATTTGGTAAAGTTGTAAATGTATTAGACCAGTGTTTCGTACGCAGATTCCTAAGCAGGTCGATTATTTGCTGAATTAAAGAGGCAATTTAATCCACATTTTTGTCATTGTTTGGGTTAGTATTGATGCAGAACAGTGAAGCTAGTTAAAATAGTTTAGTCTTATTTTAGACATAGTTTAGACCTGTATTTAGCCCTATTTTTGACCTAGAATAGTCCTGTTTTAGACCTTGTTTAGATCTGGTGGTACTCAGAAGGAAAAATACTTCATTAGGTGGTAATGGTGTGAAAAGTTTGAGAACCACTATATTAGGCAAATGGAATGAAAGAAATGTACGTATTTCACTGTTTAGTCATGGTGTCAATCCTATATTATTGTTGTTAAATCATGTTTCTTCTCAGAATAACATTAAAACTTGATATTGTGACATCTCAAACACAGAATTAGTTACAGAAATATGTTTTCTCCTCTAATGCAGTAGATGAATGCTGATTCCTGGTTGCCTGGCCAGCCAAAACAAGCTTTTCCTGCACTGCACTTAAAGGAAAAGTCTATGCTCTGGAAAAGTCTATGCTCTGGAAAAGTCTATGCTCTGGAAAAGTCTATGCTCTGGTCTTCTCATTGTGTTCAAGAGAAATGCAATGTATGTCTATATCAAAACAAACATGGAAGCTTACAAGGGAAAAAGAGAGGAAAAACAACACAGAAAGCCTCTTCCGCTGTTACTCATGTATCACTGAAATATAACCTGTTTGCATGGCTCTGAGTTTGGCCTGAGACACAAACACAGGTCTTGTGACCAGACAAATCACAAAGGACTTCAGTCCAGATTCACCAGGCGAGAATCCTGCTGCTTTGAGTCTGAAGTGGCACATCCTGGACAAAAGTAAATCTGAAGTTTGTGTCTTGTTTTAACCTTTTACTTTAGTCTATTAAAAGGAGTGAAAGTCTGTCATGTCTTGCTTTGGTTTTGTATTTTTTACTTCAATAAAAATGATGTTGACAATACAAAAGGCCTACAGCCTAGACACATTGTGACACTGGGGATCACACGCTATTTACAACAGCTGGTCTATGGAAGGACCTTCATTCTTATCGCACAGGAGCTGCCTACGTTTGCCTCATGTTCAGCCTGTGAACAGCTTCATCTTACAAACTCAAATATTCATTTTATCTTGTGTTATGTAGAGAGGTTGGTCTGTTTTAATTACTTGATTGAACAAAGATGACATCACAAGTTATCAGTGTTAGGCAGTAATAAAGTAAGACATCTCTGTATAATCTGATTACACACATCATCTGATTACTTGATGATGTGATGCAGTATTGCAACAATTTATTAATTTATTTTATATATTTATTATTTTAAAATGTAATAATTAGATTACACTTACCATAGTAACTTTTTGTTACTTTTTACCAGCCAAAATGTGCATAATCCATAAAACTGTCTTGTAAAACAATAAAATTCATAAATTCTTGATTTTTATTAATTCCTGAGCTGTCTGTTGTCCTTTTTTTTCAACGTAGTTTAGTAATCAGTAATCAGTAATCAAAGTTGTAATTAGATTACTTTTAGAGTAATCAGTACTCATGACTCAGGTGTAAACAGATCTGTTTTACAAAGTAATCGGACCAACACCACAGGTACATTTTATCTGCAAGAAGGAAGCAGGTGAATTGCAAGTAAATCTGAGAGACTAACCACAATTGATAACAAATCGCAAAACTCTCACAATTGGCACAAAGTAAAGAGTGTAAATATAAATGTTACATAAATAATACCTTCAACACATGGGGTCCAAGTAAAAATAGAAAACCCGCTAGACACCGGAACATAGTAGTTCAGCTGTTTATACTTAATATGTTCTGAAATTGTATTGTAAGTAACAAAGTGCACCTTTACTTTAAAGTAAAACAGCAAAAATGTCAAATATAGGCTACGATAGCATAAAGAGTACAAACACGGATCAAATTAAACTAGAAGAACTAGGTTCAATAATAAGAGCTGTCATCAATGAATTGGATGATGTTTTCTGTTTTTATTAGCGGACTCATATTTAGGGAAGATTTATATTCACAACAGCAGAAAAGGGAAAGCCGTCAGTTATTCTGCAATTTGGGAGTGAATTGTGAGTTGAATCTACATTTTTTACAGATAAATACACAGTTCTAGTTGTTTCTGTATACAAATGTGCAATTGCAGGATTTCCTCTGGTCTCATCACTGCACTTTGGGTCAAATACACGGCCAAATCTTAGAAATACTTCGACTAAATGATGCACAGATCATGCAATTAGTCGACCGAGGATTCCTTTTGCCAACTACCGTATTTTCCGCACTAGAAGGCGCACAGGATTATAAGCGAAACCTTTTTGCAGGTTTTTTTGGTAGTTTTTTTGAGAAAATGAAAGGCTTTTAAGTGCGCCTTATAGTGCAGAAAATACGGTACAAGCATATTGATCAGCAAGAAAGGCGGAATCGGCTTTTAATTAAGAAAACGACTCCTGTTGTGGTCTCCGTTTGATTGACAGTTTAGGATGTGAATCATTGGTGCGTGGAATAGTCTGACAGAGTAAAGCCATTGTATATCCCGATGATGAATTGCAGTGAAGAGACAAGTGGAAACGCCTCTCTTTCTTTCTCTCTCTCTCTTTCTTTCTCTCTCTCTCTCTCTCTCTCTCTCTCTCTCTCTCTCTCTCTCTCTCTCTCTGCTGTCAGACATGAATGCTGGGGGTATTACGTAGGAACGAGGCATATCCATATCCAGTCTGGACACACAAGCTGTCAATCATAGAAGCTAAAAGTCAACAAACAAATTCCCAGAAGTTCTGTGGCATTTGTACGCTCACAAAATAGTGGGGGAGTTGGTTAATTAGTGGTGCTAATTGTGAGCTGCTTTCACCTTGTGTGACCTGACCACACCTCGTCCGAGTCTCTGTTCAACCACATGCATAGAGTGTATTATTCATCGCTGCTGAGAGCCAGGCCTCCCGTGGACGGAGCGCTCTTACCCACGACAAACCACACTCTGCACACGCATTATTGCGTCATCTTCATGACGCAATAATGCTGCCCAATTCAGCCAAAATTCTGCAAACATGCATGGGGTTCTTGTATTGATTTAGCAGGTCCTTTTTCAATTGTCTGTCAACACTCCTGGATTTACAGTATGAAATGTGCACAGAATGAACTGAACGCTGGTCCTGAAAATATAGATCTCAGCAATCTGAACACTTGCTATAAACAAATTGATTTTTTTTGTGTGAATCCCTAATACGACATAACTATGCAGCGCTGTCCAGCTCTTTCAGTGTGTCAAGTCTCCTGTATGTCCCAGGCTTTGATTCAATACATAATGCAATGCAGTGACAATGGTAGGTCAGCGTAAGATGGGTGATATACCGAGAGGAACTATAGAAATTGTTTTGAATATATGCTAAGATAAGATAAGATAAGATGAGAAAAAGGTGCCATAATTACACCTCAACATTTACATGCCCCTTTCAGCACATTTCTGTTGAATTGCAAACATAATTATATTGATATTATTGTTGGAATAATCTAAAACAGTCACTTTTGTCCATATGACCTCTTAAGAGTTACACCTTCACTGAGCATTATGGAGTCAGCATGTTCACACACGCTGCTGGCAACAATGGTGAAATCACATCATATTACATAATTGAGGGCCTTTAGTAAAAATCTAAGCATCTATTTTAAAAAGAGAAATGAGGAGTGTGATTCGGATTTGATTTTATTATGGTAAAAGGTCAAATGTTTGAGAGCCAATTTGCATTTACAAATATGGCCTGGTCATTTCTGACAACAGTAAAAAAGGCTTTGCCCTTTGCTGCTCTTAAGTGAGATGTTTGTGCGTAGGTCTTGATAAGATGCAGCGTTTTTATTTATGCAATCAAACAGTCATATAAATGTAACTGTATAAAAGTGACTAGTTACAAATACTCACGATTTTGTACTTGACTATACTTCTAGCCAAGTAATTGTAATTAATTACATTTAAAACAAGTACAGTTGAAGTCCTATATATACTCTTCCTAATTGACACACAGTTGTCTTCCTCTGTCTCTCTTTCTAGTGCATCAAACACAACAGCACTGTGGATTGTGGTGTGGAACAACTCAATTCAGCTTTAAACTGTTTGTTTAATCATGTTTTGTACAAAATATTGACATATTTATACTCAAACCGTAATAAAAAAGAAGTAATTAGTTATTTAAACTGTCTTATTGCACACTTTAACTTCCACTTGTTTTGGCCTCAGTAGAACTCCATAATTGTGTGTTTTTTGTAGCGTAATGGATCTGACAGCAGTTTTCAGTTTAAACTTAAAACATGATTTGTCTCAGTGGATGCACGTTTTTCTGACAATGATTCATCATTTAAGTTGAAGGTCATTTAAACTGGCGCCTCCCCCCTGCCCTCTGTCCAGCTGGTGCCGGCAAACAGAGAAAACTCGTTATTAGGCATTAAACATTCACGAGCATTAAAGGATCCATTGCACGTCGTGGCATTATTCGCCCACGTGTTTGTAAACAGCCCAGGTTACCAGGAACTCGCGAGATGCAGTCGGGACAGGTTACAACGTCAAGCACTGTCAGATGCGTCTTATATACTCACTGTTTTACTTTCTCGCGGGATCCTCAAGTCTAAAGTTTAGACTAAAAAAAAGAAAAAGAAAAGCGCGTTCACCGTCAGCCTCCCATCATGCAATCCACAACTTGAAGACGAGTCCCCGGGAGCGCGTCGGTTTCAGTCTGTCCTCTCCCTCACGTCTGCGCTCGGGGCCAGAACCGGAGCCGCGCACGCGCACTTGCGTTGGTTCAGCAGAAAAAGAGCAGCGCGCGCGTTTCTGGGCGTGAGAGGCGCGTCTGTCCGATGTGTGCAGGTACCGGTAACTCTAGAGGAGAGGCGGGGCTCCACGGACGCTCCGGTGCTGTGTCTGTGCCGGGGCCGCGGCCTCAGGGGCCCCCGTGTTTTGGCCCCGGGGGAGGTGTGACTGCGTGCGTAATAATGGACGATATGTTTACACCATAACAAGCGCCACTCCCAGCGAGTGTGAGTCTGGAGGGAAACGAGAAGGTTAAATATTGTAGAATTGGAGGACACTAATTATTCTAAACTCGCCCATGCAGTGATCTCTTGTAATGTAATGCATAATGTTGCATCCAATTTAACAGTTTGGTCAAATAAATTGGCTTATTATAGCAAACGTTGACTAATAATTCTATAGCAAACTCATATTTAAAAGGCAGGGTTATTTGTTGTTGTTGTTGTTGTTGTCGTTTTTAATGGCGGCTGGCAGCCAACTGCAAAGGGGCATTTACCGCCATATTCTATTACTTTAGACTTTATTCTTTGATTCGTATGTTTCTTCCCGCCCTCGGATGGCTTGCAGTGCAGATGGTCTCTTCTCACTACTGATGTGATTGTGTCCCTCAAAGACCTGGATAAAGCCACTGCACAACAGTATAAAGGTGAGTTTTATTGTATGTCATCCTGAATTGTGTGACCCAGATGTTTGCGTTTGTGAGAAACCAGGGTGAGTTTGAACATTAACTTGAGCTCAGACTGAAAAATGTCTGGCCAGTCAGGAATGTCAGTTCACTCTGTGCATGATAATCACATGTTTATTTACTTGACAATATTTAAACTAAATTTGAAATGGCCCCAAACATACACATGTGACATGTGCGTAGGACTTTGTATCTTCATTCTAAGAGGCACAAAGACTCTGTTTGCCCTTCATCCCTTTTAATTAAACACATTTGTTTGAAGCTCATTACATTTGGTAGATAAAATACTCTCACATGTAGGAATAGTAGTTTCAAGTAAGAAACATTTAGACATAACCTTTTTTTAAATAGTTCAGTTTTATTACAGTTTTGTCACATCAGTCTCATGAATAAATAAAATACAATTACACAATAGTAAAGGTCACAACACAATGCAATCCAAAATTATTGGTGTCTGAGTAATGATGATGCACGAACCTTAGTTTGGAGACTTTCTCAAGGTCAAACCAACAGTTTTCCTGACAGCGTGTTGAGAAAAGACACCGACCCTATTTACAGTTTTACTTATAACACCAAGTTTGTCCTTTTATCCCATTATGTTCTTTCTTTCATCATTCCTATAGTGCTCCTCTACCTTCATGTTTTACTCGAAGTAGCCTGTCCAACCATACAACATTTCCATTGTATTGAGAATGTCCACCTGTGAAATTAGTTTTATTTCTATAGATTATCTCTTTTTTAATTTTTTTTTTATTGTGATAGGTGCAAATACATAATAACAAAGGATAAACAAATCATAAGGTCAAATTCACGGAGAAACTCATTCATGATTTTGTTTTCCTTGTGCAGTGACTTGTTTGACGTTCTGTTTGGAGGTTGAATACGGGATAAACCTGAAGATATAACAAGGCCACACTCAAAAGCAAATCATCCATTCACACAAATCCAGTGTACAAAGACAGTGCAGTGAAATGTCTTGGCAAATGACACATCTGTTGTCCTGAAGTACACACTCCGCCCCTCATGCTGTCCACCTTCTTGGCTTTGTGTTGTTGAGGGCACTGCGCTGCGGTCATCTGAAGTAATGGGAGTACTTGGCTAGTCGGGCTAATCCTCCGCAGGCCAGAACTCCACTGAGTCCATACAAGATCAGCAACACGGAGCTCAGCATGAGATCGGCCCACACCACGTACGTCTGCCACCACAAGAAGTACACGACCAACACGATGCTGCCCCCGGTGAGCAGGAGGTGAACCAGACAGTAAGGCTCTGATTCTGTCAGACTGCCCTTCACCCCTGCGGGAAAACCGATAACAGAGAGAGAAAAGGCTTGGCTACAATTTTAGGTTTCACCAGAATCAACTAGAGCTAGGCCTGGGTAAAACTATTGTAAATGTAAACTATTTTGTGATTCAATTAAGATAAGATAAGATAAGATATTCCTTTATTGTCCCACATGGGGAAATTTCATTGATGCAACACAGGTAGATACAGAGGTAGATACAGAAGAAAAGAACAGATCACTTATAGGAAGTTAATTAATTAATCAATCAATAAACCTTTATTTACAGAGCCCTTTACGACACTGACCGTGACGAAAGGGCTTCACATATAAAACATTTACAGCATAAAACTGTAAAAACAAACTGCACACAATAAAGTGTCACTACATTACTGAGTGTTAAAAGCCAGTTTGAATATATACGTTTTGAGCCTAGACTTAAAAAGGTTAAAGTCTGTGGTGGTGCGGATGTTTGTTCAAGAGTCTGGGACCAGAGACAGAGAACGGTCCATCACTCCAGTGTTGGAGTCTGGCTCTGGGGACGTCCAGCAGAAGCTTATTTGGCATACTTTTTTGTTTCTTAAGCAGTATTCAGAAACGCAAAATTATAATGTTCAAATACCGTTAATTATCATATTTGTGAAGAAAAACTGTAGCTTTTGTCAGGCAATATTTACAAAATTATTATCTCAATATTGTTGGTGAGTCCTGATGAGAATAATCAGAAAATACTACCCTCTAGGCACAAAAACTTTATATGTTTTACTACCACCTTCCCTTTTTTTTTTTTTTTTTTTTTTTTTTTGTGGCTTTTAACCTGGCGAGCCCTAAATAGCTCCTTGGTTACAGTAAGTTACAAATGGTCAGGGATCGTCTTACCAGGTTCTTCTCAAGTGTACATAAACAATCAAGGGGGTCAAGCGAGACATTCATGGACCCTAGAGTTTAGTTGAGATGGGGGCTGTCTAACTAAGATAATATGCATCTGTGGCATAAATGAGTATGAATATAATGGCTAATGTCAAACAAGTTACTGATTAATACTTAATGGATCCATATGTTTAATTGTGTGTCAAATCTACGGTCCAGGGGCCAAAATCAAGCCCTTGCATACATTTTTCTTCCTGATGAAATGGCCCAGATAGCCATGAGAAGTACTTTTGATCACCAGTCATCAGTAACGTAATAAAAAAACAGGTTTTCAGCCTGATAAAAGGTGTGAAAGCACAATCCAAACCTCTGGTAAACCTCCGCTTCAAATGTGTGTCAATAAATGGCCCTCGGTGCAAAATGTTTGGACAC
The DNA here is from genome assembly GCF_026437365.1 of Eucyclogobius newberryi. Taxonomy (NCBI): domain Eukaryota; kingdom Metazoa; phylum Chordata; class Actinopteri; order Gobiiformes; family Gobiidae; genus Eucyclogobius; species Eucyclogobius newberryi. Next base: position 17,305,210 of record NW_027316389.1, read on the forward strand.
CCCATAAAAAATTATACAAAGTCTTCTAAATAGAGCAGGGATGTCCAAACCTTTTTTCCCCACTAGGGGCTTCATATCGAAATACAGATGAAGCAAAGGGCCATTCAGGGACTGTTGGTCAATACAGTAGAAGATCCTTCAGACAGATCGAGCCAAAACATCTTTCTTCTGAGGCTTTATTAAGCAATGTCTATAGTTCTAATGGTATTCCCTCTCCCTGAATAAAGGTGTAAAAGCAGAGGTCTCACCACAGAAGAAAAGAGAAACCTCCAGAAGCGCCAGCAGAAAGAGCAGGGCCACATCCAAATTGAGTGCATCCGTGGGATAAGACAGCTCCAGGCCTGGAAGAAAGAAAGACGCACAGGGTCAAGCAGCAGCTCCAGCACTCAGAAGAAGTCAATGAGCTAGACTTACTTTTTCTGATGAGCAATCCTAGAGTGAACAGGAAGTAGAAGACAAAGTACGCCACAGTCAGCCGTAAAACGAGCTGGAAGCACGCTAAAGAGAGCTGGAGTGCGCGCAAAAGTTAAGGCAAGGTTTGGAGAATCGTGACATTTCTCAAACGTTTACGAAACAAAAAAGGATACATCAGTCGTTGATCTCACTAAAAGAAAGAAACAGAGGCAAGAACAATAAAATGCACAGGCGATATTGGTGAAAAATAAACTCAAAGCCTGATATCTGTGCACAGTTTATCCACAGCAACCATAGCAACGCGTCACTCACCTCTTCCGTGCGTCGCCATTTTGAACACCACTTGATTCAGAGCTGAATTAGTAGGGGGTTTGTCGCCATCTACTGACAAAAGAGTGCAACAACAATACATTGGCAGGCTACATAAACTCCCAGTGATCCATCATGGAGTTTACAAATCTTAACATCTTATTGTGACATCAGTAAATTGGAAACGACACAATAGAAGTGCACTGGATGGAGCAGGGATCAAACTAACGACACGGGTCAGTGGGCAAATGCTGTACAAACTGAGCTACAACCATCCCCAAGGGCACCCGATAGTAGGCCTACAAAAGAAATATTTGTACACTGTGAATCTGATCAGAGCCTACTAAATCTGCATATTTTAGCGAACCAAAAAATAATAACAAAACCAATTGAAATGTTGTTCTATAGGCTACACCTTTCAGAAAACGGTTCGATTAGTTTGGACTGTGTTGTGTGATGCTTCATATTAAATAAGTTAAAATCGCATAATGTTTATGTACTCTTCTCCCTGATGGCACAGGCCAGAGGAGGAGAGGATGCACCTGAGCAGTTGTATTTGTACATTGGCGCTTGAGTGTGTTATATACAACAACTGTAACTGTATAGGCTATATTTTATGTGTAAAAGAAGTCACCCCTATTGAACTGAATGTATTCTCAAACCAACATTTGTGATCTACTGAAGGATTTAAGATGCAATTCCCCTGCATGTGTTCATTGACATATTACTGTACGTTTATGGCCAAGTTGAAATTGGTGTCCAGATATATTGAAAGGCAGCTGTTGGATTGTCTAGCTGCCTCTGTTACTCCCTTGTTCTTGGGGACAATCTCTGCAGTGTGGAGCAGTGAACAGGGCCTTGTGCGGCCCCTCTGCATGACCAGGGAGGGGCTCCAGCTGTGGGCCAACAACACCTCACTCTTATGGGGGGTGTGGGGCCTGGGGGGGACACAGCAGTATTGTTATTCATTCACTGTGAGGGAGTTTGTGCTAGAATAAGGTCTGATAAGGAGAGATTGATCACTCATGCTCCCCCAGCAAGAAGCCCTGTCATGGAGCGTGCTTTAAATCTCCAGGCAAGAAGCAAAAACCCCTCCAGACCTGTTATTCGTATTATTCTGTCTATCGTGCTGTCACAATAGTACTTGTTTGTTGTCACGAGGCATTGTGAGAAACCTTTTGAATAAATTCAACATCTAAGTGCTTTTTACAACTTGAATAACATTGTTTGACATAGCAGCACTAAGTATAAATCATGTCCAAAAGGGGTCTCAGTTGCATGCTTCATTATTTTTTACTACTGCTATTGTATTCATAAGCTACTTCAGTAATTATCAATATCCCTACTTAACACTTGAGTAATACTGTTTTATTATATGTCAGCAGGCTGATGTTATGACTTCAGGATAAAAGTGGAGCATCAATTAGCCTATTTCTTCCCGTCAAGACTTAACATTGAGTTATTAATGCTTATCAGTTACACGTTTACTCACGTCAACTATTATCCTATAAGGTTGTCTTTTAATTAAATAAAGGGATTTTAAATAAATAGCCCGTCCGTATTTTAAACGCATCAGAATATTAACCTTCACGTTTATTGAATTATCCCATTGACATAACATATCAACATCAGCAATATGATCTTTTGAAATGCTCTTCTTGTTAATTGATCTGTTAAAGACTTAGAAAGATCGTCTTGACTGTGCTGTTTTCTCCCATTAGCTCTCGCTCTGTCCCTTGCACATCTCACCTGCGCCAGAGCTGCGGCTGTGCGCACAGAGCGCAGCAGTGAGCGGCCACAGAGCGCAAACACCGAGGACGAACCAAGACACGCGTTTAGGCCTCTCTAATTACTTTTATGCAATGTCGTCTTCATGGATGTATGTTTTCTCATTTAGAAGTTTTGTGGAATTTCATGCCTGAACAGTTTTCCAGGTTGACGCTCATCCATAATTGAAGACACAGAGCGCGCGCGGTGGATGGGATCGGACAGAAGCGCCTGGAGTGGAACTTTATGTCGGCCTAAAGGATATTCATCCATTCCTCAGTCATCTCACTTGGACAGACAGAGGAACCTTGATGGAGTTTTTATGTGGGATCCGCTAGGATGGACGTGGTAGATGAGACAGAGGCGCTACAGAGGTTTTTTGAAGGTAAGAACCTTCAAAACGCGAGCACGTGCAAATGCCGCAAATCTATTTTAATTTAACTTGGGTTTAAACCAATGAAAGGTGTCACTATCTTCTATTGGATACGTTGTGGGCTTTCCTGTTATTGGCTACTGCCAGACTGCATTGTTTAAACGTATACTTGAAACAACTTCAGATTTGTATTTCAAATTCATTGGAGTTTCTCATTGGGCATAACCTGTCTCAGGATTTTATAAATCAGAATATATGATTTTATATGCAACAATATTCTGTGTAAGAAGGCTCAGAAAATAATAATTATCAATTTAAACAATCTTAGGCCTGTGAAGGCTTCTCATGTCTGGCCTTACACCTGTGATCCGTCAGATCGAGTTTGTCTTTGGAGTTGGGATCTCAGGTCTTGGTAATTAGCCTTAGCGCGTGCAGAACAGTGAAGGCGTCCCGTGTCCGCAGTGAAGGGCGCAGTGAAGCTGATGCGCTCCACATGAGGTGAGCAGAGGTGCTTTTGGGACAGGCCTGAGTGACAGGATGCAGGGGCACGTGCAGGTATCAGGACAATCCAAGATCCTCACAATATTCACTTTTGTTTTTTTGTCTGGTGCATGCTAATAATTTTAGTATGCAGATGCCTTGGCCCAGAAGGACATAGCTCTTCAATAGGCATTTTCTCAGGTGAGCTTGTATTTTCACTAAACTAAACTAAAAAAACCCACAAACAATCAAAAAAGATTACTGCTGACATATTTTGTATTTCATATGTTATTATATGGACATAGTGAGTTTTATTATCTGGTTGCACCAATGTTGATTTCACATTGACAAGCTGTTGTTTTTTGTTTGTAACTGGATCTCTAAATGGTTCAACTATTATTTTTTATGCTATTAAAATAAGAAAAGTGATCCACTTTGAGGGTTTTTTTAGGCTGGAGGAATAACATATGAAAATATTGCTCAAGCACTATCTATCACTATGAAAAAACAAGCAGCAATGATGGAAAAGTGATTTAATGGGCAACATGTTTCATTCTGCGAATATGAAATAATATTACAAAAACTCCATCCCTTATGTTGCAGCAGAATTCTGTGAAATGCATGGCTATTTATTTAAAAGTGCACTTTTGGCAGGGGCTTGACACCTGCCGGTCTCTATGGAGATTTTTTTTTCTGCCTGAATGTTTCACATGAATACATGTTATGTATTAAAATGTTTGTATAAAGGACCCAAATAGACCTGAGCTGTAACTTGGCGTGGTGGCATCACCTGCTTGGGAGTTAATGGTGGAACATGCAGAGTAACATCTCCACAGAGACAAGCAGTTTGCGGACCCTCAGTTTATGTTCCCATCTGACAGAGAATATATTCAAAGCCTAATTCCAATTCACACCATTTGCCCACAGAGCAGGGAAATTACAGATTTCTGACATCAAACCCTTCTTAACCTTCTTGACCGTGTATATTAATGTGGCACAACAGTTCACTCAAAGTAAAGTTTGCGTTGAAATTTCTTCAAAAGGATTTCATAAGACACTATGCGCCTAACATGAAGGAGACAACTTGAGGACTCTATGAGATTAAAGATGGTCAGAGGAAAGGCACAGAAAGGCCTAGGAGAACTGTAATTTAGAAGTGTACTTAGTGATACTTCGGCAAAACTGTGAAGCAGCACTCAGCCATCACAGCAGAAGTAAATACAGTACAGAGTGGAGATATTGATGCTGTTGCTGTTCTTAGATGTGCTGCTGTCTGAACCAAAGCTCAGTTTACATTCCTGCTCCGGGAGTTCCAGAAGTGTCAGGACATTAACCACTCAGTCAATGTTTTAGCTTAATCCACAGAACTTCATTAGGATTTCCACAAAACTGTACTTCTCTTTATTGTAATAAAATGTCCTTTTAACAGAGGGCAGTTGCTTTTATTATGACATGTTCTGCTATATTCAAGACACATCCTAGTAACATTTAGTTATTTATTTGTCTAGTATATTTAAAGAGTGACAATGTGCTTTCATGGGATTGAATTTGGGGATTTGTGACATGACTTAAGCATCATGAACTTGAATAAGGACTGCTATCTAACTGTAAAATATATGAAATACAAGATCATTGTTGTCAGCTTTGAGAGCAGTGACTACTTGTACTTGTAAACCATAAAATCTGACTTTTAACTTGAAGTTGCTTTGAGCTGAGCTTCACACCTCTGAAGATATACTAATAAATACATTTTCAAATGTGGCTTTAAAAATAGTTAGAGAAACTGCAATTCTTACTTATTGTCACCTTTGGTGTAAATGAGCTTTAGAGTCCTCCCAACCTTGTATGTGCTTTGTTGTAGAGGTTTAGAAGAGGACACTTATAAGAATTGGAACGGTTGTCAGGTATCACTAGCAATATTCAGATACAACATTACTTTAGTTGATCTGTATGTGTTACTTTTCAATCAAGCTGCATTTGGTCTGTAAAGCCCTACTTATGATCAAAACAGAAATATTATGTCCCCCCCTCATCTTAGTGTGACATCATCACATTCTTGTCTCAGAGAATCTCCAAATGAAGTTGTGAATGTGTTTACATATTCAGTAATGATCCGCACATTCCGGGGGTGTCCTCAGCAGCGGCTCACTCAAAAGCCATTACACAGAGTCCATTACTGTGACAGGGAGCAGACTGGGGCTGACACAGAGCAGGCCCCGCTGCCCCTCTCCTCAAAAACATCACAAAAACATGACCTTCTGACGCACCCAAGAAACAAGTCCACAGACCACACCCTCATTTAAAATCTATAGATATCAAATTAAACCTTATAAAGAGCTACTAAATTTGTCACAATGCTAAAATTATAACTTGATTTCTCCTGATTTTGATGCCACATTAATAACAAACAAATATTTAGTTTTCAACACATAATAATATCTATTTTTGTGGTCTTATAGTATATCTGGCATTTAGGAAAGGTCCAAAATGTCTTGCCTTTGTGATTTTTTCCAACATAGAGGAAGAAAAAACTTGAACTAAACCAGAATCAACCAGGGCTTAACCATGGGTCCAGGTCCTAGCTGTGATTTACAAACTGACAGTGAACTCACCTCAGGAGAATGTATTTGTTTCAAAGCACCAGACCACATCACTCCTGCTCACTGCCATCACACAAGGAGACCGGGACATCACACCTCTTTTTTCTCCAGCGTATGACCAGCTGCAGAGGTGGTAATGGTGCATAAGCAAATAAGAACAAAATAGATCATGTAAAACAACATTTTTATTCAGCACATTATATAAACACACGTTTCAAAGGTTCTGCAACAAAGACTATAAAGAAGACCACACATATTGGTTGTTATGTCCTTACGCAAGACACCTACAGAGAGTGGTGGTTGGATGAGCTGATGGTGCAAATTGGCTGCCTTGACTCGCAACATCTGTCCCTCTCTCTCTGTCAGGAGTCTCCAACCTGTAAATCCCTTCCATAGCTCCCCAAAGCATTAGGCATTACACACATGATGCTGATTCATTTGAATTAGATTCATTTCGTCTAACTTTGTGCACTAAATGTATAATCATTTATGTTTTATAGTCATCTAACCGTGTCCTAGGTTTGCCACTGAAGATCCCTGCTCTGTATCTCCTCTTGTTTGTAGAGTCCAACGGCAGGTCTGATGTAGCTCCTCCTCTGGTGACATGTGCCAGAAAGCCTTATGCAAAGGGCCTTGTGTCACATGCTCACAGAACACCCACCACCAAGAGAAGAACTTGTCCCTAGAATAATGGAATAATTGACAGAGCCGTTTCACCTGAATCTGATGTTTGACTATACACATTTTCCATTCAGTACTGCAATAGACTTTCCTGTGGAGACTGATATGAAGTTTCTAAATCTCCAATCTGCCATAGTGAGGCCCGGGTGTTTTTTTTGGAGCAAACGTTTGATTTAGACTTTATAGAAGTGGGAGGTTCTGGTTTCTGTACTCTTTCTCCTGACCCCTCTCTGCTGGTTTACAACAGTGTTTTTCCACCTTGCGGCTCTGGCCTTACCTCACTTCAGCGCCCTGAGCCCGGTGTAATCCTGATGTGCCGGAGCGACCAGTGTGTGACACGGCTGTGTGTGGCAGCCTGGTACAGCCCTTTCTCATGACCGAGAAATAATCCTCATTACAACTCTCACACACACGCAAGAACACACCGCGGTCCCAACAGCTCTGCTCTATAGAAAGACTTCAGATCGGCCAAACATGGCTAAAACACAGGAATAATTTGTTTCATTTCTAAGTGAAATCATCGGGAGGATCTCATCATGCTCTGGCTACGTGCAGGTACTCTTCCTGTCGCCTCCTTGTCCTGCTGTCCTCCTCTGTGCCTTCTTCTCTCTCCGCTCTGTCCCATATTGTCCCCCTCTGCTGTCCTCTCTTTCCTATGTCTCCTCTTTTGGAGATGTGTCACAGGCTTTAGGGTTTTATGAAATGTCACTGACTGTTCTTCCATCACTGATGCTCTGGTTTCCAGGGCCTGTGACGTAGTGTGGGATAGACTCGTGATTCTGTATTGAATTCTGCAACATCAGCATTGGGGTTTGACAGTGGTGAAGAGGAGGAGGTGGAAAGTTTGAGGTGGCTAAGGGTTCTGCTTCACTGGGTTTGTGCAAGGCAGATGAGTGCAGACAGGTGAAAGTTGGTTTTAGCTTAATTTCATATCGAATATATACCTAAACAATTCTGAGACATGTTGCTGCAATGAAGTAAAGACTGAAAAATTAAAAATGGGGTATGAGCTGAGTCAGCTTCACTCACTCAGATACGAGTGAATTACAATTTCTAGTAAATGACTTGATGGGTGTGGTTTATTTTTCCTCTTGTATGGACTTTGCCCAGTTCCTTCGGTTTTCTGTGTAAATATGTATTAACAAAGGCGCTAGACCTTTGTTAATGCAATAATTAACAGTGTAAGTTATTTGAGGCAATGATGTTCTCGTGTTTCACTCGGAGCAGCTCGCTCACAAGGCCAGTGGAACCACAATAACACAGTGAAACATGAGGAGAAACATGATTTGCTTCTGGGATTATGCGTAACATCAGAAGGTCCAGGCAAGAATTTAAATGATTCTAACCCAGAGTCCTGTATCATTACAAGAAACACTTGAGAATGTGATGGATCTCAGATGGACCCTATATTATTTTATTATTACAATAGTTTCATCCATAGACTTCTGTCCGCCTCTGGTTGTCCACATCCACTCATCCATGTCTCTTATCAGTGGTGCCAGTCCTGATTTAGTGCACTTGGGAGGGGAGCACATCTGGCTCTGGTTTTGGGGGTGGCCGGCACATTCCCCTGTATAACTGACGTGTGTGAGGAGACATTATCCATCTGCGTCTCAGCCAAGTCATTAAAAAGCAGTGTTTTTTTGCACACTGGACATGCATTGGTGATGTTGATAAGTGACTCTCCCATTGTCTGCCATAAGACAGCATTGGAGACTTGGCTGATTGGTTAATTAGACGCCAACATTTAAATAATGAAATAAAGCCAAAATGAGAACTTTCCTAATACTTAGTGAATTCTTTGCATTCCCAACTGACTAAGTGTCCGCCTAATCTATCTGTGTAAAGGGGAGAGGAGGGGCCTGTGGGGAGAAGGGGGAGTTTAGGGGTTTACCTAACTGCAAACCGTACCCCATTGTTTTGGACTGGGCAAGGGTTGTTAATGTTGAGTATTGTGCATTAATATACTGCATTCTGAATATTCGTGACCAGGATAAATTATTTCGGGCCATGATTGTGATTTTTGGTCACTGGAACATCCTCCTAACAGTGTGTTTCTTTTCCAACTTGATTCATAGAAAGAACTATTGGAGTTGAACTAAAGGAATGTAAGTGAGGCCATTGAGCCATAGCTAAAAAGTAAAATAAAAGGTGTAAAGTTTATTGAAGCGATAAACTTTGAATATGATGGGGACACATGATAAAATAGCTCTGTCAGTTGGATAAACATTGGTTGGTGTAAAGAGGAGGAGATGGATGGTTCTGTGGTGGAAACAGTAGTTGAAACAGTAGTGCGGTGCTGCTGCAGCGTTGTAAGTTTGATTCATGACTTTTGACAATTTGCTGAATGTTTTTTTCCCCTGTCATTTCAGTCATTTCACCAATTTTAGTCTAAAGATTTTTTGCTAAATTTATTCAGAATTTATGTTATTGAGTAAAATAAGTCTTTAGTCTGGTTTTAGTCAACGCAAATGTCATGCTAATTTAGTTGATTTAATCTACAACACATTTCTTCATTCCAAATAATAGCTTTCAGGCTTTTTAAGATATTTATAATGCAGTGCTTCAGGGGACATACACACAGATTTTCTCCTTGGACGCTTATTTTGTATATCTAGAAAATAACATGTAGAAATGTGCTGGTAATTATATCAAATCAACTACACGAGAGTTCATGAACTGGGGGTTGGAGTAAAAAAGTGTTACTTCTTCCCACTCCCTTTTGAGACTATTTTTCATTGTAAATGCACAAATGGTACAGAAAGTTTTCCTTTGTGAAGTTTATGTTGACTGTCATAAGATAAGTTGTGCAAACTGAAAATGATAACCAAGCTCAAAATAAAATGATGATTGATAGATTGATTGAACTGCATCAGAAAGATGACAGAAGGTAGAAACACGAAAAAGCCCCATTCATTTAGAGTTCATATGTTCTTAGATAAACATGTGTGGGAGTGAAGGGTTCAGGAGAGACAAGTGTTACGTGGTCCATGTTGAAACTGCCTGCTGAAGGATGGCTCTGACTGAAGCAGATGTGTTGCCTCTGCCTCCCACAGGTCATGATATTAGCAGCTCTCTGGAGCCAACCAACATCGACACCAGCATCCTGGAAGAGTACATCAGCAAAGAGGACGACTGCTCAGACATGTCAGTACGGCCGGCACGCTCCTTTCATTTGGCACCGCAAAATGTTTAGATTACAGTTGAATTCAGGATATTTATCTATTTTTTAAAATTGTTTAGGCTTTTATACATTTTTGTTGAATTGTTTTGAGAGTTGTTTTACTTTTTTCTCGACTAAACGTTTCTGTCAATGGTGTAGGAAAAGTAAAGTACTCTCTTTACCCTCATTTGATATTAAAGTAATTACACCAGTGACTTTTTAAACACATCAGATACTCAAAAAGCAAAAACTGATCCAATAATGCTGCCTGAAGGCCTAGGAGTTAGGACACAGTGCTGAATGTCTCATCCTGCTCTCTCCCCTATTTTATATTTGTATATGTACCGTGTAACTTTTTTTGGTGAAGGATCTGAGATGTCTTGTTTTGTATTTTCCAAAGTATGGCATTAAACGTCTGGCATTCATTCAACTACGTGTGTTTTTATTGCGTAAAATCATCTTCTGAAACATTCTTATTGTGAGTGGGCTCGCCTCTCCACGGAGCTGACCTGTAACTAGGCCCGTGGCATTACCCACTTGCCTTCACGGGGATACGTTTAATGCTATACTGTGGAACATTACAGTTAATGCCAAAAACATCTCCATAAAAAAGAGCAGGTAGTGAACTGGTTAAGACCTAGTTTAAATCTAGTGGCATTTGGAACAGCCATTTTTTTTCTGAGATGGAAATGTTTGCGAACCGCTGCAATTGAACACAGTGCACTGTCCTGACTTGAAATCCTCTTGTATTTTGTGCTTCTAACCCTGATTGAATGTAGTTATTATGCAGTGTGACTATAAGAATGTTGCTTTTGTTCTTGCCCCTCACAGCTGTTTCACAGAGGTGCACAGCGGCCCTGTAGTGCAGTATCCCTCTCCCCAGGCAGGAGTGTCCTCTGGGGGGCTGCTGTGTGCGGTGAGCCCCCCTGTCCCTCTCCGACACGTGACAGCTCTGTCCGGACCCAACAGCTGTCAGAATTACCCCGCTCCTCCAGCCGTGCACCGGCAAAACTACCCGTGCCCCGGCCTGGGACCACAGCAGGCTCCGGTCAAGTCAGAGCACAGGGGACCTTACGCCCCAGGGTGAGCACTTCAGTAACCCCAGGGGCCCGAGATACAGAGACATCTAGTACTTTTACAGGCAGGGGGAGAAAATCACTGCCTTATTCAGTTGAGACCTATAAACAGATTGAAAACGTTTAATTCAGATTGGGGATTAGTTCTTAAAAGTACTTGCACGTCTGAATAATGCAATCCAATAATATAATCAACTAAGCCGGGCAAGAAAGTGTAATATATCAGCTATTTAGAGGTGTTCTGGTGAAGACAAAAATATGAAACGTTTGAGTAATTGTTTTGCTCCGCTAAAGGGCTTCAAAGATTAATTGAAATAATTGTGACTAGTCGACTATATATCTGGACTGCAGACTCTAAAACTGCTAAAACGTGTATGAAAAGACCTTTCTGTAACAAAGAAAGTTATTATTATATATATATATATATCCATAATTTTCAACCTTTGTAATGAGAAAAGTCATTGCTGACTAGTCAACTAATCAAATAATTGTTAGTAATAGCCCGACTTCTATGTTTTAAAATGAAATATGCAAAATAATTTAAACTGTTGGCGTTTCCATTTTTGAAGTTTGTTTTATTTTAGACCAGAGCGGTAAAGAGAAAGACTGTGTCGCTGTAATCATTAAACACTAAAGTGGGCTTACACACATTCCTCGTGCACTATCTTGAGTAAACACCATATCAAGCTTTCAACAAACTGAATTAGGACTATGCCGTTGTGTTGTTTCCGTTTACAATGAGCCGTTATAGTATTGTAACGTGTCGTATTTCTTGTGAGTTTTAGGACACTGCCAGAGTCTCCTCCAGACTCAAGCTCAGAACCATACTCTCCTCAGCAGGTGAATGGTGAGTTCTGCATTATATTATTATGAGTAATTACCCCGAGAAATGTTCTACAATACTATGCAAGCTCTTTAAGCTTCCAGTCATCTTCATTTTCAAAGTGTGATTGTACGGCACCTCATGACATCAGCAGGTAGAACAGTGTTTTGAACTCTAGAGAAGTGCAGTAAGCATATCTCCAGGAATGTTTTGGATAAGTTTTCCCTTTGTTAATAAGAGAAGTCCGTGAGCACTTTTGCCTTTCAGTCTTTAAACGTTTATGTCATTTTTACTTTGGGTTGTTTTATACTTTATGTTTCCTGCCAAGGAAAAATGAAACTGAACAAAACAAAAGCAAATCTGGCATATTTAAATGTCCCTATTCCCTATCAAATAAAAAACGAAAAAAGACGATGATAATTAAAACATTAAGCAAGCTAAAAATATAAAAACAACAACATTTTGTTGGCCCTTTAATTTGCACCTCTGATCCCTGTAATCAGCTTTCTTCCGGCCTTAAATATTATGAATCTTTTATAGTGCTTTTCCCGATGCTCACAGTCGCTCACACACCACATTCAAGGTGTGAGAAGTGTCGTGCCCAGAGAAACTAAAGCCACCACCGCCCCAACTATTCCTTTCTTCTAAATATCTTTCAGATCCTCACATGATCAGGACGATGACCCCGGAGAACATGTGTCATATGACCCCGACCCCACCCCTCCCACCCGGTCACTATCCCAGCATGCAACGGGACATGTTCCTGAAGCCGGAGCCCATGATCTCCCAGTACTCCATGGGCCCCACCACCAGCGCAGGAGACATGGGCCAGGGCCACATGCTGCACCACATCATGCACCATCCACATGGACAGGAGTGAGTCTGACGATGATACTGACTGGATCTGGATGAACATTGTTCACAAATGTTGTCTAAAAGGCGTTGGGTTTTGCCAAATAACATCCTGCAGGGCTATTGGTGTAAATATCATGAATCAATCTACTTTATATCATTTTCTTTTCATCATATCAACACTTTTCCTTCACTTAAGTGGAAATGCCAAAACAACAGAAGTGCAAATCTGAGGGCAAAATTGAACAAGGCAGAATTAGATGAATAAGAACAGTATGTATTTCTAGGCACTGTCACTTAACAATCTTTCACTTTCATTAGGGATGCAAGATATGTACATAATGCAGGTGAATTAAAAATCACATCTGAATGGTTGCAATGGCAAATCACAAAAACTGCAATTATTTAAGTCCTTGCAAACAACAACTTATTATGTATAAAATCTTACTCAACAAACATGTTCTGAAATGTGATTCTTGTATTAGTTTATCCATTCAAATTTGAATCCATTTCAGTCTATTAAAACAAAATCGGAATTTCAATATTTATAAGAAAAATCACAATTTTTATATTTTTGTTTTCAAGGGGGCACTTGTAATTGATTTTAGATTTAAGATGGAATTGAATAGGACCTGTACATAAATCTTCTTGGTAGTACCTTAATATAGTATCTGTAGTATCTGAGTAATTTTATAAATCAATACACTAACTCTAATCCCATACACCAGCAAAAACAGAGTTCATACACAATTTCACTCACATTTGAATGTCCACCATGTGTCCACGTTTCTCAAGTAAATACAAATAATATCTGAATCGTCAAGCTATGGATTCGACTCGGAGCCCTTTACCATCTCTATGATAAAATGTAATAAATTTCATTACGATTTCACCACAGAATAACGATGTGTGTTATGTAAAGACGTAAAATCCACAAACGATAAGTAGCGAGGGTCCATTATGAATTGTTTGAGCTGATACTGATATCCAATATTTGTTGTGTTTGTTGTGTGATACTAATATTTAGCGATATCAAAATTAAGATTTTCCATTCCATAGCAAGGCGGTCAAAGGCCCACAAATTAGGTTAGGTATAGTAAAGTTCACAAATAACTTTTTGCCTTTGTAAAAATGACAGCAAAATGCATTTATCTGGGACATGAAACAATTTGGTGCATGATTGTGTAAAGATACAGACATAGTTAGGCCCAATCACTTTTCTTCTTCCATTTTTACTCGTGAGTCTGTTCAAAAAGACAAACGTGGAATGACACATGGGCACGTACAGACAATATTGGACCGATATCTGTGGGAAATCGCAGATAACCGATACATCATCCCTAATTATAAGTGTGTAAAATGAGGTGAAATCAAGCTTGGATGAAAAACGATCAATAAGAATGATTTCTTTTGTCGTCCAGTGTGATTCCTGCTCATCAGGCCAAGAAGAGGAAGCACTCGGACTCTCCCAACAGCACCATGAATTCCAATCTCCTCACAGGTATCATCAAACAGGAACCAGGTAGGCTCTGTCCTCTCTGCTGCTCACTGGCCTGTCAGAATGTCCATGCAGTGCCACGTCTTACCAACACACTTTTTTCTCAACGCTGGTCACACTTCTCTTTACAGTTGTGTATTGTTTTGTCTTTGTCCACGCCAGGCTTGATGCAAGACTCGGACAGCGCCTACTTGGACCCCAACTATCAGTGCATAAAGTGGCAGCCGCACCAGCAGAACAAGTGGAGTCCTCTTTACGACGCTGACTGCAAAGAACTGTGGGTGTATTTCATTGTCACCTAGAATAGACATTGGGATTGTGTCGGCACACCTCAACTAATGCCAATCCAAGAATAATACCAATTCAAGAGACAAGACACACTTTTTTCAAGGAGTAATAAGATATAATTAGTGTTGGGAAGCGTAACTAAATACATGTACTGAAAATACATATTCATAATTGCTAATTTTGAGTAACAGTAACTTTCATTTGGTGGTATTCAGAGTACATTTGATCATTCAATTTAGGCTTCAAACTGCACTTTATTGGAGAGAAACACACCACTCTTGTTGCAGGTGATCAGTGATAAATAAATGCATCACAAACTTATAGTAAAATGCAATGTGAAAGTAATCTAAATATTCAGAATGCACTACTTGAATACCATGTACAGAAAATGATGCAAAATACAGCATTTCGTAACTAAATGCATTTTCAACACATTCTTACCAATGCTTAATATAATATACATAGATCATTTGTGTATAGTGTGTTAAATTGCAAACTGCAATATTGATCTAAAACAGCTTGATCATGGAAACAGGCCAATTTACTCCTTGTTCAAAATTGCAGACCTGAGAGTTCCCACCCTCTCATAGTGGCATTTCAAAGAATTTTTATTTTCATTTAAACGTGTTAGTTTTTGATGAATGGCTATGTGACAGTTTTAAGCCTATTTGTGCTGACGTATTTCTTTATTTAGTTCATTTTATTTATACAGTGAAAACCCAATGCCAATAAAACAATCAATAAAATTAACAAATACATAAAACACACACTTACTCGAGCCACAAAATCCACCAATTACCATGAATTGAGCATGTTTTTGTAAATGTGCTATAGAAATAAAGTTGACAACGTTGACATTGACATCTCGATGCAAACATACTGCACATAAAAAGATGTCTTAACAGTTGGCTAAATGTATGTTGTTCATTTGGGTGAATAACAAAATGCATTGGAATTTGTGGAAGTGAAGCAGCCTTAATGCACTAGTCACCAGGTATTTGAATGTATAACTTGGCAATTATTAATCAATTCAGATGATTTGAGAGTATCAGTATACACCGCCCTGCATCAATGTCAAAGTCAATTTTGCACAATACGTCTCCTTTTAAACTATTCCATGTTAGCTTTCACTCAAACATATTATGAACGTAAAGTTGTTATAATACATATATAATCAACAGTGGAACATGTGATAGACTTGATCCCTTTGTTTTTACTAATGTTATTGCTCCATTGAGATGCTCCTGCTTGCGAGATCGATGGCAGATTTGCCCAATGACAACCGATCCGGAGCTCTATACATCAATTGGGGCCTGTACATTTGATTCGAAGTGCACTTTATAGCCAGCCCTAAAAGCCCAGCAGGCAGGGTATAGCTGGTGCGTGGTGAGGGCAGGGCAGATGGAGAGCTGTGCACATTCCAGAGGAGTGAGAGGCGCGTGGGAGTGCAGGGTTTCGGCTCAGAACGGGGAGTAGCAGGGGTAAAAGTTAGTGCGCACCTTGGGCTCTTCAGATGCCAAAGTCGAGAAGAAACGAGGGAGGGAGGTTAGCCTGAACTCACAGGACTCTTATCGGGCCCCATCTGTTTATCACACGGCATTGCATAAATCTCAAAAGTAATGTCTCAAGTTCTTTGTTTAAGCTTTAACGGAATTGTTTTCATATAGCGTGCATACCAGTGGGTTGCTTCATATCAAGTACCACCTAAGAAACTATTCGGCCTTTTGAGTCTAGCCAGATCTAAATTAGGTCTGTAACAAGATGATTCCAGGTCTTAAACTAGTTCGTAAATAGGAATACATCAATGCTACAGTTGTTTTAAACCAGGACTAACTAAAAGGAGGACAAAATGCTCTCAGTGGTACATTTACAAACCTCTGATGATCATTATACAGGTTTTACACATGGTACAAATTGTCCTGTGATGACTGAAATTGATATAGAAAACGTGTTGTTGTTCTTTGTTCCAGTCCAATGCCGACTTATCGTGTGGATGCAGACAAGGGCTTCAACTTCTCCCTCTCTGACGACGCGTTCGTGTGTCAAAAGAAGAACCACTTTCAGGTGACCGTGTACGTGGGCATGCTGGGGGATCCCAAGTACATCAAAACGCAGGAGGGGCTGCAGCCCATCGAGTGCTTCTACCTCAAACTGAATGGTGTCAAGGTGAGTTAGGGATTCCACCGATTGCGAGCGTGATGCGTGCGCGAAGTGTGTTAAAGTTTACATGTGTTCAGGTGGAGGCCATGAACCAGTCCATCAGTGTGGAGCAGTCACAGTCTGATCGCAGCAAAAGACCCTTCAAACCAGTGCTGTGAGTGCTCAAATCATTTTTTGTTACAAAGTCAGTCACAAAGTCAGATTATTACAAACCACCCAAGATCCCTATATATGTCATAGTTTATGTTACGCTGTTGGTGGCATTTTTAGTATTTGTTTTATTTTTATTTTTATATTTCTCATTTCATTGTCCTCATCCCAACTATCATTGATAACGAACGTATCTATGGTTTAGTCTGATTGTTGATGTTTAGCTCTGTATTTATGCTTGATATAGTCCGGGATGTCGTGATATACATTTTTAGTGTTACGATTATTGTGGGGAGGGGGGGAAATCACGATTTAACAATTACTCACAATTCACAAAAATATGACTAAACATCAGAGAAATCTTACATTTTCTTTTGTTTCCATTGAATATCATGTTACTTTTTCTCAGGTTTTTGACCAGCTTTATGAAATTGAACTGCCGGAATGTGTCCAAAAAAAAGCCTGATAAAAAAAAGCACTTTACATTTTTTTTTTTTTTAACTATAGATCAATTTTGCTTATTATTGTTATCTTTAGTTCTTAGGATTATATTGTGACCTATAGGATCATGATTATTGATCTAATAATCTTAACATCCCTGATTGAATGTGGGTTTGGATCTGTCACTACTCGAAAAGACAAATATTATCTTAGTTGGTATTTGTTGTGAAAGGTTGGAGGTATACTGATATAGTTTGTAATTGAACCAGACCTCTTATTGATAGGTAATAGTAAATTAGTGATTATAAAACATTATTATAAAAACATAAAACCAGCAAACAGTTATGCTCTATTTACTGTAGTTTATTGTATTGCATCTATAGTACTTGTAGGTTTCCTTGCAGCGCCTAAAGTCCTGGACAGTGACATGTTTCTTCTCAGGGTCACACTGCCTCCAGAACAGGTTACCAAGGTAACGGTGGGTCGACTCCACTTCAGTGAGACCACAGCCAACAACATGAGGAAGAAGGGCAAACCCAACCCCGACCAGAGGTAATTGACTGTAATATTATTACTTAGTACAACCCCAACAACATCCAAAGTTACTACTAGTGGTGGAAAGTTACTAAATACAATAATCATGTAATTGTAATGTTTTGAGTAATTGTACTTTTTAAAATTGATTTTTAATAAAACAGGTGCTTGTTCTTGTAATTGAGTTTAATTGCTATGTATTTGCAGTAAGTTACATTTAGTTATTGAGCACAGCAAAAGTCCCAACTGTCCCAAAGCACGCCTGTCCCAGTATTGTCTCTGCTCCTTTCTGCATCTTCAAACACACAACATCACTGCATCGCCTGCTGTGATTGGCCAGAGCTCAGAGAATATGTGCATAGTGCTTTAAAACTATTTAATTCAGGTTTAAATTGTTTATTTAATCAAGTTTTTTGTAATGTCAGGACAAAAATCCTATTAAAAATGTGTAAGAAAAAAGTAACTAGTAGTAATTTAGGATTATTAAGTATTTCATACTTACAATTGCATTATTATTATTTTTTGCCACCTTCTTTAAATTGTATTCTGCTAAATAGGCCTGTGATACTTTTGCACAACACAGAACCTGTCCTTCAGAACTGCTACTGTTTCATGCTGGAGTGTAGTACTTATATTGTATATACTTATATTGTATACTCTGTGTGCTGCAGGTACTTCATGCTGGAGTGTAGTACTTATATTGTATACTCTGTGTGCTGCAGGTACTTCACGCTGGAGTGTAGTACTTATATTGTATAGTGTATGTGCTGCAGGTACTTCATGCTGGAGTGTAGTACTTATATTGTATACTGTGTGTGCTGCAGGTTCTTCATGCTGGTGGTGGCGCTGCACGCCCAGGCCCTCTCTCAGAGCTACACTGTGGCGGCTCAAGTGTCAGAGAGGATCATCGTCAGGGTAACATCATGTTTCTATGTAAATATGAAGGACTATCATTTACTAAATAACATATTATTTTTTAATTCCTTTTTTAAACGTCATATTCTAGTGTAGCATACTGTGATATTTGCAATGTTAGCATTATATTTTTGCGATATAAATCTGTATTTATTCATACTTTTATTGATCATCATTAAATAAATAATAATTTACACATGTCAGCGAGTGAAACAGTAAATGGATACAGTGTGTGATTTTTTCCCCCATAAATATATCGTATTGTATGAGTGACACATTTCTGTTTTGTCATTTACTTCTTGTCCTCCAATCACTGTCCACTTCAAACGAGAGTCTTGTGTTTGTGCAGGCGTCGAACCCGGGTCAGTTTGAGAGCGACTCGGACGTGCTGTGGCAGCGCGGGCAGGTGCCGGACTCTGTGTACCATCATGGCAGAGTGGGCATCAACACGGACCGGCCCGACGAAGCCCTGGTCATCCACGGAAACATGAAGGTCATGGGGTCAGTGGTGCATCCGTCTGACCTCCGCGCCAAAGAGAACGTCCAGGAGGTGAGTGTCCAGGCTCATTCGACCTCATAACGTGGGGTGGAGAGAGGTGCAGAAAATGTACTCAAATAAAAGTATTGTTTCTTCAAAGTATTACTCACACAGTTACACAATTACACAGTATTACTCAAGTAGATGTAGTGGTCCAAGAAAAAAAGAGAAAACTAAAAAGAGAAACTCCAAGTAAAGTAAGAGTAACTGCACAAAATGATTGTGGTTAGTTGTCGTGGCATTCCTCATATCTGTGAGGTCAGTGCGACTTACGAATTGTCAGGTTATAACATTAGATACCACACATTGCCAGGCTCTGTTGCTCAGTGCTCTTAAAATGTAGAAAATATCAAAGCAACACAGATTTAGTGCAACCATTTTCATTTCATCACGGCTCCAACGCGAGTGGAAGACAAATAATTGTTGCAAAATGTCCTGTACTTTCTTTGACATGCATTAATCGTAGAAGCCGGCTTTAGGGAGCGTTCACACTTGCACAAATACCAGGTTAAACTGGGACAACGCCTCGGCCTAAATCTGGACTAAATCAGGCCTAGAACAGGACCATCAGAATTAAACTGGGCTCAAACTAACACAAACAAGTGTTTGTACAAGTGCAAACTCACTCACGAGGAAGACTAACCAAGGAGGAGTCAAAGTATGGTATCTTAAAGCATTGAAATCGTCATTCATTTGCTTATGTTGGCTGAATACTATAAAGGCTCTTGGTCAGGTAAGGATTTATAATAAGTACACTTTAAATAACCTTAATAAAGTAAAGACAAAGACTTAATTCATTATGAACAAACAGTAAATTACGATTTCTTTAGGTTTAGTAACAGTTAATTAATAACCCAACTACTAACCCTAACTCCTTATTTAAGTAATTACGTTACTTAGCCTGAATCATCATTTATAAAACGTTAACGTCTTTGTTCGTGCTTAAATATAAGGCTATTGACAATGTAGTGATTAGAAAGTTATTTTCTTGGTACTTCTGTGTTCTACTTTTACACCATGCCGCTACATTCAATTAAATCATGACAATGCCCTATAATCTAAACTGACATTATATTCCTAGTCTTGTGATCATCAGTAAAAGCATCACTGCGTCACTTTGCAGGTGGACACTACGGATAATTTAAAGCGGATATCACAGATGAGGCTGGTCCATTACCAGTACAAGCCCGAGTTTGCTGCCACCGTGGGCATTGACAACACGGCAGACACTGGTAATGAAGCGTGTTTGATCGTCACTATTACTTTCACGTCACGGCGCGCGACAGGTGAACTTATGTCCACTTTTTACTGTCAGGAGTGATCGCTCAGGAGGTTCAGAAGATTCTACCTGAAGCCGTGAAGGAGGGCGGAGACGTGGTGTGTGCCAACGGGGAGACAATTCCAAAGCTGTTAGTCGTCAACAAGGTAAAACCAAATAGTCAATTTTGTGTTTGTATCAAGAGGAGCAGTTTTACGTAACCTATGTATCAGGGGTGGAAAGTAACAAATTACAAATACTTACACTTCTATTAATAAAAAGATTTTTCAGGTGATTTTACTTGTAATTCTAGCCAAGATTTGTACTTCTCTACATTTAGGAGTTATTGAGTACACACATAACAGCACTGTATCGCCTTCTCTGATTGGTCAGAGCGCAGAGAATAAGCAGATTATGGTTTAAACATCTTAAGTCAGCTTTAAACGGTTAAAAATATCACGTTTTACATAAAAGATTTATCTAAAATGTTATACAAATTGCTCAACCAGTCATTAAAACTTGTAGTAGTGAGGGTTTTTTAAGCATACTTTGTAGTTTTATTAATGTACAATGTTAGCAGGAGTACTTTTTTAGCAATAAAACTGTACATTTACTTAAGTTCTAATTTTCAGTGCTGCTATTTAAGATGCCCTTATGCAGCAAATATGGAAGACATTTATTCCTATTCGAAAACTGAGGAATAGATCACAAGGATTTTTATTTTTGTGTGTGTATTTTTTAATGCTCGCACCAGCCAAAAAATGCACAATAGAGAAGAAAAAAACATATATACTGGAGTACTGGAGTATGAAATGCGGTTGCAAGTGTAAAAATAACAAATAATATCACATATAAGTCGCTCCGGAGTATAAGTATATAAGTATAAGCTGCACCCCGGCCAAAACTATGAAAAAAGCGACTTATAGTCCGGAAAATGCGGTATATAGTTTTGTGATATTACATATGTTTTGATCTTTTCTGATAAAAATGAATCAAAATGTTCACACGAGTCGACATACTCTCCATATTGGCTTCTCAATGAACACATGAGAAAGAAGAAGTGATCCCGCGTGTGCTTGTCCGCAGGATCGCATCTTCATGGAGAACGTGGGCGCGGTGAAGGAGCTGTGCAAACTCACAGACAACCTGGAGACACGCATCGACGAGCTGGAGCGCTGGAGCCGCAAACTGGCCAAGCTGAGGCGGCTCGACAGCATGAAGAGCACCGTGAGCGGAGGAACTGCCAGGTGAGGCTTCTGAAGAGGGAGAAAACACAAAGGAAACACTGTAACTATAACATTGTGTCCATGTTTGTTTGCAGTCAAGCTGGGAGTTACTTCAGCCGGTCGGGGAGCGGCCCTCTCAGGAAGAAAAGCACCAAACCTGGGTCTAAGGTCTGTTCTGCATTCATAACACAAATTTAACAAAAATACACAATGTAAAACAAGAGAGAAGTTCACAGAATATAATATGCATTTAAAGTAACGTTGAAAGAAGTAAAAATAAATAAATGAATAAATAGATGAATAAACTAATGAAGAAAGTATTGGGTCTGCTCCTTCTGATTAGAATTTCAACATTGTATATTTTCATTTACATTTAAAAAAAAAAATTAGACCCACTTTTACCCTCTGGCTTAAAACACAGCGTGAGTTGTGTGGTTAGGCTAATTATGCCAATGTATTATTTTATTTTATTTTATTTTAATATTTATATTTATACTTATATTTATTTATTCATTAATTCATGTATTTACTCTGATTTTATTCAGTATTATTTATTCAAATTAATGTATTAATTTATTTGGCAGAGACAATGCAGTCATACATAGTTACAAAATGCTTGTGGCTGATGCATACACATGTGCAGCACTTAGTATTTATTTTAATAAAATGTGCTATACAAATAAAGTGGACTGGATTGGACTAAAGTAAGATAAGAGAAGTGGTCAGAGATAGGAGGCAGGTGACAACAGAAAAGCCTTGAATACAGGATCATTCAGTTACAACATGGACAAACCCAAAGCTCATAAAAGTCTGTTTTGCATCATGTGTTTCCTTTAATAAAACAATAAGCTGGAGGTGAGCAGGGACCACTTACCAACTGTGACTTCTAGAAACTGGCTTGAAAAATAAACCCACACACATTTCCCCTCCTTTACAGAGCCCAGCTGCAGACCAGGGCTGCATCAGTCAGAAGTTCATGCAGGGGACTATTTTGGCTCTGGTGGTGGTGATGGCTTTCAGGTGAGAAACTGACACACTTTAATGGCTCTTCTCTGGAGCACTTCACTTAGGGAAACTTTCACTCAATCACTCTCTAAACAGTCAGCCATTCAGTCAGAGAACGCACACACTCGAAGCGGATGAAGTGTCTTGCCTGAGGACACAATGGCGATCATAGCATAGCATTACTCCACCGACCCACTGAACTGTTTGTTGTAGTTTCATTTTGAGAGTTGTTCCTGATTTTACGTCTCTTTTCGATCCCTCCAGTGTAATATCCATGTCCGTTCTGTACGTCCTGACCCTCCACCACAGAGGAGACGTCACAGAGCGAGATGGGTATGTCTCTGTCGTAAATATAATGATTCCTCCGTGCCGTGTCGTTGTCCTGTCTCTCCTGAATGATAAACTCTATCTGCTTCTTCAGTCTCGTTCCTTCCTGCGTTGTTTTCATGTCTCGGACGCCATTCTTCGCTGCCACTGTGCATTTCTGTCCGCCTGTCTGTCCTTGGTAGGATTTCTGCAGCTTCTCTTCAACTTTGTCCCTTCATTTTCACCAAACCTTCTTTTTAATTGTTGGATGTTTTTGTTTGTAACATTGGAGAATACAATTGTTGTCAGACATAGCTAATCTTGTTCTCTGCTCAGGACCAAATCTGCACTGGGAATCTTCCGTAAAAGTACTTTTGCTCCTACGTCGACTACTCCTGCACCAGGTCGGTGTTACATTCTCTTTACATAAGTTTAAATAACACCTTTTACTTATGCAAGCTAATAATTCTGTTCCTACCGCTTCGTTTTCAGCATCATCTATTACAAATGAAACATCCACAGTTATATTATCAGGCACAAACCAGTCAACAACAGGTAAGTTACTAATTGTTACTTATTTTTATTTGCTGTGTGAGCTGTTTTCTTTATAAAGTTTTGCTCTATTAAAAAGGAATGTCTATGCTTTTAAATGTATTTATTTTATTTCATTTAATTTCATTTTAGTTTATTTTAGTTTAGTTTAGTGCTGCAGTCCACTTTTGGCCTAGGTCGCAAAAGAGATT
Source organism: Eucyclogobius newberryi (assembly GCF_026437365.1). Taxonomy (NCBI): domain Eukaryota; kingdom Metazoa; phylum Chordata; class Actinopteri; order Gobiiformes; family Gobiidae; genus Eucyclogobius; species Eucyclogobius newberryi. The sequence goes on from NW_027316389.1 coordinate 17,328,810, forward strand.
TTGAATGGATTTTACCTGGTTTTAAAAAAGTTCATAAAAATAATAAAATAAATACATTTGTAAAGAAACGTAATACTTTATTTTTTCAAACAATCAATGTACTTTCTGAGTAGATTATATTCATGTACTTATTGCACTGAAAAGTCTAGTAAAATGTCAATAGTAAAGAGATAACTTTTTTCTGTACACAGATTGATTGATTGATTGATTGATTACTTTTACATAAAACATTTAAATAAGACACTTTACATGTTTGAAAAGGAGTAGGAAGTAGTTATAGTTGTAGTAGTTGGAACGTATTTAACTTATTGATCCTGTCGAGGGGAAGGCGATGTGGACAAGAATGTATATCTCAGTATTTTTTAGATATAGACAATGTCAATCCAACAGAAAAGTGTTAAAACATGTCTTCAAATGTATAAGTTGAAGCTTTATTGTCAGACAAATGTGAAATGTTTCTAATATTATTCACAAGAGTGCTAAAATCACCTTGAAAGTTTACTTCAAACCTTTTCATGTTCATTTCTGATTAGCTGTTTTTGTAGCACTTTTACTATAAACGATATAAACATTATTCACCATTCAGGATTTTTTTTTGTACACATCGTCTGACCATGTATGCTGCGAGAACACAATCTGACACTGTTATAATTCATGCAATCATGCTTAATTTCACCCAAAATGTTACTTCCGCCCTGAAGATGCACCGTTTCTTCTTTTTCTGCCACGTTTATTGAGGTAACTTTGCTGTTGTTGATTTGAACAGAGCTGGACAGTCTGCTGCCCACACAGAGCACCATCGTGAAGAAAGCCAAGTCCAGGCCCATGGACAAAGACGGCCACAGAAACCGCCTCAGTCACACCTCGCCTCCACTCTACTTCCCCAAGTCCAAAAAGAGCCCCGACCAACAGGGAGCAGGGGCCAACCACCTGCCCCAGGGCCAGCAGCCGGGCACGAGGCGGCAGCGCAGTGTCCCCCCCAGTGGTGAGTCGGCTGCACTGCACTATGCGTATGAGCGTTTTAGTCATTCTGTCATGTCTCTTCTTTAGGAGCAAGACGGCCCTCACTGATCTCCGTGCACATCCCAGAAACAAACCAAACAGTCGCCGTGACAAAGTGTCTGACGGCTGACAACTGCATGTAAGTCCAGCACATCTTTGTTTGTTTGTTTGTTGTTTGTGTGTGTGTTTATTAATGGGCTCAGACTTCCTGGGGTCCAATTAGGATTCAGTTGTCTATATACAAAAATATTAAGATTTCAGCCATCTGCAAATGTATATAAGATGCACGTTATAAATAATCAAGTATTAAAATTGTTCGGGGGAAAGAAAACACTGATTAAAGAAGTTCATGTTTGCGTTCAGTAAGAAGGACATTTCAAGTATTGAGTCGCAGAAATAATCCTAACCCATATCAAATCCATCTCCTTGTCAATTGCTGTTGTTGTTGTGGTGGTGCCGTGGGTAACCATTTGGCTGCTGACCACAAACCTCAGCCGAGCGCAAACTGCCATTGTGTTCCAGACCAAAACATTTAAAAAGTCATTTTTCCATCATCAATATGCGGCTTACCATAGACAGAGTGTAAATTACTTATTCAATAACGCATCACACATTATAGTTACCGTCGAGAAAAGGTTTATACTGTATAAGATTGATCATTTGTCTGATTTATTTAATAACTAACTCTATGTTTGCAGCTACACTGTGTCTCTGACTGGAGGCAAAACCCTGTCCATTTCCAAATTCACATTAAACATGAGGTGAGTTTGTCAGACGCGCGCACAACACATTAGACACGTTAAACAAACAGACTTTCAGTGACGCCGTGTGTGCTGCAGATTCGGGGGAAGTGTGTGGCTGCGTCAGTGTGGACAGGACAGAGGACACACTCAGCCTGTGGACGGTGGACAGAGCAGTGGGACAAAGGTATCACACTGGTGCACTGCGAAAAGCCTAACTTATTTATGTTTTATTTATGAATCTTTATTTCACCAGTGAGAACCCATTGAGATTGAGACCTCCTTTTCAATTATTGGTGAAAATATAACAGCACACAAGAGATTTACACATTTAAGAGACATTTAAGAGACGTTTAAGAGACATTTAAGAGAATAAAAACATAGATATCAGTTCGCGCAACCTCAAATCCAATGGCTGTTTAGACAAAGGCTGTTTTGTCATGTTTCAAGATTTAAGATTGTCATACTTTATTTTATCTCGAAGGATATTTGTCTTGAACACACAGGCTCCCACGCAGAAAAATACACAAAGGACAGCTATAGAAAACACTAGACTAACACATAAAACACTTCCTCCATAAATAATCACCGTTCCGCTATAGTTCACTGATACAGGAGTAAGGAATGTCTGATTTTTTGTTAGAATCCTATTTCTGTTTTCTCTCTCAGTTTGTATTAAATATAGACCAAACAAAGACCATGACACAGAGAAGTAACACGCTTTTTCCATCTCAAAATCCATTTAAAGTCCTAAATCTAAGTTAAAATCAGGCATATCTGTCCCTATTAGTCCAAATGCAGTTTATTGTCCATTCCAATCCTTGATCATCAGTATAATTTGTGTCATCCGTTTTCCTGTGAGGGCATTTGTCCCTGCTGCTCCAAGTACAGTACAGTGTCCATTGATTGTGTCCATGGCAGGAGTTTTGAGGCCCAAATGCGTGGTTCTGAAATCATGTGGGCTGGCGATGTCAAAAACAGTCCACCAAACTGTCCACCTCATTTTGCAGATTGCAGATGGGTGGAAGCCATGATTTAGCATAATATCAATATTATGTATACTGGGGTTAGGTTAGATCTGAATCACTAGAACATGAATTGACTTGTAAGATGGTTTAAATCATTGCATGTGTTCTTTTAGGGCCCCCACCACCTGCTGTCAGTGCCCCTGCGATACTGGGGTGCCACGCTTCACCTCCGAGCCTCTGTGTCTGTGAGTGGAACTGGAGGTTTATGCTTTGTTATATTCCAGTCGAAAACAAATATACATCGTGTTTGCTTTCACACAGGGTGAAGTTAGCTGCTCGGCTGACGCGCAGAGCACTTCCACAGATTACTATTTCCGTCTCCGGAGCAGCTCTGCCTGAGGAGTGGTTTTGTGCTGACCCGAGGGACAGCGCTCTTGTACATACACAAAGTCCCACTCAAATGTTTTATTTTATTTTGTGTACTTGTACATTTAATCATGTCCGACTTCTGTAAGCCCTGGATCATTATCAAAATCTAGTTATCTATTTTGCATATTCTCAGCACCAAGGTTTGATATTGTCTCGTACGTCAAATGTCCAGATCTCACTGTATCCATGGCTTTCAGGCAAAAAAATCTATGAAAATCCACACAAATAGCACCTATAAACAGGAAAATGAAACCCCCTTGGCATGATATTTATTTAGAGTGTGCTCATGGTATATTGTTTAAATGCTACATATTCTCTTAAAATGCCGTGACAAGACAAACCTTTTGCAATCATTATTTCAAACTGAAGAGTTCATTTGCAAAAACAGAGAAGTGCCATTTGAACTTATGAGACTTTGAATTTACTTTTTGTCTAGCAGTGTTTTCAAAAGCCAAATCTATTTAGAGCAAAAAGTGTATATTAATCCTTCTTGAGCAAATCCCCTTAACAATACAGTTATTAACAATATATGTAGAAGACAGTATCAAAAACCTCCAAAAGAAAACAAAATAAAGTTCAAAATGGAGATATCTGTCTTTGCAAATTAATTCTCCAAATATTAAAACCAAAAGTACTTAATAACAATAATGAATCCTTCACGTCAGCTGCAGTTAAACAGAGCAATGGTTACGCTGTTGCCCTTTCACTACAACAAAACCGTGAACTCAAACCACTTTTATATTTCCCAAAAGTCCACGAAAATATGACTTTTGATACTGTTGCGACCGTACTAATTACACAAGCCGAGCCATGCTGAAAATGTATCTTTGAATTTCCAGAGACAGTGAGTATTGGTGTTGTTCGACAAAAGCGGAGGGCTCAGCTGAATGAGGGCAGTCATATTGAACATACTCTATACCTCAGTCGTGTACACTGGTAAACGGAGGCTCACAGAGAGGCTTTGTGCTGTACAAACTGAGCACTGTGCATAAATATGTGTGTGTGTCGTGAGCCAAAGAGAACAAGAAAAACACTGGCCGTACAGCGTCCTCAACTAATGCTCGACAAATGCAGGCTAAAAAGTAACACGTACGCGCAATCACAGTCTAAAATGTGACACACACAAATATTGGTTTTGTTTGAAGTCACGGAAACTAAGCTCGACTCTGTGTGAAATGTTCCGGAGCATGGGATTTGAATTATCTACTGCAGGGGTGTCCAAACTGTGGACAGTTTTTGTTGGCCCTCAGGCTTGACCCAAACAACAAAAACTAGTACTTTTTAACGTAAATTTGATGTCATACCAACCTGATATTAATGTTCCAAGTCTTATTAAAGGTGTGGAGGTGCATCGAAACTATGTCAAATGCAAAATTTTCACTTATTTCACTTGATTTTTGGGTTGTCTGTGGCCCTCTGCTCCATTCAAGTTTCAAGATGCAGCCCTCTGTGACATTTTTTTTTGGACACCCCTGATCTACAGTATCTCCGTAGAGACAATCAGTTAACAAGTTACAGCTCAGATCTACGGAACAGCTCACATTTAGACTGCCATTTTCTTACTTTTTTTTGCAATAAAAAGATAGATTAGATAAATGCCATACTGTGGAACATTCCAGGCACAGGGGAAACCATGGAAGTATGTGGGTAGCGGACGCTCCATCAAAAATTGGGCACATTGAAAGTGATCAAACGAAAACTGTTCTGACTTTTCCAACATTTTAAATTTTTTTATCTGTATTAGCCCTGAATAGAACACATGTCCGTCGTGTCCAAATGCTCTGTGAACACTGAATTGAAAACTGAAAACTGAAGTAACCGTATTTTCCGGACAATAAGTCTCACTGAAGTATAAGTCGCACCAGCCAAAAAATGCATAATAGAGAAGAAAAAACATAAGTCGCACTGGAGTATGAAATGCGGTTGCCAGTGTGAAAATAGCAAATAATATCACATATAAGTCGCTCTGGAGTATGAGTATAAGTATATAAGTATAAATATTAGTATAAGTCGCACCCCGGCCAAAACTATGAAAAAAAAGTGTGACTTATAGTCTGGAAAATACGTTAGTTGAGTCTTGGGGCCAGAAGAGCTCCTATTTCTACTACTACTAGCTCATATTAGTGGAGGACGCTGTAAATGCGGTCGCACTGGAATACTTTTTGACACTGGACTGTGGCTCATCACTGGAAACACACACAGAATAACACTGATTTTCATTTTGTCATGTAATAATAATAATAATAATAAGAATAATAATAAGAAAAGTAATAGTAATAATACTGTATTGTCAACAGACACTGGATAACTGGACAAAATGCTCTTGCTATAGCTGGACATGTCGCTTGCATTTATGTGTGTAGTCACTTTTTAACGATGGTTTAAGACAAAAAGACTGGTCAGAATTTGAGAAATTGTTGCGCTAAAACCTTCCCCGCTCCGTTCATAGAAATCAAAGCACACTGGGAAAACAGCCATATGCTTATGTAATATTGTAAGTATAAATCAATGCCTTATTTATGACACCAGCTCATGTATTGAAACCACTGGAGCACTTTCTTACACATTGTATAAACGTTGTCTCGTAATCTTGAGCTTTACACTAATTCTCATACAGGATATTGTTCATTTCGTCACTAATGTTTCCTAAATGTATTGTAGCTTGTTTTGCATCGTTTTGTAGCTTATGTTTTACCTGTGGATTCACTGTAAGCCTCGTCTATCCTCTGTTTGAAAAGAACACAGTGTCATTAAGTGGTTTTATGTAATTATTATTATTTTTTTGCCATTAATGAATATGTTTGAAGTTCCAAATGCATTCAATAAAGCTATAATTTGTAACCTGGCTGAACAATACAGTGCTATACAAATGTTATAGTGTTGACTTATGGCCTGGCTTATTCTATTACCTTATTGCTGATATATTAATTATGATCTGCACATGAGCCCATTGGCAGGGTCTATATTTAGGGTCTGGTTTAATTTATAGGTTTAAATCAGGTTTTACAGTGAACTTGCATTGTCTTCTAATGAGAAAGTAACAGTTAAAAAGTCTTAATAGAAGAAAATAAGTTAATAACAAATTGAATGGTTTTACAGCTCTTAAAGCATCTGATTTTTGGAAACATGGAGACATTTCGAAACAACATGCAACTTGTAAAAGTAAAATGTTATATGATTTAAAATTCTCATTGTGTTTCATTAAACAATTGTAAGGCAGAGAATGCAACTCTTGATATTGTAAATATTATCTATCAATCATAGACAATTACTGCAATAACATTGTATGAGTTTCAGTTTTATCAATCATAAAAGAGGAAACTGGGAAAGCAGAGGTGGCAACATGTCACACAAAAACTCTCTTCAAAAAGAATAAATACATGCATGAATAAATACGTGGCATGAGTTTGAATCCCAACTCCAAATTTACTGAATGTCCTCCCTTCAGTCTCATCCCCCATTTCATTCCTTTCATGTCTAATAAAGCCTATGGCAACAAAACCTTAAGGAAACGAAAAAGTGGGACATTATTTAGATAAGAGGGACAAGGGACAGCGACTTAAAGACAACAAAAAGGCTATTTTAAAAAAAATCATGTTTCAGTTGCCTATTACGTAAGATATCAAATTGACTGAACCTCTTACAGAAGATATTTATATTTTTTGGCAGTTAAACTGTTAAAATGTTGCTTGCCGCTGTAGACTCCTGAATGCCTGCACGTTCTTTCTACCAGCAGCAGGGGGCGCTGTGCGCTAAGGGACTGTGGCACTGTGGCTTCCGCTAGCACTTCCGGGTTTCAGAATGTTCACGACGATTCATAACAAAAGCGCAGGTTATTATTTTTTCCTCTTCATTGGAGACTCAAGATAACGTAAACAACACGCGTTTGCCCCGGACAATCGAAACATGAGCGCATCTGCATAAGTTTAAAGGGTAAGATCCATGTTTACTGCACATCTGCTGCACATTACAGCTCCTGCAGCTCCTGCAGCTCAGGAGCTAACCTTCAGGACAGACTCAACTAGAAATAGAAGAGCAAGGACAAAAACCTCTTTACAACAGTGCAATAGTGTGTTAGTGTCATTCTGCTAACTTCCTAACAATGCCATTATTGCACAAGCAACACTTTCAGTTAACTGATAAGTCTAAGAATCCTCCAGGAAAAGAGGCTAAAAATAGATTAACATTTTGAATTATTATTATTATTATCATTATAGGCCTAGAGCTTTCTTACTTTAACTGTTATTCATACAGTGGTAGAGACTGAGGCAATGGGAGCTAGAGTACTGCCCTACAACAGGGGACACATTTACATACCAACCATGCAAAATGATTCAAATAATATATGCACATCTGTGATTTAAAGTAGGGTTGCAACGATTAATCGGAATAATTGTGACTAGTTGGCTATTAAAATAACCGTAGTAGACTAATCGTTAACCGAACCATACAAACTCTAAAACATGCATATACACAATATAATTAGTTGTTTGACAAAAAAATTAAAACATTCACCGACTATTAGTTGACTACTAAAATGAAATCATTGCAGTATCTTATTAAATTTATGCAGACTTTAAAAGCAAAAGACCGCTTTCCTGTCCCTGATGTGTAAACTAAATATGATCCAATTAAAACATTATTCCTGTGTTGTTATTTTGGCTGTAACTAGAAGTGTGTCGGCGAGGACCATGAAGAAGAGGAGCAGGCAAAAGAGGTCGCGTGAGGCCACTAAACCGCTTTACAGGAGCCCGAGTCCGGCCTCAGACAATGAGGACCGGAGCTTCACGACGCCCGCTGCAGAGACCCTCGGTGAGCGCAGGACACAACGCTTTTCTGTAAACGGTCTATTTGTGGCAATGGTTGTAAACATGTTAGGACCACTATTATTAGGCCTGTCACAATAACATCTTTTGAAGGAAATTGCATTACTGTAGAGCAGAATATTAAGTATCTTCAGCAATCACAGCAAGACCACACTGGGTTTTCATACTCTGAAATAGATGTGGGCAATTATGCAACATTTGAATATCGAGTATAAACTATTACGTTTATAGTAAAAGAAGGTTTAATTATCTGATAATTAAACCTCATCTAATAAGTTTAAAGACCTGTTGGCATAGTTTTGTCTGACTGTTGTTATCGGCATACTTCAATACATTTTGCCCACCCCTACTCTGAAAGTGCTGGCATTTTTTCATTTTATTTCATTGTTATTTTTCTTAATGGCTTCCCCCCCTTTGTTCATGTAATTATCGCGTGATCATGTCCATCAGGTCGAATGCCGTCTGCCTTATGCCGCCTCTGTCACCGGAAGTTCTCGTCCCGCAGCCTGCGTGATGCTTTCAGCCGCTCTTCCCGGGACTCCGTGGACTCCGAAGAGGAAAAGTCAGTGGTGTTTCACTCGGATTTCCAGCGGCTGGTGGGGGTAAAGCTCAACCAGGACCCCCGTTTGTCAAAGTTCATCTGCAAAACGTGTCACTCCAAGTTCTACAAGTGCCATAGCGTCCTCCTCAGGTTCCTCCAAAGGGTCAACCTCCCACCCATGGGTGAGGAGAAACGACGGTGGGCCTTTCTTTCCTTCTTTACAAAAAAACAACATTTATATATTTGAAATGTATATAAAAAGTTTACATTCTATTTTTTTCAGAAAGAAAACCAAAACTGCAGAGCCACTTGAACAGCGTGAAAGTATGTCAAATGTATATTTAACCCTTACAATTGTTTAATAAGATATAAATCAGTCTAGTTTATTATTAAGATATACAATAAGCTATATAATAGTCAATTTATTTGTGCTATTTTTGGAGGCAGTTTGTATTTTTCTTGCAGATCTAGTAGCGTGGCAAAACACAATATGGGTGATCTGCCAGCTGCTGTGGTTTTGTCCTTCAAAAACAGAAGCACAGGAGTAGCATTTTTCAGGTTTTTTGCTTAAGAAATCAGACTAAAGATGTGCTCTAATCTAGGGTGGCAATGTACAATTTGTTTGATTAATTGATTAGTTGTTTGGAATCAAATAGACAGTGAATGAAACATTTATTTTTTATTACAAATGCCAAATATACATATCCTGTTTCATTTTGGGGTAATTAAATACCTTCTTTAGTTTAGAACCAACCAACCAAGAACTCCCCAAAAGAGATTTCAACATGTTTAATAGCAGCTCACGGTACATGCTTTACTAAACACTACACTTGTTGCGTTGCAGTGCCCTGGTGCTTCACGTCAGACCACCAGTGTCTCCACAGTCTGGTGTCCTGGGCCCATCACCACGCCGGGGCCTGTAGCTCCTGTCCTGCCCTGATGGAGGTGCTGGAGACCCAGTGCAGGGGCTCGGTCAGGGCCTTGTGGGGCTGCGGGGACGGACACAGTTACGAGATGGACACGTACTTCTCCTGTCCAGAACCGGAGCCAGAAGAAGAATGTGACACTGCGGAGGAGAATAGTCATCAGTATCCAGAAGATCATCTAGAGAACTTGGGTCCGAACAACTGCTCCAGCAACAACGAGGGTTTGTATGCTTTCACAACACTGTTTCTACCGGCATTACAGCTCAACCATTTGGGGGAAATATCTGACAAGGATTGCAATTTGTGTTTTAATAATCAGATTCTGTTAAAAGTTCAGGACTGACAAAAAGACTGAAATATGTCAATTGACCAGTGTCAGATTTACAAATGCGAATGACCCCAAAAGAGCACCTTAAACATAATTTGATTGACAACTTGTGACGCATTCTATTTAAGGTCAAAATGAATTTCAATTGAGCCCATTTCAAACCAAATAAATAAAAGTGTATGGTCTTACCTTTACTTGTACATGAAATCCACGCGACGATCCTTCTGGGCAAAAATGTCTGTGACTCTTTTGCAGAAGTCCTCCTTGTCCTTCAGTTTTAAGTCTCTCCGACTCAATGGAGATCATTGCCAGGGAGGAAAGTCGTCCTTGACCAGTCCTGTCCCGACTGTACGTTTTGATTTTTTTTTAATGCTGATAAGGACCTCTCTGCAGATGCTGGTATTGTGAGCACTAACTGGAGTAACTTAGTTGCCTCAGGGACAGTCTGGGTGAGGTCTTTCTGGACCAGAAAGAGGAGAAGCTGTGCAGGAGACTTGCATTCATCCCTCACCGTTTGTGAGCTATACAGTCCCACTAGATCCGCCCTTAGTCTCACAAAGTCAAACAACCTTGCATATTTTGACAAGCGCTGCAATTTTGTCTCATCAAAATTTTGAGACATTTCATAAAATTTTGTGCAATCCACTAAACCAAGGAAAGCTAGCTCACCAAAATGATCAAACCTGGCTTTCATCTGATAACTAATGTTGTCAAAAATGTTAAAGAACAATTGCCTCCGTTCATCTCTGACTGATGCTGGACGTGTTGTGTCTGTCAGGCCAAGTGTGCTGCATTTCTGCTCAAATCGGTCATAAAAACTATCAAAATCCTGTCTTATTAGTTCTAGAACATGACGTGTGTCATGGATGCGCGCTAAACAATATTGGATATCAAACACTTTGTTTTGTAGCCCTCTAAAAAGTGCATCTGTTTCACAGAAAATGTCCTCATATGTCATGAGTAAGAAGCATGTTGATGCCTTTGTCAGCCACTCAGCATATCCTGATGCCATCATTAAAGTCTCATGATCCCAGTTGTCAGGATTTCCCTCTATGATGTGGAATAAAGCTCGCAGATGATTCTGGTACATGCTGATTGTCTGAATCAACATAGAATTAGAGTTCCATCTGGCTGCTTTGGGTAAACGTATCTTCACCTCATCCATGACGTGAGCGCGCTGCCTGAAAAACGCCCCGAGCCCCTCGGCGGTTTTAAAAAAGACTCGACAGGCCGGTATGCACTTTGCAGAGTGCATTAGCACAGGGTTCAAGTTGTGCGTGAACATAGCCCCGGGCACCTTCTCCTTCACTTTATCCCGCACCACGTTAAGCTCGGATGCCCTCACAGAAGCCCCGTCGTACGTCTGCGCCACGAGCTTCTCCACACAGCTGTATTTCTGCAACACGTTCAGCACATACTCCGCTACTGTTGTTGTTGTTGCTGCTTCACTCACGTCGTCAAACCCCAAACACGCCTCCTTCACGTCACAGAACTCTCCAGTCTTTGCAGACTGTCTTTGCCGCAACAATTTCACGTTCAACATCACTTCTGACGACATCGCAGACGGCTTCGATCAGATCATCTTGTATTCTATTTGAATTCGACGAGCCAGAAAACACGGTGGACGTCGTTAAATGTTTCGCGAGCCGTTCGTCTTTCTCGGCGAACACGTGTAGCAGCTCCTTGAAGTTGCTACGGTTGCCACGGTTACCTGCGCCCGCGCTCGCGTCGCCGTCACGGAACTCCAGCTGTTGTTTTGCGAGGAAACACGTCGCGTCGATGAAGTGTTTTAAAACGTCGCGGTTGTCCTTGACCGTCGCGGTGTGCAGGCCGATGTCGCGTGTCCGCTGCTCGTCCAAAGCCGGGTCCGTCTGTGAAACGCCGAAAGTTTTCGGCGCGATCTCGCTGTGGATGTGCGCGGAGGATTGTTCGTGCCTGGTCATGTTCCTGTGCAGGTTCTTCATGTCACAATAGCCGGTGTGAGTCCACGCGCTGTCACCGCGTGAGAATAACAGACAGGGAAAGCAGAAAAGGCGGTTTCTCGTGGGACATCCGCACAGCCACGTCTTCCGAGCGTACCACTCTCTTTGGAAATAGCGCGTGACGTTCTTTCCCGTCCTCTGAAGCAGCCCGTTCAACTCCGGGGTCGGTCTTCCTTTTGTTAGAACCTCTTGCTTTGATTGGAAATCCAGTTTTGCGAAACGTTGTAACTTGGAAATGCGATCAGCCATGTTGATAAGCCGGATTCTAAACACATAATGAACTAGAAGAAACAAATAAGTTAAAGCCCCTGTCCACGGGCTCAGGAGCGCCTCCTGCTGGGAGGCACAAGTATTGTTTGCCTCACAGAGTGAACTTTTACTGCGGGTTTGTTATAGATCTGCGAGTCTAAAACACATTTCAGACATACATTTCATACATTATCTAGAATATGGAAGTACAGAGCACATTGTCAGGGTGTTTTATTTGTTATACAAAGAGGGAGAGCGACACATAATTTGCATCGCACCAGCGCAGTTTGTGAGGAGTTATAGCGAGGTGCTGCCTCACAATTTAGTTATTTGTGGATGAAATTATACATCTAAAAAATTGGAGCCAGGATTGGCTCGATTTAAAAAGAGCCAAGTTGATCAATGACGATTAGAAATGATTAATTACACAGCCCTGATCACAATTCACCTCACAAATTCAGTTGTAGATTTATAAAGTGGCAAATAAAACTTGGTGTCTGTAAAGTGAGAGATCGTTTGTGTTTCCTTTAGCTGAAGCCGATCTGTCAGAACCTGAGGAAGCCCCGCCCTTTTCGTTGCCCCTGGCTGAAGGGGCAGATGTCGAAGAGCTCTGTGACAGGTGAGTCGGTCCGAACACACAATCGTCATCTCTTGCGCCTTCTGCCGGTGCACTGAAGCTTGTTTGTGCGATTGTCCAGAATGGTGGCCGGAGGTGAAGCTGAGGAGAGCGCACTGGGCCCGGACGATGAGCTGTTCAAGCCTTACCCCAGCAAGAAGTGGGCACCACACGGAAACCTGTGTTTTCTATGACAAAAACGACTGGAGGATTGGAATGGAAATGAATATTTCTGTCTAAAACCCACAGAGTCTCAAGAAAGAAGAAACCAAGTCCGAATTCAACAGATGGGCCTCCGGTCAGAAACAAACCAGGTCCAAAACCCGGCTGGAAAAACAAGTTCAAAATCAAAGGGTACTTCAACATCATTATGCATACTTTGGTTTATTTTTTCATACATTACAAACAAAAAGAGAGTGCAAAGGCAGAAAGAAAGAATAGTTTTTAGAAAGTCAGTCTGGCATGTGTCCCACGTTGTGTCGGTCACGTTTGTCCCATTTTCAAATTCACTGCAATAGTTATTCTTTCCTTTTTTATAAATGTCCTGTGCTGTTACAGTCCAGTCCATGGCTGTCGGCTCCGTCCCCATCACCCATATTGTTATTGCTTTTTTTGCTGCAACCAAAACTACATTCCACAAGTATTCATCTATCGTTTCCATTGTCCGAGTTTTGAATATATAAGGATTCTGTTTTAAAGTCTATCAGAGTCGGCGTTGAAGACGGTCTGCAGTGCCTCATTAAGCTCAGTCCAGTATTTAATAATAATAGTAGTGGTAGTGGTGCAGTCCCAAAAAGTCCTTTGGTGTTTCAGTATCTGTTCCAAATCTGTGGTACTCAAGGTTTTGTTTCGTCTTTTGTGTTGTCTGACTCTACACAATTGTACCCTGCAGACCATCTCTCCTGAAGTTGAAAAGTGTGTTTGAGTGCTTTTCTTTTAATACATTTGTTTTACCAGGGAGGAGCTGCCCAGTATGTTCAAGTGCCCCTATCTGGGTTGTACTGCCGTCTACAGAGGCCCTGATGGACTTAAGGTGAGCCATGACCTCCTGTGCATTGGTTTAAACACAAGCCCAGTGAGAGTCGATGTGAAATGTGATGTTGTGCAGAAACATATCCGGGAGCATCACGAGGAGGTGAAGGAGCGGCCCTGTCCCCATCCAGGCTGCAACAAGGTGTTCATGATCGACCGTTACCTGCAGCGCCACATCAAACTGATCCACACCGGTGTGTTCATTATCGTCTTATCCATTCAGTTATAATGTTTGTATAAGTTAATTGATTTTAATTATTTCAAAAGAGGAAAGAAACTACATTTGTGATGAGTGTGGGCAGACGTTCAAACAGAGGAAGCATCTGTCAGTTCACCAGATGAGACATTCAGGGGCAAAACCACTACAGTGAGTACCACAATGATACATCTAGAACAGAGGTGGGCAAACTACATGTGGTGTCATCGTTTGTCTTTATAATCCGGCCCGCCAAACATTTTTTTATTCCCCCCCTTTTTTGCCCTCAGGCATCTGTCTGCACTTGTATCCTTAATAAATATGACGTGAAATTAATTAGATAATAGATTAAATAGCGTCAGGTATCGGCAGGCCAAGCGAGCCGCGGCTCGTGCTGTCGCAGAGGCAAAAACCCGGGCCTGGGAGGAGTTCAGGGAGGCCATGGAGGAGGACTATCGGTCGGCACCAAAGAAATTCTGGCAAACCGTCCGGCGCCTCAGGAGGGGGAAGCAGTGTCTCACCAACACCGTTTACGGTGCGGGTGGAGGCCTGCTGACCTCGACCGGGGATGTCGTCGGACGGTGGAAGGAATACTTTGAGGATCTCCTTAATCCCTCAGTCATGTCTTCCGAAGAGGAAGTAGAGACCGGGGACTCGGAGGCTGGCTCATCCATCACCCAAGCTGAAGTCACTGAGGTTGTTCGCAAACTCCTCGGTGGCAGGGCTCCGGGGGTAGACGAGATCCACCCTGAGTACCTAAAGTATCTGGATGTTGTAGGACTGTCTTGGTTGACACGTCTCTGCAACATCGCGTGGCGTTCGGGGACCGTGCCTCTGGACTGGCAGACCGGGGTGGTGGTCCCTCTGTTTAAGAAGGGGGACCGGAGGGTGTGTTCCAACTACAGAGGGATCACACTTCTCAGCCTCCCGGGTAAGGTCTATTCCAAGGTACTGGAGAGGAGAATCCGACCGATAGTCGAACCTCGGATTCAGGAGGAGCAGAGTGGTTTTCGTCCTGGTCATGGAACACTGGACCAGCTCTATACCCTCCATCGGGTGCTCGAGGGTTCATGGGAGTTTGCCCAACCAGTCCACATGTGCTTTGTGGATCTGGAGAAGGCTTTCGACCGTGTCCCTCGGGTGTCCTTTGGGGGGTGCTCCGGGAGTACGGGGTCCGGGGCCCTTTGCTCAGGGCTGTCCGGTCCCGGTATGACCGGAGCAGGAGCTGTGTTCGCATTGAGCAGTAAGTCAGACCTCTTCCCAGTGCATGTTGGACTCCGCCAGGGCTGCCCTTTGTCACCGGTTCTGTTCATAATTTTTATGGACAGAATTTCTAGGCGCAGTCAGGGGTCGGAGGGTGTCCGGTTTGGGGACTACAGGATCTCATCTCTGCTGTTTGCAGACGATGTTTTCCTGATGGCTCCATCAAACCCGGACCTGCAACATGCACTGGGACGGTTTGCAGCTGAGTGTGAAGCGGCTGGGATGAGAATCAGCACCTCCAAATCCGAGGCCATGGTTCTCGACCGGAAAAAGGTGGCTTGCCCTCTTCAGGTGGGTGGGGTGTCCTTGCCCCAAGTGGAGGAGTTCAAGTATCTCGGGGTCTTGTTCACGAGTGAGGGAAGGATGGAGTGCGAGATTGACAGGCGGATCGGTGCAGCGGCTGCAGTGATGCAGTCGCTGCATCGGACCGTTGTGGTAAAGAGGGAGCTGAGCCGAAAGGCAAAGCTCTCTATTTACCGGTCGGTCTACGCTCTGACCTCACCTATGGTCATGAGCTTTGGGTAGTGACCGAAAGAACAAGATCGCGGATACAAGCCGTCGAAATGAGTTTCCTCCGGCGTGTGGCTGGGCGCTCCCTTAGAGATAAGGTGAGGAGCTCGGCCACACGGGGGGAGCTCGGAGTAGAGCCGCTGCTCCTCCACGTCGAGAGGAGCCAGCTGAGGTGGCTCGGGCATCTGTTCCAGATGCCTCCTGGGCTCCTCCCTCGGGAGGTGATTCAGGCATGTCCCACCGGGAAGAGGCCCCGGGGAAGACCCAGGACACGCTGGAGAGACTGTCTCTCGGCTGGCCTGGGAACGCCTCGGGATCCCCCCGGAGGAGTTAGAGGAAGTGTCTGGGGAGAAGGAAGTCTGGGAGTCCCTGCTCAGACTGCTGCCCCCGCGACCCGGCCCCGGATAAGTGGCAGAAAATGGATGGATGGATGGATTCAATAGCCTATATTTTACAGAAAAGAGATTTTATTTGATATTCAATTTTTTAGATTTTTTTTTCATCACACCAATGATGGCGGGCCGGCCCTCCGCTACTTGCCTGGATTCGAATATGGCCCTCGGAGGAAAATAATTGCCCACCCCTGATCTAGAATCATGTTTTAAAGGCCGTGGCTGCAGAGCCGCGGCGCGGTCAAATGGCCCAGCAGTTTCAGGAACCGCGGCACTGCCATATAGCCTCATGGCTAACCTTAACCTTAAGCCTAACCCTAACCCTAAATAGCGCAGCAGTTTCAGGAGCCGCGGCACAAAATAACATGGCAGTTTCGGCCGCGCGCCGCAGCTCTGTAGACACTGTTTTAAGTGTTCAGTCCCTGTTCAGTTCAGTTCCTGTTTTAAAACCCTCTTGAGTCATAAATATTACACACAAAGGGATTTGAAACTTATAGTATGTGGGAGTGCTGTGTGACTCACTAAATGAAGGCTAAGGCTTTATGTTTGCACGTTTCACAAACCTTTAAAATGCTAAAAATGGAAAAGCTTAATTTTAATAACCGTTTTCTTTTGTCAGGTGTGAGGTGTGTGGGTTTCAGTGTCGTCAACGCGCTTCACTCAAATACCACATGACCAAACACAAAGCGGAGGCAGAGCTGGAGTTTGCCTGTGTGATCTGTGAGAAACGCTTTGAGAAGGCTCACAACCTCAACGTGCACATGTCCATGGTGCACCCGCTGACCCAGCCGGAGCCCAGAGGCCAGCAGCAATCCCCCTACTCTGACCTGAACACTATCATCCCGAGCGGAGAGGTGGTTCCACACAGACAGGACAGATGATTGCAGGAGTCCTTTACACGAGACCCTTTGGAATGCTCACCCACAGGACTGTTGGTGATGGTGCCCCACGTTTGAACCGACTCCAATGTGTTCACAAAGAATGCAGGGACTGGAGAATGTTGCCAAAATAGTTACATTGAGATTATTCACATTATACACTTTTTATCACTGACATTTGGGTTTTAAAGTCTGAATAATGAGATCTTGCAGCTTAAGCATGCAAATGTCAGTGACTTTTTGTCAGCCTTTGCCTCTAAACAGAACTGCAGTAAACTATGCATTTTTACCTGAATGTTAGCAGATAATAAGTACACTTGTCATTTTAGACTTATTTTATTAAGTTATTTATTTTTCATTTGTAATGGACATTTGCTGTAAATAAAAGTTTTTAACTTCAGTCTTTGGCTTGTTCAGAGGAAGTCCATCTCAGGGCTGAGGCTCAGGTTGTGCTGGAAACTGAGGGCGGCTGTGACTTCAGGGTCCAGCTCGGCGCAGAGGTCTTGGAGCTGAGGGCAGGTCAATGTGAGAAGAGCAGGGCTGAGAATGTTTTATTTTCCACTATAACGTGTTACCTGTCTGCACTGGGAGGAGGACAGTGCTGAACCAGACATCTGTGATAAACATCTGAGCAACAGCTTCTTACTTTGGACCACAACTTGTGAAGGCTCCACCTGATAGAGAAATGCATTGTTTAGTTTGCCGCTTACTTGTAAAATAGTCAGATTGTAGGGGTAATAACCTGGTTGGAGGTCAGTTTGGGAGTGTGTCCATCTATGAAGAGGCGCAGAAGGCTTATGTAACACAGCACAGCAGTGTAGACGAAGCCCGGACAACGCACGGCTTTGTGCAAGAACTCTGAGCTCTGCTGACACAACAGGCTGCAGAAGAACAGACACTTTAGAACCGTCTATTCATTCTCTTCATGTTCATAGTGAGTAATAAGATGCTTAACATACCTGTAAAAAGCCCATGGCATGAGTCGACTCATATCATCTGACACCAACATGGAAACAGGCTGATAAACTCCTCGCTCTGGTCATGAGAGAAAAGACACTTATGACTACAAACAGAATATATTGTACTGTAGAATGTATATTGTAGAATGATGTGGTACCGCCAGATTTAAAGATGCTCAGCCAATCAGAAGTGCCCACCAGCTCACTGAGCAGAGCAGTGCAAGTCCCAGCTGTGCGCTCACTTTTTTTCTGAGGAGACATTATCCAAAATCATTAAGAATGTCCCATTAAATGCCATTTGGACTAATGCTGAAGTCGTTCTAACCAGTAACAAGATTTATGTTCAAAAGGTTTTGTACTGTATATAGAATGCCATTATTCTTTAGTACAACTAATTAATTTGATCACATCATTAAGTGTTTTTGTGCTCCTTTATGCATTACCTCAGGATACAGCAGAGATGACAGATAGCGACTGACACACAGAGAAAGTAGGAACACCAAAATCTGAATGAAACAACAAAGTAAACATGACGAGTGAACATTCATTGTATGAACAATTCTATGTCAAATGACCAGTCTTCTATTCTAACGCAACAGGAAGTCTAGTAATAATAACTTAACTTTATATTCAAGTCGATGTGCATGTTATGAACATGCAATTGACCCACCTCAGTTTGCTGCTCCTGTTGCAGCACTGAAATGTAGACATTATTGGGCAGCTCACAGTCGTGTAGGGCCCGGTACAGACATGCAGCCAGCTGCAAAGATGGAGCCGAGGGAGTGTTTTCTTCTTGTCCACACAGAACCCTGACAGAGACACATGTGGTCACCACAAGAGCAGAGCAAACTATTATCGGTAATGACAACACTCACTTGTGAGCCCATTGGTGGCATTGAGACAACAACACAAACTGCTGAGGGTAACGTCTCCACATGGAGCACAGAGTGGCAGACATGTGCTCCCACCAGTACTGCACACACAACACGCACACAACACGCACACAGCAGCTCAGTTGTGTATGCTTGAGGCAGTTAAAGTAATTGTTCAATGCATCTTTACAGTAATGGTGACAAAACAGTAATAGTACACCAAATTCTCAAGGCATGTGTTGTGCATGTATGTGATTAACTGCATTTCTAATGAGCAACTGATATATTACTCTTCCATAGAGTTCCTTCAAAAGGTTAAATGACTTTAACATACATTTTAGTTTTTAAAAAGCAGTACCACAGTGGAGACGATGAGCAGAGGGCACTGACAGCTGATTCTAGACCAGGCTTTGTTGAATCTTTCTAATTTCTGCTCCTCCCGACATCGTGTGCCTGCACACAACAGTCCCTGTGAAACAGACAGTAGTTAAAGCGTACAGCATATAATCCACTTCTTATTTAATGTATGCACACATTAATCAATTAATAAACTGGCAAACTAAATGTTTATTATCTATACATAACATTTATGTCATTTTTGGAGTTGTAGCAATAGCCAGTCTCTGCTGAATGTTTATATTCTTCAGTATTATGAGGTAACGAACGATCCATGAATTAACTTCAACTGTCCCGGCATCGCCCTCTTACTTTAATAAAGTGTGTAGTTGTATGGCAGGCCAGCAAGTTGTCAGCACCACACACCATTCTCTAAGAAGAAAAAATGAATGTGTGTGAGAATACAGTGAGACATAGTAAACTGTAGGAACAGAGGGGAAAGGGCAAACCTGGTGCTGGTTGATGTGTTTTATGAAGAGGTCACACTCCAGAGCAGACCTGTCTCCTTCCTCTGTATCATGTAAGAACAATGTAGCAGGAAGGGCCAGCAACATTCTGCAAAAACATCAACGTTACGTCTTGTAAAACAGTAGCGTGATAGTAGAAACATGATGATTGTCTGACCTGTTCCATGATTGCATAGTGCGGTGTAGGAGGAGCTCTGAGCTGGTGCTGGGAGAAGCTGAATGAACAGAGGACAGTCTCTGGGAAAGCAGCTCAAAGACGAGGCGACCAACCTGGGGTCTGTGTGAAGGGCTGTCAGAGTGTCCAGACAGCCAGATCTCATACATGCACGCCTGGGGACACAGTTGTTCACAAGATCATTTATTTTAAAGAAACCAATCCACCCACTGGAGCGACTAAAAGAGGACTTTAGATAGAGGAGCCAAAAAGTAACACACACCTGTAACCTGGAGAAGATGTCTAACTCTGTTCCTTTGCGATTTAGGCCATTGTTCACCTCACTGTACAACATCATACAACAAAACAACTTTAATTGACAATTCACATATTACATAACATAACAAGCAAAGTTTAGTTCGGATTGCACTTTAGTCAAAAAGAGAGCACTGACTTATCTAGTACGGAATTGATGAGTTTGCAGCAGAGAGTCGTCACTTCTCCTCCAAAGCCCCCGTCCTGCTCCGGCCGCGGTAGGAACAGTTCCATGAAGACCCACTCATGGTACTCCTGCCTTTGGACACACAAGATGTCTGTCCAAGCTCATATTACGTAGTATCAGTTATGAACAAGTCAAGATTTGTACTTACCGTTCAGGATCAGACAAGGCATCTTCACCTCTACAAACTTGGAGTTCATTATGTAGCCATTCTGAAAACGTTAGCTAAAAAAAGGAAAAAAAACTTTACATTTATTACATGGCCGTGGCTGGAGAGCCGCGGTGCGGTCAAATAGCCACGCAGTTTCAGGGACCGCGGCATTTCCCTTATAGCCTCATGGCTAACCCTAACCTTAACCTTAACCCTAACCTTAACCCGGCGCGGTCTAAAACGGCGCTAAAACGCGGTCAAATAGCGGCGCAGTTCAGGAGCCGCGGCGCGGCAGGCACAAAAATAACAGTTTCGGCCGCTCGCCGCGGCTCTGCAGACACTCCCGTATTACATATGGTACATTGTCCAGAACCACTGATCTTATCCTCATCATTGATATTCTGCACACATATTTTTGGCAGTTACCTGGAACTGCGGTTTGAGCTGGAGGGACTGAAAGGCAGCGTCCCTCCATAGACTCAGAGCAGACTTCCTCCAGGACTCGCCATCCTCTGTGGCTCGTGTCCAAGGGACAGGATGTTCACCCATGGACTCATCGCAGACAGACATTCGAGCGTGAGGCAGCAGCCGTGGAACAAGGTACACAAGCTGAGAACAAAATCAAGGCATTTACAAAGAGAAAAGTGATCGCTGTGCTTGAACTGACAAAGTTAATGAATTGAATGATTGACAGACTGAGCACATTTTTAAAATTCTGCTCTGAAGGAGACGGCGCTTGTTCGCTTTGAAAACTTTTGCCCAGTTGACAGAATATTATTGTATTCTTACTACCAAAATCTATAACCTTTTGACATAAGAAAATGGCTTTACGTAATAAAAACAAATAATCATGGTTTTATCTTTTCTGTAGCCTTGATTGATCCCATTTTTATTTTTTTCAGTTTTTTCAGTTTAAGTTTTCGAAATAAAAACCATAAAACACAGAACATGTGAACAGAAATAGAGAGGGAGAGATTAAAAGTAAATAAATAAAAAGAGTCACAGCATAAATTATCCCAACTTTGCGTCCCATTTAGTCCAACGTTCGTTAAACAACTCCATTTTCAAATTAAAGTCTCATGTCAATCTTTCCATTTCACAAATGTCAGTTATAATTTCAGTCCAGTCCTTGATCGTTGGTTCAGTTTGTGTCATCCATCTTTGTGATGTTGGTTCGTCTTATTCTAGATCTAGGTTAAATAATGTCTAGCCCAGATTTGACTCCCAATTTAGCCCCACTTTAGTAATCTTGCAATTGTAAATATTGTCAAAAGCAGTACATAAAAGCACCTTCTTATACACACTGCTGGGAATGATCTGGTCCAGACCTGCTTCTCCTCGGCACATGCCGTAGCAAACCGCCACAAGACAAAACCTGGGAAAGAAAGAGAACCATGACATTCACAGCCACAGCACATTATGCCCTCCGTGTGAGGCAGAGTGAACAGACCTGAGGCTGAACAGCATGTGTGCGTGAGTGTCACATCGCAGCCCGGAGCACAGAGCCTCGGTCACACACACGGGACTGGGTGCAGTTGGCTCAAGCTCCACCAGGGGGCAGTGACTGGAGCAGGAGTGGAGGTGCACCAAGAGGACCGCGAGCCCCAAAACATGTGCAGCACCGAGGGAGGACACCTGGTCACACATGCAAGTTTATATCTAGTGTCCAGCATAACAGCAGTAATAAGACGTGTGATTCAAACCTGGTTATGAAGGAGGTCCCACAGCCTGTGCACAAGGCAGGAAAACACAGCTCTGTTTTCAGTCAGTGCCAACACAAATCTGAAGGCCCAAGAAATATGTCTGGAACCAAGAGTTTAGTATGCATCCATGTCTCATATAATCATATACAATACTTTGAATTTGAATTAACAATATAGGAAACTGAGATATTACTCGTTATTACTATATATTTTATTACTGGAAAATAGTATTTTTATAATTTTGTCTTTGGTGGGGGGGATTTTCTGCTGTTATTATGCATTTTTCAGACAGGTTCCAAATCTGTTTTTAGGTTGTCAGAAAAATCCACACAGTAATCCTCTGGATAAAATCTTAATTACACATTTGTGTAGCTATTATAGTATTTAAGAGCTGTATTAAATGTTGCTTGAGGACCAGATTTTGGGAATTGTATATATGATCCAATAATAATACTTGGCAACAGTTAAAGGCAGCATATCTAATTTAGTATTTAAGTTATGTTTCGGCTTGTCCCAATGTTAATGTTGATGCACTTCCTACTTTGTGTGTGGATCCTCTTTAGATGTGTCCAAAACACACTGGCAGAAGCTCCTCAGAACCATATTCACCACCTTAAAATCAAAGTAAGCATTATTTAAATACAGTATTTATAATGAGACCATGTTCTACATACAGACCTGTACATGCAGGTCAGGGGGCGGGCCGTCTGCGTGCAGCTGGACAGCATCAGTCTGATTGGACAGTGCAGGACAGAGGACGCTCAGAGTGTGGGACATTTTGGAAATCTGCGCCGGCAGCTCTGAGGACAATATAAGTTCATCAGCTCAATGTCTTGTTTATAGTATGTTTCTATTGGCTTGTACTGAAACCAATTATAGTACATGCAACATACTTTTTGGAGTAGAAATACATATTTATATAATAAACCTGAAGTGTACGTTCCCAAAACTATTCTTTAATATGCGTTTGATCTAATTCACTTCATGAATTGAGGACTTCTTTTAGTCCTTGCTCAAGTCCAACAGCGTCTGATTTTTGTAAGTAAAGTTTTTCTGTGCTTGATGAGCTCCTGCATGTGATTTATTTGTAGCCCCAAAGCAGCACTCACTGGCTCTGTCTTTATCAGTGTCTGATGAAAGTTGTCTTACCACTTTGGTCCCCAGATAGAGCCAGGTCTCTGATAGAGTTCAGCTGACCTCTCAGGACATCCACAGGACTATTGTGTGAGTCTGAAACTACAGCAACACGTCATGTCACAGCTCCTACACAAACGGATGAATGAGATCTTATTATACCTCTGTCTTTCTGCCTATCCTTTTGACAAGACGCCACATACGAAGAGAACTGAACTGGAGGGATCTTCTCAGCTCTAAAGAGAGAGGAAAACATTACAGACCAATTTTACAAGACCTACAGTTTCATGGTGAAAACAAATACCGTATGTTAAATTACTTTTTCAGGGCTTCTATGAATTTCATACGCGCATCGGCTTTGGCAGGAAGCTGTAACAACAAAGTAAATCAAATGTTTTACCTCAAATTTGTGCTGAACAATACAGTGAAAACATCCAAAACCTGTTATTTAAAATGAAAAGTGAGTTATTTAAAGAAGACATATGTTAGAGGTGGGCAATATATGAAAATGTAGATAATATTGTCAATGTGAGCAGAACTCTTCATAGTGACATTTCACCGTAACAAGTAGTATTTTCATTTACACGTTTTTATTGTTTAAACAGAGCAAAGGGCGGAGATAGGGGGTAGGTGAAAACTGAATTTTTTGAATTTTTGTAGGACTCAAGGCTTGAATGCAGGACATACAGGATTCCTTAAACATGCACAAATCAATCAAAATAAAACTTTGCGTGAACTGATGATGAGGGGACACATTTAGAACATTGTTAAAAACGAATTAATTTACATAATGTGTAAATGAATTAGTTTTTAACAATGTTAGTAGTAATGCAGCCTCATGTTCATAATTGAATGTAAACAAACCGTGTACTGACCACTCTTGGAGCCAGCAGAGCAGGGAGGAATCGGGTCAAGAAATATGGCCGCCTGAAGATACTGTAGAGTAAACAAGAATAAACTAATATTGCATTTTATATTTTTACTAATTTCAGTAGTACTTGCATTGCAAACAAATACAACCACTGTCTGCTCTGGTTTGAGATATTAATACACTGTATTTAGAGGTTTTGGTGGATTTACCTGGCTTCCATAACTGTTGCTGAGATCCTCCCTGTGCTCTCAAACAGAGAAACAGCTTTCTCCACATCCTGCACCTCCTGACACTGAGTCTGCACAAACAAACATGTGCTTCCAAGTAAAACCATTCTGATCCACATTAAAAACTGCTTTAACCCCAGCAGCAACGCAGGGTAAATGTTAGTTTTTTGTAGGTTAAAATAATTCCAGTCGAACCTGTTCAGCTGATGCTGCAGACACATGCTCATACAGGCCCATGTCCTCCAGTGACTCCTGCAGACGGCAAAACCAGGGCGCAATTTACAATTCAAAGTAGTTATCTGACAATACACTGTGGATTATATAACTACTTTGAATTGTAAATAGTAGTTTAGTGTGCGAACTATTTTCTAAAAGAGTAATGAGCTCAAAAACATTTAAAGTCTGCCGAGGTTCCAGAAGTAAACATTTTCGAACTGTTAAAAAAATTCAAATATTAAAGACAGTTCAAAGGCACGACAGACGCTAACAGCTACGTGGTAACTAGTAGAATTCAATCATAAAATGTATAATATCGCAATTGTTTTGGAGATAAGCAAAATTTGAAGCGTATCATCTATAATTAAAAGTATTAAATAATCTAAAAAGAGACAGAACCTTCTAGTGTAATTTAAGAGGATAAAGTCATGTGTTTGTGGTTTGTTTTCTCCCCGGTCATTCACATTTTGTGCTTGACTTGAACCTCAAACTAAGACATCCATAGACACATATTCGCACATTCCTGATGCATTGTTAAAATATCGTCTGAATATCATTATCGAAGAAATATTGAGATACACCGTCCACTTCTATATACATACAAGTTCCATAAATGTATTGTAAATTCAGTTGTGTCTCATTTTCATTAGTTACCACATGATGAGCTTTCTAAGTCTATGGGAAACATTTATGGGACTTTCAATGGGACAGTTGAGCTTTCTTACATTTTTTTTATCATCTTGATGCTGGTAAATAGTTGAAAATGTTTACTTTGAGATCGGCCAGCCTGGTCTTGGCCAAGGACACGTACTCCAAGAGCAGACTGCGGTGCTTCATGGGAACAAAAGGAGGATGGAGTATGTGAACCTGCGCAGTCAACATCACATGGGGCAATCAGGACCAGAACACAGAGCTTATACCTAAACTTACAACACTGCAACTCAAAATATGCACTTCATCAACAAAAAACACACACGGATGAATCAATACATTGCACACAGTTGGACGGGTGTCACCTTGAGGTACTGAGGGGGTTCAAATGGCACCAGGTCCGATAAGAACTTCAGCAGAAACACCAGAGCTTTCTTACTGGCAGCGTGAGGGCTACTGCTCCCCCCAAAACACCTCTAAAAAGAACAGCCCACACGTAACATTAGTAATACTGCATTTACGTGGGATAAAGTGTGAGCATTTTTCCTTGCTCGCTCCTGCATTTTTCAAAATATATAATAAAATTGCAAAATCGAGGTCATATTTAGCCTTTTTCACGTCTGTTTCACAATTGTAATGGCAGAAATAAAGCTGTTAACTGTTAATTAATGGTATAAAGTTGTTATTGATGTAAAATATGTTAATACAAATACATGTTTAACTAGCTCTTCAAAAAACAATATCGGTAGGCCTGGGGTTGCTTGTTTTGGGCTTTTTTTCTAAGGCCTGGTTATTTTGCTTTCTGACAATCTTGCAACCCTTAGTTACATAGTGCTCCTGTAAAACATATTTGTACTGTATTAATAACCTTGAACCAGTCGCTGTAGGAGGGGAAGACAGCAGGTCCTTCTAGCGCACCTTGGCGTGCCAGCAAAAATGCAGTTATGACACTCTCAAGATCATAACTTTGAAAAGCCGCCTTCAGCAAAACATCCAAGAGCTCTGACGGAAACACAGACAGTTGTGTGACAGTGCTGATAATGTCTAATCCTCAAATCAAACAGTCAAGTCAAACAGGCGTTGCTTGCGGCTCACCGGTGAGAGTGGTCTGGGCTGAGGGGTTGCAGACCAGAACGGTGGAGAGAAAGCTCAGCACGTGTCTCCAGTTGACTTCGTGCGTGGACAAAATCTGCTGCAGGTCAGAAAACAGCTGCTCCATGCTGAACACCACAGTCAGCTGCACGAAACGGATGGAGAGCAATCGCAAATTATATGGAAATACTGTAAATAACTGATGCTGGATCATATTTTCTAAGCTTTTATTGTAAGGGACTTGGAACTAAATATACAGAGGGGCAACATGAAGGTTAATGTAATAACTTAAACAACAAGAAATATATATTTGTGAAAGAACATTTACGTTTCACTAAAGTTAGGTAAAATTACAAAAGGGCTTTAAACAAGGCTGAAAGCTGAATTTGATTAACAAAAACAGGATAGAGGTTAAATCAGTGCAATTTAACACAAAGATATGAACTCTAAACCATAGAGCTGGGTTTTGATTCAAATTTCAAGAATCGATTTGATTTTACGTTGCAAAATCGTTTTTTTCCAATTTTCTCAGATTCCATCCGATTCGATCCGATTTCGATCTGATTTCCAATTCGATCCGATTTCGATTTGATCCGGGGGTTAATGTTATTAAAAATGTATTTGAACCGTTTCCTTCACTTCATGACTGTGTAGAGAAGCAACATATTAAAACTAGTATTATATCAATATTAAACAGCAAATCTTACAAGTATTGGTAGTTACTGATGGCTGGAGGACTGATGAAAAGGTTAAGGGTCAATCTACCTTCAAGAAAGATAATTCAGGACAATAAATGAGGTGACTACATCTGCAACAGTGGATTCTACTGGGTAACTAACCAGTGCATTATTATTATGCTTGAAAATAATTAAGAATTCACCCAAAAGCGGTTGCTACCAAAAGCATTTTTATTTTAAAACTGCTCACACACTGCCAGTACTGAAACTGGAAGTATAAAATGTAAACGTTGAGCATTTTTCATTTAAAAAAAATAATAATAATAATAATTTTAATTTTTTTATTTAAAAAAAAAAATCTATCTTTGGACGTACGAATCGATAATCGGTCATTAATATGCGAATCGATTAAAAATCGGAAAATCGATTTTTTCCAACCCAGCTCTACTAAACCACATGCTTTTACCGACAGAGGATTACTTGAAGATCTCTCAATTTTAAAAGTTTATCATTGACAATTTGAAGCAATTGGTTTTCGATTAGATTAAAATCTGATTAGCCGCACAGCCCTATATTTCAGTGTGCAAAGATATGCAAAGAAAAGGCAAGAAGCAGTTGACTGTACTAAAAGCTTTCACGGTTAATGAACTAAACAAACAGAACAGTTAATAGTAAACACACAGCCGGTGACATTACCTGACAAAACAGCTTTGTGAGGAGGGGGCTGGCTTTGACAAAGGTCCACTCGTTCTGCAGCGTGATGGTAGAGGACACTGGAGAAATGTGACCAAACGTGAAGACAACATGCGTTTGTGCGGATGCGAGCGTGACATGGTGGTTACCTGTGAGACGAGGCTGATGGGTGAGAGTCTTTGTGAGGCAGTGCGTGAAGAAACGCTGAAGTGCGTCCGCGGACACCAGCGTTCCACACAGAGCCGTGTCAAACAACTCGATCCTGGAGGAATATATAGAATCAAAATCAGGTCAAGGTTAAATATTGCAACAAGTTGTGCCAGTTTTCAGCAGCACTTCAGATACAAGCTATTTGGCCGATCATTAAGTCATGTGATGTACCTGTGTATTTAAATTAATTTAGGATAAAGTTTGCTTAATCCTGGGCTAAGTGAAACCATATACAGTAAAATATGATACTTTTTATGGCTGTAGTTGACAAAATACCTTCTTGATTCAGATTAAACTCACTATTCACTCAAGATAACAAACTAGACATGCTTTTTTCCTTTGTGAAACACCTTTTAATTAAATATTTTAGTTTGAATTCTAAACTACAATCCCTAAATATGCCCACACATAGCCATAGATATTCTGTATAAGTATTTATATAACATGTGCTTGAACCATGTCTGTGCTCCTGTTGCTGCAGGTAACGTGGTCTCATTTTCCTCAACCGCCTCCAGAAGCCCTGGAAAAAAAAGAAAGTATTTTTAGGCCTTCACAATTTTACATTTTTGAGTGAGTGTCAGCTATTGGAACAGAAAAAATATCCTCATAAACAATATTGAAACAAAGATACAAAAACAACAGGTGAAACCTTTTCGAAATGTATAGGATATATAAAAAAACATGAGCACCACAAAAATAAACAGCAGAATGAACAGCGTAAGTGTATTGTTTATAACTATAATGAGTAATAGAAATCAAATCTTGTATATTACGAAAAAGGTACAAAGAAAATGTACACACAATAAATGTTAAGCACCAAAATAAAACTGAACAATAAGTGGCTGTAGTGGTTATTGTGATGGGCCTGAGTCTTCTATGAGCTCACGTTGCTTTAAATGTCAGGGTGTGTTTTTGCGTGGGAGACTCACAGAAGAGCATGTGGTCCAGGGCTGAGCAGCAGAGTCCAGACAGCCTCTTGTTCAGGGGTACACTTTCCTGACCAACATCAAAACCAGCCCCCACCAGGACCTGGAGCACCACTGAAACACATAACACTGGAGATGTCACAATTATTGTGAGAGGAAACAACACGGTTTAACAGCAAATTGACATGGTCTAACGCGTTACTATTTCTCCAGTTTGTGATCAGCGTCATGAAATCAAACTTTCTGAATAATTAACTAAAGGTAACGCGGCATAAACAGCCAGGTAAAAGGTACATTACTTCTAGGTGTATTTTATGGACTATAAATTGATTTTAAAATACTTGAAATTGCTTCTAAAATGTCATAATTATAGGTATTGTGACCTGAATAATCATAATCATCGATTAACCGAATAATCTTGACATTCCTAACACACACCAATAATTTGATCTGAGTGTTAGAGTGTGTTTACATGCCCAAAAGAAACAAAATGTGTTAACCAATGGATTTTAGAGTAACTGGAAGACAAAGTACAATTAACTCTTTTCATCTTTAACATTTTCTCTTTGCCGCATACTTTTTCTTGCCAAAACCTGCACATGTGAACAATCAGAGAGAAATCTGATTACTCACACACCAGATGCAACTGTTAACATGACATTTCATTCATCAGATCCAACAGTTGGTGTGTGTGCAAACATAGCCAGTGACAAATAATCCCAATTTGAAGGACCGGTACCTAAATCTTTATCAAAACCGTTTCTTTCGATCATAAATCCGTGTTAGTGGCTAAAGACGTGAAGAGGAAGCACGCACAGGTCAGGACTCGCCGTTGGACCCGTTTGGTCTCGACTTCGCCAGGACTCCAGCTGCAAAGGGCCTTCAGCTCTGACACAAGCCACGGCCTGACTCCATGACTGAAATGAAAAGCATGACGTCAGCAGACCAGATCAATGTTTACATTTAAATGTTACAAAACCCATGAATCAGAATAGAGAAAAAACTGTGTGCGATTATGTTATTAAATTATACAATTATATTTTACAGTATTATAACTTACTGTGTTATTAGGGATATTTTTGACTTTAAAAACAAAAAGGGGTACTTCCTGGAGCATAATCATAAGAAAATTATTATATTGGTATAGTCAATAGTGTATGTAAACATTAAATGCATCCGATTTCTTTACGATTATGGTTCCTCTTATAACTCACATCAGAGTTTGTGGTTTGCATTTTATTTAAATAAACTTTTAAGTGCAGAAATCAGAAAATAATCAGATTTTGCCTGTAAATATAGTAATAGTAAATATATGGACGAAAGAAATATGGACGAAAAAAAATGACATTCTGATAATTATCGGAAAATAGAAAAGCCACACCTTTCTAAAATGTACTGGAAAGAGATGATGTTATAAGAATGAAGATGAAATGCCACTTCCAACTTTGGGAATTTCTGTAAACACACAAAAAAATCAACCACATGATGTTTTTTAAAATATAATTTTTAAAGGTTTATTGGGTGAAAATGACTTGCAGAATAAGCTGTTTATTTTCTTGCAAATGACTGGTACTAACCTCTCCTCTGGTGAGTTCATTCCAGAGCAGTTTGGGACATAGTGCCCCCTGGGACAGCAGCCCACGACTGGACCCCAGCAGGACACAGAGCTGGGCCTAAACCAGATACACCATATATATATATATATTTACCTTCATAACTTTAAGATGGCTTTATATTGTATGTGCTCAGAGTATACAGTACACTAACATCTGTGAAGTATGTGGTCACAGCAGTGTGCGAATGAGGCCACTCAGCAAGTCTGACACATGCGAAATGTCACACCAGGTCTAAACCAGGTCAAACTAAATCATCGCTCGACTTTTTCTGAAAATATAAAAAATTGCTAGGGCTGTAGACTTTTAGTAGTTTAGTAGATAAATCGGTCAGTTGTCTTGGTCAACCAAAATGTTTATTAGACAAATTATTTTCAGATTTGGTCATGGACTGTGAGTGTAAGCTGCTTGAACATAGAATAAATCATTATTTATTAAAACTTTTCTGCAAAAATTATAATTTGCAATTGCATGATCTCCTGTAATATCACATTGACGTCAGTGCACTGTGGGGACAGATACATGGTCACGTGACGTCATACATAATTTGAGAGCTTTTGCCTGCACAATGCCACTTTTAGTTGCCTAATCGATGCACAGTGCATGACACTCACCCTACAACTATCTGGCAGTATTTCCTCTTTAGTGTTG
Organism: Eucyclogobius newberryi; assembly: GCF_026437365.1. NCBI lineage: Eukaryota > Metazoa > Chordata > Actinopteri > Gobiiformes > Gobiidae > Eucyclogobius > Eucyclogobius newberryi. Next base: position 17,359,850 of record NW_027316389.1, read on the forward strand.
GTTAGCTCCTTTAGTCTTTGCACAAGCACAGCCGCTGTCACTGTCGTCAGAGAAACATTGCGGTGCTCAGCCTCACGCTTCAGCTCACCTACTGCAAACACAAAAAATATATATTATTTATAACACAATAATAGCTAAGGATGGGATGAAGTAAATGTTATTTGTATAGCACTTTTCCCAGACATATGGTCACAAAGTGCTTCAAACTAAAATAAAAGACATTTCAATATACAGTAAACAACAGAAATACTGTCAATTTTATAATTGTTTGAAGAAATAAGTCTTTAGATGCAGTTAATTCCAGGGTCGGGGCATGACAGCTTTAAAAGGCCAGTCTCCTCGAGTTTTAAAACACATGAGGGACCGTCAGCAGATTCTGCCCAGAGGACCTGAGCCTCCGGGTCAAGCAATAGGGTTTGATCAGGTCAGCGGTGAACAGTATGTACCCGAGAGCCTGCCTGTGTAGGACTCAATAGGTCAAAACACAGGAAGTGAACACAATACAAAACAGGGAGCAAATGATGCTTAGAATAGGTGTGACGTGGACACACATCATGTAGTCATGTAGACACACTCAAAAACACGAAATATTCCCCGAAAAATCTTCACGAAAATAACCAGTATAGCAACAAAACTCACTGGAATACCTACTCCCAATCTCCCATAACTAAACAACAAAGCCATAACAAGCATTGCACAGACAATAACACAGGACCACACTCATCTCCTGCACCTTTAACGTTAGCAGTATTTCACACTGCTGCTGCTGCTCCGGACGCTGACACAGGACTATCAGATGCAATAGAGAAAGATTAAAACACAGTCTCTTCCCTGCAGCCATTAACACACTGAACACAAACTGAAAACCTCCCTGTCGTATCACAACACCTGTATGTTGGTATGTCATGTTTCATGTGTGTTCTGTGAAATGGTACAACTGAGAAGACATATTTCCCAGCGGGAACAATAAAGTAACAAACTAAAAACAAGAGATTTGTTTTTTATTTAACCTTTCTATATGATAATTTATTGTTTATGAGTTATTTTCAGTCAAAGCATTGTACGTCATAATATCAAAAGATTGTTCTACACAAGGACGGGTTACCTTGAACATGCAAGGACACCACTGGTATCACATGTTTTTGTCAAAGAGCACTTACTTAAAAGAGAGGCAGACACAGCCGATGGAATGACATGAGCTTCAGTAGTGCTGCTCGTTGTGTCTAAGTTCTGTAAAACGAGTTCAACGCAGGTATAAACAAAGTGCAAACACTACAAGATGAGCAGGTATGTGCAGTATTTAAAAACATATTACGTTTAATGAGACCTCTGTGAGCAGGTCGTCCACGCTCTGGTGCTGCAGTAGAAGTTTGAGAGCCGCTTCCTGCAGAGGCGGCCCACACTTTGGCCTCTTCACCGCACGACCCGCTGCAAACAAGACAAAAGATCACTTTTAAGTCATTTACAACTGTGTGTAAGTATGCAACAGGTGGTTATTATATATTATAGAGCTGTCGGATAATACAAAATCAAGACACCAAACTGTTTTAATATTAATATTTTACTTTACAAAAAGACAGCTTTTGCCTGTAACAATTCCTAGTTGAAAAAGGTGAAAGGGAATAGTATTTGAACAAAATATCTTTTTTGAAATATTTTTGTTTACATTTGAATCATGTTTTTGAGGACTATCGACATCAATATTAGTAAAATAAGACAATAACGTAATAATTGACGATATACCACTATAATAAACAGATTTATTCCCCTTCGGGGGGAACAAAATTTAGAAAGTACTCGAGACAAAAAATTAAATAAAATGAAAAAATAAAGATAAATAAATAAATCAGGACACCACAATTGTTGAACTGTTTCTACCAAATAAGACAGTGGTTGTGTGTCAAAAGAAATGTCATTATTATTATTATTGCAGAGCTACAGATAGAGATATACTGCTTTTATACTGTATATATAGATCCTACTACTCAAGCCTGTTCAGTTGGTCGTTTAGATTATAAGCATTTATAAACACAACACCAGAAAGGAGAATAAATGGAGAGTGTTGCTGTTTACTAATACTTCTGTGTATTTATAGTTTTTGCACAAGATTCAAAAAAATCAGAGAACTTTTTCCAGTGTCACGTCCCCTTTTATTAAATTAATAATGATAAAATGTCTTAATATCTTTAGTCAATACAGTCCCACTTCATCTCAGAACCTTGAAAGCAGTATTACAAGTTAATTACATCTTGTCATTATGCAATCAGAGTGGTCGTTGTTGCCCCACTTAAACTCCGTATTGAATGTCAGTCTTGTGCATCACTGTAACATAAATAGTTTGATATATTTGACTCACCTGATCGCTTCTGTCAACACTGGCAATAACTCACCGAATAAACTGGACGCGGGTCTCTTCTGCGACATCAAACTGCACGAGGCGCTGGGCGTCAACGCCATAGCGACACGGGACGAAATGTTATGTTATTTTATTAGTGCAAAAGTGACATTTCTCATGTTTTCTTCTGCTGTTCCTGGCGGGCTCATTGCAATTTTCTTCTTCGTAGAATTTTGCAACCGGGTTAAAATGCGCATTACTGCCCCCTGCAGTTTTGTTGCGGTAAAGTCAGAAAAAACCTGTTTAAATGGTGGAAAAAGGAGTAATACTTCACTTCATGGACCCCCAAGTTTGAACCATATATCAAAGTAAAATTAAAAAATAACTAATAGGACCAAAGTACATTGATTCTGATGCTCTGAAAATAACCAAAAACACGCTTGTCCATTTGAACACCAGGGAGTGACACTTAAAAGTATATTGCAGGTTCTAGTGTTTTTCTAATTATTACTTAGTTTGATGGGATTGTGCCTGTGGTAAGTATTCATTCTAGTTTTGCACCAGTCAAGTGCAAGTGCATCTATAAGCGACATTTCACTCAATATTCAAGGAAAATTTAAACGTGACTGACTCATTTTCATTTTATTAAACAATAATTTACCAACATAAAGGTGTCATTACTATTTGTCAAATCATGACTATTGTGTAATTTATACGGATTTTAGGCCGTGGTTGACATGGTTGCTAGGTAACAGTTGTCACATCTGCTGCTCATGTCCAACAAGGAAGCAACAATAAATGTCACCAAAACTGAAGAAAAATAGGCCTTTTTGTACTAAAAATATAAAATAAAGAATAATCATGTTCACATTGTTTAAGTGGAATATACACACATATAAAATCTTTTATAGATACTTTTTTTTTTTTTAATTATCTGGAGTACCCCTAACTTGCGTATAGAAGATTCTTTAGGCAAATAAATCTGTTATTGTGAATTATTCCTTTTATATTTCCTTCTTTTAATGTTATTTGACATCTAAAACCTTCCGACAAGAAAAAATGTACAACATTTACACTCAAACGCTATTGAATTTTACTGCTTTTAAAAATCCGCTTGAGGCCACACACATCAAATTGAAACGTTTTGGCATGTTTTCTGTAGATCACTGGCATAAATAGTAAAAGGGTTTTCATCAAAAACTAAAATTCATAAACTTACATGTAGGCTATTTCTTCTACATACATCTGAATAATGGTTTGAGTCATGTGTAAAATTCTTGGTTAATTTTGTTGAAATATGATACTACAATAATAGGCAAGTAGAAAATAAATACAATAGGGGTTGTAGACAGAGAAACCTATTTGCGTAAAATATTGCTGACATTTCCAGTTTGACTTTTTGGAGTTCAAATGTAAATAAATAAGTCTAGGCATCAAATATAAACAATTCATGCCGTAAAACACTCAAAACATTGTTAATTAGATGACTGGAAAAATATGAAGATGCTTGGGGCAGAGTGAAAAAGAGTGTCTAGGTGTACTCCAAGTCATGTTATCCTCATGTCATAAAGGCAAGTTAAACTCCAAAGTCAAAGAAGAAAAATAGCAGTCAGGTTTAGAGCAAGACATAACCCTGTTTTTACAAAGCAAACATAAGCCAGAGGTCAGTTAACTCCCTTTAAACACACTAGTTTGGGTAAAACCCTTAAGGTTATTACATTACAAAAAAAAAAAAAAAACACAAAGTACAATATATTACACACACAATATTGTTTGTTTTATTTCCTTCAAATGTCTTCCAATGAACCAGGCCCATAACCACATGATAGAAACTGGAAATACAATCTTCATAGTTACTCAACTGAGACTCTGCACTCTTTATCTAACAAAGACATTGAGCAACATCCAAACATAATATGGGACCATGTGGAGTTTCCATTTCAGAAAAAAAAACACAAAAAAATAAAATATCAGGTTAAAACAAGTGAAACGAGGGCAAGTGTGAGAAGTGAAAACTGAGTTTAGGATTAGTGCTACTGCCTTTGTTAGACAGGGCGGTTAAATGGCATAAGGTTACGGGGTGTGTCCACATACCACTAGGTGACACACAATGTTATCAGCGACACTGGGAAAGTGAAAATACATGGCCAAGAGATATTTATTTAAAGCAGTGAACACTCAAGGATAACTCTAAACAAACACCAACCAATAACATAAAATGAAGATACTGACACAATCTGATGTCACAAGCTTTTATGATTCATGTAATCCTCCAGACTCATGTTCAAGTACAAGGATGCACAACACAGCAATTACACCACTGTCCACTTACAATCCGCCCAGTATAAGACACGTTGATTGCCGTAAACATGGTACAAAACACTGATACAAAAGTAATTTGGTAGAAAAATATCTCTTAGAAGTAGCTGAATGTTTACCCAAGGTCCTCTAAAGAATCCTTTTTAAAATTACATGTAAAACCATCACAAAAGGTCTTGGAAATTTAAAGGCCTTTGGTTTCATGAAAATTGTCAAACAACACAGGAGCAAAGTAAACAGCTCTGCATTCAACAGTAAAGACGGCACAAGTCTGTGGCACAGAAGGAGAGCTGAAGCCGCACTCACGCGTCACACTGATTGGCCGGGGGGCACAGGTGATTTCGGACCAGATGAATCAGCACCAGCAGCAGCATTTCGGAGGTACTGCTCAGGGCCACAATGAACGGAGCCTGGGACGCAAAGTCTGCCTCTGTTCTGCGGAAGGACAGCTGCATGACAGCCAGGGCCAACAGACTGTTTTGAACGCCCACCTCAATACTCACAGTCTTCCTCTGCGGAGGGTCAAGCCCGGCCAACCGGGCCAGCAGGGCACCCACTCCCAACCCCAGCACTGGCACTGTGACTCCCACAATCACAATGTGCGGGTACACATTGGCCAGGATGGACGCTCCCATCTGATAAGCCATAAAGATCCCTCCAATCATGAGCAGCACACTCAGGGGCCGGATAAGCATCAGCAGGAGGCGTGTGAGACCAGGCAAACGCAGCTTGATTAGAACACCCAGAGAAATGGGGATAGCAATAAACAGAAGGGTGCCAAGGATCTTAATAAAGGGGACATGAAGAGCAGCGTGGACCCCCAACAACCGCCCATACACAGCAGAGGACAGGGGCATGGCTCCCACCGCCACCACTGTGGACACTAGAGTCATGGAGATGGCAAGGGTGACGTCACCCCCCAGCAGAAGGCTGTACAGGTAACCGCCTCCACCACCAGGAGCTGAACAGGTGATGACCAGCCCCAGGGCCAGGGCCTTAGGCAAGCGGGCCAACTGTGACACACAGTAGCCATACAGTGGCATAACCAGGAACTGTCCCACAGCACCGAGGAGCAGCGGGACGGGCCTTCGCAGCAGCCTCCGCAAAACTTCCCCTTCCACCTTACAGCCAAAGGCACACTTGTTTATAAAGATGACAGGCAGCAAGGCAAACAGGACAGGGTGCTCAGAAAAATGGGAAAGACCCCCAGAACGAATGAGGCGAGTGGCAGGGTCGTCATTCCATTGCACTACTTTAATGTAGTAATCAGTCCTCTCTGCGATCAGCACAGGTGTAGAGCCCTGCTCCTGTCCCAAAAGTTGGATGTGCAGCTGAACACGGCCAGGGAAGCCTGAGCGGATACTGATGATGTAGCTCTGTGCATCCACAGACACTCTGCTCTGGGATACATTCAGGATGGACAGCACCTCAGAATCCAATGACTGCACTCTTAAAGTCTGCTTCCAGTTGTCCTGGCGCCTGACACTGCTGTTTGAGAATCTGGTGGAGATCACAATTACACCTTTGGAGTTTTCAGGAAAGTCAAACTCCAGAGAGGAGCCATCTCCAATTGCGATGAAGGCCTCGTCTGCCTTTAGGTTGTTTCTCTCCACATTCAGGTTTGTCTGGCTCCAGGGCTCCTTCGTTCGCCAGCTACAGGAGACAATAGGGTTACAAAACAAGAAAAAATAGGCTACTTACATAACTAAAACACATAACCTAAAACATATAGTAATATAGAATATGTATATATAATACATAATATATAAATATATACCTAAAGCTAAAATATTCAGGCTACATCAAATCAACCATCTTGACATGACATGTAACGGTGTAATTGAACTGAGCTAAATGACATGCGAGTCTGTCAAACCCCGGCATCATCACGCATGAAGCAGGAAACACGGGAAACCCCCTGACAAACACCGAGACGCCCCATCTTAAAAACAACATGCACGCAACAAATCCGCGTCTTTCCATTTGTTGATAGCTAAACAGAGCCGAGCATCACAAATACAGGACTGAAACGGGGCCCACCGGCTGCTGTTGTCCGCGCTCTGCCGCTCGTAGCTGTTGCCCACGGTCCAGATGTTGTTGGCCCACGCCCGCCTCGCTCCGTGGGCGAGCAACATAAGACAACACAGTGTAACGAGCCGCGTCCCCATCGTGAGGCGCGGCGGTGGACGGAGGGGCCCGACGGTGTCCCCTCGTCTGCAGCCACCTCGCGCGGTCTCTTACACCACCGCCCGGAGAAAACAGCTCGTCTTCATTGCGCGCGGGGGGGTGCGAAACGCGGCGTTAGTAGCCGGCGTCCGTGCTTGGTTTAGTTCCCCATTTCGTGGCCGCTGCCTCTGCTGCTGCTGCTGCTTTAAGTCCCCGGAACCTCCACATAAGCCCGCCCTGCGCTGCTGCTGTCATGTAGCGACACGCTAAAGCCCCCTCCGCAGCTTTTCTGTCATGAAGACCAGCCCACACTCGCACAGGTCTGCCTTTCTACGCACAATAAACAATAAAACAACAGACAAGAGGCAGAGGGGAAAAAGACACGGCCAGGTTGTCTCGAACCTCCGAGGAGTCGCTTCCTTTTGTGAGTTTCCCGTTTGATGATGATGAGCTGTCTTTGTACTGTAGCGTCAACAACACGCATCAGTGCTGTTGCGATTTCCGGTTGTGGAATGTCAAAATAAAGCGCCTCACTTTTGCGAGAAAAAGAGGGGAACGTTGTTGAATGTGGTGAAAAGAATACATCCATGGGTGAAACATGAGGGGACTGGATGTGGACATTTAGGCTAACAAGTGCAATAACACCGTGAGATGCCAACATACACATTTATATTTTATTTCGTTTATTCTTTTTATTTGTTCATGCCATTCGTCATGCCAGCACCAACACCAACAGCAGTAATACAAACTCGACAAAGAAAACATTCATCATTATTACTGGCATGAACAAAAGGAACAGTAAGAAGATACATTTTAAATGTCCTGCTCCTTTCACTAATCATTAAAATAATAAACCACAACAAACCATTCAATTTTGCAGTACTCTCTTGTGGTTTGCATCTCTTTAACTTAATTACTTTTCTTATTTACATAGTCCATCATTATTTTCTCTTTGTAAATGGAATCAAATCCAACAATCCAGAAAGTCAGTACACCCAAAAATATGATAATGTTTTCTATGTAAATATCACTATTATACAATTCATGTGGCATCAATTTTTAAAAAGTGGGTCATTCTCTAAAAAGTGTGACAGAAACAAGGGCCCAAAGGGGTGAGCATGATAAGTTTAACTAAATAACTAAATAGAGAGAGGAAGTTCACATTGGTCTGCAGCTCTTCAGGAGGAGGATGTAAATACTTCTCTGAAAATGTTTATTGATACATTAGGAGAGATATTTTGCGAAGAATGCTCCACTGCAGAAGAGGTCCATGAAAAGTAATAGCGTTCCCTGGTTAGACGATGAGTCAATGTCCCTCATGAGGCAAAGGGACAATGCCAAAGAAGTGGCCTTCAAATCCAAATGTGATATGGATAAAGCATTTTATTGTAGGCTGACAATAAAGTTACAAAACAGAATGGACAATAAATCTCTCTGAGTTCTGACATTTACAACTCAGCTGGTAGTTTTTATCATGTGGTAATCTACAAGATGATAAACAGCTGTTTAGGTTCACTTTATTTTACATTTTTGTAAATAATTTGTCCCATGTTGTTAGAAATGCAAAAGTTGTACTTTATGCAGATGATGCAACGTCATTCTGTGCATCTCTTTCAATCAACAATCTAAGCTTGAACCTTCAAAATAGGCTAAATACAGTATATTTTATATATAATATTATAACAATTACCACTTGGGTGAAGTTGAATAAATAAGTTCTAAATATTTCCAAAACCAAATGTATTGTTTTTGGTACCAAATATCTGTAGATGGAACCTTGTGACCTTTATGAACTTTGGTAGAGCAGGTGACAAAATTTAAACTCTTGGGTGTCAAGTTAGACAATTAGCTGTTATGAACTGATCAAATATATCATATTGTGTCCAGGATGGGCAGAGGCATTGCTTTATCACAGAGGTGTGTGCCATATTGTCCACCCTTGGTCATGAGAACAGGTGTTTGGTCTTGTCACCTCTGGAGTATTGTTTAGTCATTTGGTCCAGTGCTAGGCAGGAACACTAGAATAAACTACAGGTCGCTCAGAAAAGAGCAGCTAGGGTCGCTCTTAGTTACTCTTATAGGACCATTGTGAATGAGAAGCACACCACTCTATTATGGCTGAAGGTACAGGACACATTTAAGATAAGTCTTCTGTGCTACATGCATACGTATTTTTCAGATCCTCAGCAGCTTGCAATATGTTGTCTATGAGTGTAAGGCAAATTAGTAACAGATATTCTTTTAAAAAGGCTTTTAAAACAAAACTTTCTTGTCATATATTGTAAAAGGCTCAATGTTTTATGAAAATGGAAATTTGATGCCGAATGGACCCCAGGAAGACTAGCAACCACTTGTGGAAGATAATGGGGCTCCGAATAGATAAAATAAATAAAAGATGAGCTATTAAATTGTGTGTGTGTTTGCGTGTTGTTGTGAATATATACGTTTAATCAAATCATTGCCCCAGTGTTTGATCATTGATCCAGTGTTTGATCATTGATCCAGTGTCGGTGTAATCCCTCATTCGTCCAGGCGTGTTCCATAGTAGAAAAAGCTTCAGTTGTAGTCATCTGGACTCAGTTAGAAAAAATAGACGTTTCGACTCTCATCCAAGAGTCATTGTCAATAAAAGAATTTAGATCGAGAACTCCGATATTAATACTGTTCTGTGGTAAGCCTTCCTGAAGTAGAAAGAGTTGTTTGTTTCAACAGAAACTACCCCCTTGTATCTACCGGGCTAGCCTATTCAGAATTTTAATGGGCTATTAGAATCCTCTTTGTCTTTGTGAGACCCTGGCTCAACCACCCTGAGTACCTGATTAGCATTTAAATGTCCTGGTCCTGGTCCTCTACCTTTCCAGGGGTTCAGTATACCATTATAGATAACAGGAAGATTGAATCTTAACCCTCCATTTCTGTTTAAAGAAGCTTTTTTAACAAAAATAGCTTCCTTAACTCCTCTTTCAAACCATCTTTTCTCCCTGCTTAAAACCTTCACCCCACCGTCTTCAAACGAGTGATTAGAGGCTTCAAGATGGAGATGCACGGCACTCTGAGGTCCTGAACTTGTATTTCTTCTGTGCTGATAAAGCCTCTTGTGTAGAGGCTGTTTAGTCTCACCTTTGTACCGTTCTTTACAGCTTTCTTCACTGCATTGGATCGAATAAACTACATTGCTCTGTTTTTGAGTCGGCAACTTGTCCTTAGGGTGAACCAGTTTTTGTCTTAAAGTGTTTCCTGGTTTAAAATAAACAGGGACTTCGTGTTGTCTAAGAAATCTCTGAAGTTTTTTCCGACAGGCCAGACACATAAGGGATAGAAACACCCTTCCTTCTCTGTTCAGTTTCCCTTTTGTCCTGCTTCTTGGTTCTCTTCACTCTGTTGAGAGCCCAAGCGGGGTAACCACAGGCTGAGAGGGCATTTCGGACATGTTTTTCCTCTTTCTTCTTGCCCTCTGAGCTGGTGGGCACACCTTGAGCTCTGTGTTGTAAGGTTCTGATCACACCCAGCTTGTGCTGTAGTGGGTGGTTGGAACCAAAGAGCAGATACTGGTCTGTGTGTGTAGGTTTCCTATATACTTCTATTTGGAGTTTCCCGTCCTCTCCTCTGATCGTGGAACAATCAAGAAAGGCCAAGCGATTCTCCTTAGCGTCTTCTCTTGTAAACCTGATATGTGGGTCCACAGCATTGATGTGATCAGAGAAGGTTTCCAGCTCTTGTTTCTTGATTGTTACAAAAGTATCATCGACATAGCGGAGCCACAGTTTTGGAGCTATGCCTGAGAATGAGGACAGTGCCTTCTTCTCAAAATGCTCCATGTACAGGTTGGCCACTATGGGAGAGACGGGCGAGCCCATGGCACAGCCATGAATCTGTCTGTAAAATTGTCCCCGGAATTGAAAGTAAGTGGTGTTCAGACAGATGTCCAACAGTTTACATATGTGTTCAGGTGTCAGTTTGGTCCTTTCCTGTAGGGTGGTGTCTTCCTGCAGTCTGATCCTCACTGCTGCTACTGCCTCAGAGGTCGGGATGCAGGTGAACAGGGACACCACATCATATGAAACCATGAGGTCATCTGGGTCCAGTTGGAGATGTTTCACTTTATCCACAAAGTTGTGCGTGTTTTCCACATGATGTTCCGAATTCCCCACAAGCGGAGCCAATATAGTTGTTAAATGCTTGGCCACATTGTAAGTGATGGAATCTGTGCTGCACACTATGGGTCTGAGTGGAACCTCCTTTTTGTGTATTTTTGGAAGGCCATAAATGCTGTATCCTGGCTTCACCAGGATATGCTATGATCTTTTTCTAGTGCTGAAAGTGCTTTTCTCTCTTCTCTCTTTTCTAACTGAGTCCAGATGACTACAACTGAAGCTTTTTCTACTATGGAACACGCCTGGACGAATGAGGGATTACACCGACATATTTCCAAGAATTTTGGGCCTAAAACCTTGGATTTAGTTTGGGAACTCGAATCTGTAGCCAGGAAACTAGCAGACAACAGGAATCACTTGAGGTTCAATCTTAGATGCAGACAGAACAACATGATCCCGAAGAGCCTGCAGATCAAATCACCGGTCAGAGGACACAGAGCAGAGAAGATTTGGAGAAGGAGCCTTTTGCAGATGCTCAGTGAAAGGATCCAGGAAAACAACGTCAGAATTGATAAATTGAAAGACAGAACAGGAACTTAGTTCGCTTATAGGCTGGGCCCTGGTCACAGCGACTCTGAAGAGTGCCAAACCACCTCCTTCAAATATCACATCTGAAGAGAGAAAAGCACTTTCAGCACTAGAAAAAGATCATAGCATCAACATCCTCCCAGCAGACAAGGGACGTTGCACTGTGATTCTCAACGCAGCTGATTACGAAGCCAAAGTCCACACCCTCCTTGAGGACACGACCACATACGAACGCTTGAAAAGAGATCCGACCAGTGGCTACAAGAAGAAAGTGATAGACTGTTTACAAAGGCTGGAAAAAGAGGAAGTGATAGACCGGCCTCTGTATTACAGACTGTATCCTGGCATTTATGGCCTTCCAAAAATACACAAAAAGGATGTTCCACTCAGACCCATAGTGTGCAGCACAGATTCCATCACTTACAATGTGGCCAAGCATTTAACAACTATATCCAGACCAGTATCTGCTCTTTGGTTCCAACCACCCACTACAGCACAAGCTGGGTGTGATCAGAACCTTACAACACAGAGCTCAAGGTGTGCCCACCAGCTCAGAGGGCAAGAAGAAAGAGGAAAAACATGTCCGAAATGCCCTCTCAGCCTGTGGTTACCCCGCTTGGGCTCTCAACAGAGTGAAGAGAACCAAGAAGCAGGACAAAAGGGAAACTGAACAGAGAAGGAAGGGTGTTTCTATCCCTTATGTGTCTGGCCTGTCGGAAAAACTGCAGAGAATTTTTAGACAACACGAAGTCCCTGTTTATTTTAAACCAGGAAACATTTTAAGACAAAAACTGGTTCACCCTAAGGACAAGTTGCCGACTCAAAAACAGAGCAATGTAGTTTATTCGATCCAATGCAGTGAAGAAAGCTGTAAAGAACGGTACATAGGTGAGACGAAACAGCCTCTACACAAGAGGCTTTATCAGCACAGAAGAAATACAAGTTCAGGACCTCAGAGTGCCGTGCATCTCCATCTTGAAGCCTCTAATCACTCGTTTGAAGACGGTGAGGTGAAGGTTTTAAGCAGGGAGAAAAGATGGTTTGAAAGAGGAGTTAAGGAAGCTATTTTTGTTAAAAAAGCTTCTTTAAACAGAAATGGAGGGTTAAGATTCAATCTTCCTGGTATCTATAATGGTATACTGACCCCCTGGAAAGGTAGAGGACCAGGACCAGGACATTTAAATGCTAATCAGGTACTCAGGGTGGTTGAGCCAGGGTCTCACAAAGACAAAGAGGATTCTAATAGCCCATTAAAATTCTGAATAGGCTAGCTCGGTAGATACAAGGGGGTAGTTTCTGTTGAAACAAACAACTCTTTCTACTTCAGGAAGGCTCCGCCCAATGGGCGGGTCTTACCACAGAACAGTATTAATATCGGAGTTCTCGATCTAAATTCTTTTATTGACAATGACTCTTGGATGAGAGTCGAAACGTCTATTTTTTCTAACTGAGTCCAGATGACTACAACTGAAGCTTTTTCTACCATTGATCCAGTGTTTGATCATTGCCCGAGTGTTTGATCATTGATCCAGTGTTTGATCATTAACTGTATATGACTGTGTTTGACGCAGGCAGCACAAAATAATTAATGATTGTCGAAGTTGTTAACAGTAATAGTATTAATAATTATAATTAAAGAAAACAATAAATAAATGAATACATTCCTTAATTTATAGAATAATTTCTGATTCATCGGAGTTCAAAGTTACAAATAAATGTACATGAGCCATCCTGGTGAGTGACAGATGATATCCAGATCAATGAGCAGGCTCCCATTTCAGCCCATCCTCCAGGAAGCACTATGTACTATGGATCTACTATATTATCTGGATATGGTATTGCTAGCCTCAACATGTCGTTAGCGCTACCCAGTGGCGAGTGTATTGGTACTGTTCAGCAGGCAGGGCACCTACAGCTTGCAAAAATGTCAGATATGGCAATTTTTTTACCTATTTTCAGGTCAGAGACTTTTTCTCAGTTTACAATTCTTCAGTTGTCTTTAAATCACATTTTATAGGATCTTGAAGAGCCAACAACGAAACACACAACTGTTTAACAGGTCTAATTGACTATGTTTAATATTCATAATAATTATTGCACCATTACACACATTATTGCATTGTCATTTTATATAATATATATAATGTATCTTAAGACAGAGATAAGGAGTAGACTGTTGCATTTGTTTTGAATTAAATATGTTAAAATTGCAGAAAAAATAGCCATATCATTTGAAAATTAACAAAGCTTTAATGGAGCACATTCATAAACATACTGTACATTCATGGTGAAACCAGGACATTAACAAATGAAAACTCCATTCCAACACATGACATTTAATTTGTCCATCCCATTTGCTTCTGTAGTCAATATGAACAGTTTTATATATTACACCAAAGCATCCAGAGTCCTTTCTTCTCTAGAAAGCAATTAAAATGTATGAGACAGTACCGATAACAAAAAATGAAGGAAGAACAGATCTATAGTGTTCACTAGATTACACTGAAGATGGCATTGGATTCAAACTAAACTCTATAGGCTCAATGTATGAGGAGAGCTGTGTAAAACCATACAGCGCAGATTAGCCTGAAATGACTGTTATGGCTGGACAACAAATAAGCTGCATCAAAAATAAGGCCCCAAAAGCAACAAAAAGGAAATAGAAAGGCAACGTAAACATCAGCAGAAATCAAAGTAAATGACAGGAGATAAGACTCACTTCATCCCTAGTCTCGGTACTGTTACTGAAAGGTTTATGTCTGTAATCTCTGATACTAGATTCAGCACTTGTTTTGAGGATATTCCAGCGTAATAAATAAGGCCCCACTGCCCTGTGAACTGGAGCAGCACTCTTCTCATTAGTGTTAACAGATTGCTTGTCCAGACTTTGTGATTGTTCTGTAAACTATGTCAACATTAAAATTCACTCAGGGAAAAAAAAAGATTGAAGAAACACAAAAAATGTAAATGAATGCATGTTTTGCCTTTTTTGTATATGATTTGCCTTAGGTGTTACTGCAAGAGGTTGTTACAAAAAATATATATTAAGAAAATAACCCAGATGTTCCCAAACCCAGGAAACACAGTGCTTTGGTGCTGCTCATGGGCTTCAAACATTTGAAAGATATATTTATATATTTGTATATAGTTACACGTGTTATATTATATATAGACCTTGACTGCTCTGAACCTCAGTTCCATGGCTGCCAGTATCCATTCACTGCACAATGTATTCATTTCAGTTAAATTTTTGTATGTCTCAGATGATTATGGAAAAAAAATACACACAAATGGGAAGAGACATGCTAGTTTGAGGGAATTTAAGCAGTGTATTTACAAAGCAGGATGACAGTGTTATAAAATTCTGTGGATCCAAACACCTCCTGCTCACTTCCTTACTGTCTCCTCCCTCCAGTGGTCAGTTCCTCAGAGAAGCCAGCCTGCACTCAGGACAAACACTTAATAAGTACACTCACACATTCATTGACATCACACATGTTCCTATGTTTAAAGAATCAAGGGCTTGAGTGGTATTAAGAAGTAATAAGATAAACTGTCAGAATTTCTTTCAGAAACAAGTTTCCATTCAATTTAAAGTGTTAATCAACCCGTCACTATGGAAATGTAACATTCTACTTCAAAATAAATTCTGAACAATGTTTTTCTCTCCAGGTTAGCTAAAATGATGATAGTTGATTAATAATTGTTTCGAACATATTATCTTGGCCTTACCTTCGAGATAGGTTGTCCTCCTGGCTGCGCACACTGTCAGCCCCCAGAGTGGAGGACCCTGCAGGCACCTGGCTCAGCTGGTCCATCACCTCCAGGCCACTTTCCTCAGCAATTCTCTGGATGAGGTCATCCACCTGGTTTAGTGGTGTGGACAGTGTGGTTGCTGAGCTCATGGCGTCATCCATGACCTAAACACAAGAATGATTTAGTGGTTCTACAAAACCTCAAGTAGCTTGTGGCCGAATGAGAGCTGGACAAAAGGTTATGGAGTTCATATGACTTCAATTATTTTGAGCGTAAATAGAAAATATAGTAAAATGTCACATATAATTTTGTTTATAGGTGATTTGTTCAGGTACACAAGTCATATTTTACAACTTCATAGAATTTATTGAAATGTTTGCCAAATTCTCTACTCCAAAGGTAATAAGGGTGAACTATAAAATCTCATGTCTAGTCTGCACATTGATCATTTATTTACATTTCTAGCTAATATGGCATAATTCAAGAATTTGATGAAGGTCAAGAAATGCATTAAAATCTAAAAAAGTTCTACATTATTACTTCTAGGTAACTGTACATTTGAGCACTACTGACCGAGGTGTGAACATCCAGGTTCTGCACTTGGGTTTCAAATTTATCCATGACAGCAGACACCTTTTGGAGGTCCATAGTATTTAAAGCTTTGTCCAGAGCTTTTGTTACTTGTCCCATGTTTTTTGTGACCTAAAAGTTAAAACAGATAATTGAGAGGATACATAACACAATAGTTCATACAGAATAAAAGAAAATAGCAAGGAGCACAGACCCCCTTCATAGTGACAGCAGTCTGAACTTTGGAAGCCACTGCATCCACCCGAGATGCCATCCGCAGCCAGTTAATGCCTTCATTCTTTTTGCGGATTGCATTCTCTGCATACACTCTGGCACACTCCACATTTTTCTGTTGCAGAGCCTGGAACATAAAAATAATTTACACAACACAGGAAGGTAGGGCACAGTCGCCTAAACCTTCTAAGGGGGCTGATGTCCTGTGTGCAGGCATTTGGCTGCCCTGTCAACTATTTACAGTTTATACCTGGAATGTTTGTATTTCCCCTAGTTTTAACTTCAACATTTTTAGTTTTATGGTTGGTGGTTTGATTTTAAACATGGCATGGCAATAGAATATCATCTTAGCGCGAGGACAAGACACCAACTTCGAATGTGTGGATGTGTTAGGTCTTTAATAATCCATTACCACTCGCCACTTTCAGTCACACCTTAAAATTGCCACTATACAAACCTTCTTGACTTTGGCTTGTTCTTTATCAGACTCTTTCTCTGCTTTTTTGGCCAGTCGCTCGAGTTGCTTTGATGTGAACTGTCAAAGACAAATACAATTACAATACAGATCAATAACCTTCAATTAGTAAAGGCAGATTTAGAAATACTTACTTTTAACTGGAAAAGTGTATCTATGGAAAAAGGGAGACAACATAAATTCCATTTAGTAAAACGCATTAGAGTGTCTTGTGTAACTATATTTATAGATACGTGAATAAATAAGCATCGATGCAAAATACACGAAGATAAAGGTTAAGTCTGACTTCCGGGTACGAATCGTCTGATTTCATATCATATGTTTATCAAAACGGAAATACTTATAACTGCACATTAAATATGTCATTTTTTCTCGTATTAAGTGTGTTGATTGTATACATTTTCCTTTAGCTGATGGTAAAGCAACTAGTTTTTCAAGAAATAGGGCTATTCTTAGCATCAACTGTAAATAAATACATCATTCCTAATCCTAAACATTACATGGTGTACGGTTTCAATCGGAAAACGTATGGTACCTTCCATCTCGCGACGAGAATGATTCAAGACAGTTTTAAAACGTCTTTTCAATAACACGAAAAATATGATCCTGTTTGTTAGCGCTTTTCCGGGTTCATGATGCGTCACTTCTTCGTCTGGAGTTTGGCTGTTGCACCAGGTCTGCACCGCCTCCACAGGAGCAACACTGCAACAAGACTGACGTCACACCGAGGACAACAACTAAGTGGAACAACTGAGTAGCTCAGGCTTTCACACAAATCTAAAAACAAGTCGTCTCTTAGAGTTAATTCACCGGTTGTATATCCACGTGTCAATGTCTGCGAGTACAAATCATGCACATTTATGTAGTGTAATACTCGTCATTCACCAGTGGCGGCAGCAGACAGCCTTTGGCTGCAGATGGTTGAGAACAGCACAAGAAGAAGAAGCAGAGGAGCGCGAGCGGCCCGAGCTCAGCCCGTGCTCATCTCTCGCGAGGATCGACGCCGTTATCGGAATTTGTTCAAACAACACGAGAATTCATCATTCACACGGTAATATAACCCAATCTACACTGCGCGCGGCTTGTGTGCCAGCGAGAAGACCTCTGGCTATTCGACTCGTGTTTTATTCCACAATGGCCATGCCTCGTTTTTGCTTCACTTTTGGCGGCCTTTAGGCCTCTTAGCTTCAGGCTAATCAATTCGTTAGCCAGACTCTAGTCTTTGCTGATGTGTTCAGTCAGAGCTAACAGCTAATAGCTAACAGCTAGCACTGGCACACAACACTGGTGACTATTTATGTTTATCTGACTAAAAGCAGATGCATATGAGTGAATTGTACACGTCCAGAGGTTGTGCCAAAGCCTAAGCAGACATTTACCTTACGTATATGTATAGAACAGTCACATGCACACCCAGGGCGACGGCTAAGCTAATGTGCAAACTATTATAAGTTTTAGCAACATCAACTATTGCGAGTCAGGATTGGTGACTAGAGTGACTCTAGCCAAATCCAGACTATCTGATCATTTGTTGTAGAATTATGAGTGACGTAGAAGTATCTGCAGGTCTTGCATTGCCTTTTTGCCTAAACCCGTCACAATCACTTTAGTTGTGTATGTCCTTTGATTAATCAATGATGATGTAATGAAGACTATAATCATGAGCAATCACGTGACCTCAGACCCAGTGTGATTCAGATGTTCAACGTAAAGGGTCCTCTTACCTCTTATCCTCCTGAAGTATTAAGCATAAACACGAATCAATATTGTCCCTGGGGTTTCATTCATTATTTAGTCAAAAGTGAACAAAAAAGTGAAATAAATGGCCTACAATGTAAATTCATTAATGTAGGGAGCAGATGTCTATTTATGTTACTTTGTATTGTACCTTTCTCAAATATGTAGCCAAATCATGGGTTTCAGAATGATGACCGCTTGGGACTGTTTTCATAGCAATAATAAAATAAAATCATTTGAAGGGGGGGTCCTCAAATGCTGCATTTAATATAAATCCATGAGGTTGTCTAATGTTAACACTTTACACAATAGTATAATATATAATAATAATAATGATATATGATAATACTAAAGTTTGCTTAATGTATCATACTCAGGCTCTGCCATTGCTCTCTAGTTTACTTCTTCACATTTTTCTGTAATAATGCATTTCTACATTTGTCTATCCACAAACAACATTTAAAGCATCCAATCCCAAGCTTGATTTCCCCCAAAACCAACAAAAAACACATTGTGATCTTTACCCACATGTTTGCTCATTACAAGGAAAAACTGTTAGGCAATGACCGCAGAGAGAGTAGAAATGAAATGTTATTGAAATGCCAAGTGGCTTTATAAATAAAATTGGACTAGTATCCATTGGAGAATTACAGGAATCATGACCAAATAACAGAAATCTTTAATTTTATTTAATTCCCATTGTCTAACTATTCCTCAAATTTATGAGCACCTTTTCGGAAATTGGAATTTCTGAATAAAAATATCAAGTTCATGTGACAAAAACAGACAGATAAAAGGGTTCTTTGCATTTAGATATATTTTAGTACTACGGGTTGAATTAAAAAGATTGTTACTAAAATAGTCACAATTATTTTTTTTGTGATTATTATGTATTTATTGTGACCTGAATGATCATGATAATGATTAACCGAATAATCTTTACTTCCTTAGGTACAAACGATGTCGGGGCAAGAGTTGGACCAGATAGTTCAAATAACCGTGGAGGATTTTGATGGCCGTGCAGGTAAGAGTTATGGTCTATACGTTCAACTGATTTTTTAAATTATTATTTTATCAAAGCCTAAATTGGCTTGACATGATGGATCTTTCATACAGTAAATATTGTATTAATTGAGTTTTATGACTGTTTTGGGTGAATGACAGGTCTACTGGAAAATGAAGATGAAGATGAAGATGAAAGGCCTCAGAGGAAAAAGAAAAAATTCAGCAGTGGCCAGGAAAATTCAGACATTAGTTTTCTGAAGGTACTAACTGTGTTTGAAACTGCGTGAAAACAGAAAGGAACATACTCATGTCTCACACAAATGTTTCATTATCTTTTCAGAATTATTTGATCTCATTTACTTCATCAGTCAACCAGCGACTAGAGGGAATCGAATCTAAACTACTGGCACTAGATGCCACATGTAAAGCTCTGGGACGCAAGCTGGACTTCCTGGTGCCTGGTTCCAAAAGCCCTATTCAAGTCCCCATGGTTGCAGGATCGCCTCAAGGGGCCACTCAAACTTGGAACAAAGTTCGTTGGTAAGGTGAACATGAGCAAAATGGGACTTTCTGAGATGTAATGCAAAGCTAGCATTTAATCATTATTTCTTTGTTTAGTGTTGTTCCTCAAACTAATGTCATAGTAAGCAGTGAACCAACAAAAGGTTTAAACCCAGAAGACACTCCACTGGAAAATCTACTTAGCAAGTTAGTTACAGTTATATTTTATTAACAAAGCTACAAACGGGTGTTTTTATTTCTTAAGTGTCATTTCTCTATCTTTCAGTACTGTTGCTAAAAAGCGACAAAACACCATCCTGGTAAAAGTACCAGGTCCTGATGAAAGCCAAGATGAGCAGGAGAGTGGCTCAGAAGCCAGCGACTCTGTTTCTAATGGCTGTGCGCAAAGCAGCCAAAATGTCACGCTCATCACTCTCAATTCAGAAGGTGAAGTTACACAACCATTTTAGGCTTGACGCTTGAGGCTGCAACTAACAATTATTATGGTAGTCAGTGAATTTACAATTATTTCTATTAAGCGGTTAGTGAAACGATTATTACTATAGGAAATTTGGGATTTTAAAATATATTTCAACCATATGAATGTTAAAAATAATGGCTGTTTATTCATATTTTATGATACGTCTTAATGATATTTTGGAATTGTTTTATGCAATAATTCCATTTTCTTTTGTTTGTCGAATATTCTAATTTATCGTGGCAGCCCAGTTGTTATTTCAAATCCTCCTTAAACAGATGAAAAACATACATTTTTGAATACTCTCAATACCACAACATGATAATAGTGTAGAAATGAAGTTGTACTTTTGCATAACGGCCACACAGGGGTGCTATTGGGTTATTTTACAGTACCACTCCTCAGTTGAATTCCTACTTTAAATGTCACCCGTTTCCCTTTCTCAGAGGATTATCCAAATGGCACTTGGCTGGGCGATGAAAACAACCCTGAGATGAGGGTTCGATGCCCAGTGTCGCCCGCCGATATGCTTCACATCTCCACAAACTGTCGCACAGCAGAGAAAATGGCCCTGACACTACTGGATTATCTGTTTCACCGAGAAGTCCAAGCCATGTCCAACCTGTCGGGTCAAGGAAAACATGGCAAAAAGCAGCTGGACCCTCTCATGATCTACGGCGTTCGCTGTGAGTCTTCAAAATGATTTACAATGCCACATATTACGTTTAGTTCACTAGTTTATAATTGACTTACATCTGATGACACCACACTGTTAGTACTAAAGGGATGTTCTTTTTACTATGTATCAAAATGAATGTTATGAAATCAGTCTTAATATAGTAACATTATTGCGCTACCCTGGTTTAACCTCCATAAAAGGACACCACACAATACACAGTTTTTTTTTTTTTATTTTAGTCGTGTTTGTCATTATATCACCAGAGGTGCTTGAGTAGCATACGTTCATCTTTCTTTGCATTTTGCCAGTCTTTCTCTTTGCCATCATTTGCTCTTCTCTCTCCCGTACAATTCTGTGTTCATGAGAAGTCAAGGTTCTGACTTTCGCTTTCATGTACTTTTTATCTCGGAAAGTCAGGATTTTGATGTGACCTGTAAAGTCCGCTCTTTAACAGTGTTTAATAGATCTAACCAGTAAGTTTTGTTGCTGTTTTTCCCCAAAGCTAAACATCAGCTAGTTATTTGTCTTGGCAAACATCCTACTATTTTTGCTTTAACTAGCTGTTACATCTTCACAGGTGTGACGGGTCTTTTTGCACACAGTTTGTTGCTCTCATCTGACAGTAAACCGCTAAGTGTACTATGTTTAGTCAAAGAGCTCAAATGTTTAAGACAAATGAACACATCAGGTGACGCCAGGTATTGAAGTCGGGCATCAGCTTTTGACCCGAGTTCACCAGTTCTTTTGCCGACTTGTGTGAGCTTCATGTACATTTTGTTACTTTAAAAAACCTTCTCATGAACAAATCATAACTTCCAGTCACATAACTAGTTCACAGCGATACGTTTCATAACTAAAAGACATAAAATAACAAAACAATGACCATAATATTTGACACAATTTGGTGAGTTTCTTAATTCATTTCAATTTAAAAAAAAAAAAAAAAAAAAAACATTTTGGCTGATTTCTCTGTTGCCATAGAAACTCGGAGACTGAAATTCCACCGGCAGCTACACATTATCCCCACAAAAGTCACAATTGATGATAAAGTGAAAAAAATATATTCTTAAAAGTCTTCAGAGAGTATTGTTTCGAGGTTTCCCATGAACAATATTGGCGGTGTTGCCTTATATTTTTCCATGCACTTTTGCCTCCCAACTGCTCTGTGGAAGGTGTGAATTGACTTTTGAGTGACTCATTCTATTTGGAAAAAGAAAATGGCACAGCACCTGTCCGGCTTGCCTATACATGATCCACGAGGTGCTGTACCTGCCAACTGATTATCCACATAGACAGCCGCCCACATCTCATCCTGTGGCCCCGGGCTGTAGCTTCACTCTTAATTTATGTAGAAATGAGCTGTCAAGGCGCTCACTCCCTTTTTATATACACAGTCGGTCGAAGGATGCGAGGCTAGTGTTGACAAAGGGCGAGGGGATGAGGTCTACGCAGCCGTGTCCTTTTCTATTAGTTTTACGTTCCAGGCGAGCGCTGTGCATCGTTAATTAAGCATGCTTACTCTTTGCCCAAACAATACTGATTTATAAAAGCCGCTGTCAAACATTTAGATCTAATCTTTGGAACCCGGATTCTCTGCAGATGAGAAGCCACATTTCTTTTATCTTATGTACCGCTATTTGTTACATGCTATGCAGTCAAGGTATGTACAGATGTAGTTGTTTTGGGGGACAGACTTTCCTTCTTAAGCTGAGCGACTTTGAAAATGTGATTTTTAAAAAAAAAAAATGTTTTAAGTAAATGTGAATAGCTGTTTATTTTATTTGACCAACATTCAGTTCACATTCTAAGCGTGTCAAGGAGCATCAACACTGAAGGTTTATTACTACATCCTCCCTACAGACTACATTTTTGTTGAGTTATTTATCATTATTAACCTTTATTTAACCAAATAAAACCCATTGAGATTGAAACCTCAAGGTTGACCTGGGGCAACTTGAAAAAGAATCGGCACACAAATCATAAAAACATTTACACACTTAGAGACATTTAACATTTGGTAATTGTGACCATTTAAAATATTTGGATTTACGTTCACAGAACCATTTCCTACCTAATATATTTATGTTTATTCAAACTATTGAAGCTTGAGTTTCCCTTATAGAGTACAGTGTAAAAACAGCACTTTGTGACAAAATGAGACCACTGCACGCTGTCTGTGTGCAGTGGTTTCAACCCAGAAGTAAGATTTGAAAGCAGCACTCTGAGTTTCACTTTGCCGTCTGAAAATAACAACGGTTCTAAGGTTCTAAGATATTAACAATGCGCCAAAGGGTTTGTGAGAGCTAGAGTTTTCAATATCTACTTTAAGATGTGCTGTGTTGTTAATGTTATATTTCTATGTTATTTATCTTATTTTATGTTCCCAGGCCACTTATTCTACAAATTCGGCATCTCGGAGTCAGATTGGTACCGCATCAAGCAAAGCATCGATTCGAAGTGTCGCACGGCCTGGAGACGCAAACAGCGCGGCCAAAGTCTGGCTGTGAAGAGCTTCTCCAAACGTACGCCTCGCTCCTCGGTCTCCGGTAAAGGCCATTTCAGTGTGGATGAATGTTTACGGCACTTTCAAAAGCGAAGTGCAGAGAGAGAGCAGCCAAAAGGTTTCCTTCATACCGGCTGTCGTCTGATGTGTTTGGTAAAGTGGTTGGGGAGTGAGCTGCGTGTTTATGGTCAGATGTAACTGGTACCTGTCTGGCTCCAAACCCATCATTTATCTTTGGGAGATAATGTTGCTATGTTTCGGAGATTTATTTTTGATCAAACAACGGACGAATGTGAAGTAGTAAGGTCAACAAAAAAGTTATTCTGTCAAATGAAATGTTTGGGCAAAGAAAGTAGGGCATATACAGTAGTCCCACAATTTAATGCAACATAAGATTTGTTAAACATTGGCTCAAGAGCGTACTCTGAATTGCCAGTGCAACTAAATATATTGCATTTATAATACAGCTTTACATATGGAGTTTCATGAAGATTATATCCCAATAAAAATGCACGCTTGGATGAATGTGCTTCCATATTAGCCCAAAGAAATTCCCTACGACCATTTTCAACCCGTTATTGTTGCTAATAAAATAACATCTGGCGATGGTGTGAATGTGTGACTTGTTGTCACAGGTTGTTCAATGGGGTTTCTGCTATTTTAGGCTCTTAACTGTGATGGCCTTGGACAGATGTTTGTAATCTGTGCACAATGTTCACTGTCCTGGTGTTCCTGTGTGCCGTCACCTCTGACCAGGGAAAGTTCAACTGCCGAGGAAACCAAATATCCTGTGGGCTCTAACTCGGGCCACACAGCAAAACAACTGCTATGTCAATTCAATGATAAACTTATAGCCTGCGTATACAGTATAAAATGATGATGTGTGTTAATTGATGGAGCTTACTATGATGTCCCTCAAGCCACATGGGTTCCAGGCATTCGGAATAGAAATGTATTTGAACTCTATCGCAGCAGTGATGAAAGAGACGACATAGTGCCGTGTTTCAAAGCATAAGAACATAAAGCAGAGACGTGAAAACACTTTGTAAAGTTGTGTTTCACGTCTAAGTCCTGTATTTTTATTTGTGTAGTGAATTTAACTGTGTGTTTGACATTGTTTAGCAACATCTGGGGTCATTCTCTTTAGTCTCAGATTGTGTGTGAAGAGAGTGGAGCCAGAGTGCATTCTATGGTTGTGTGTTGTAGTTTAAATAAGTGTGTTTCATGCTGCTATTCAGCAGATGCTTTGTAACTGATTAAATTACAACAATGTGTGCGTCGGATTGGAATGACCCTCAGCTTTACACGAGTGCACTGTAGGTGTCCTGTATAGACTAAGAGTTGTTTTTTTTCCTCAGAGACGGAAACAGCGCAGATAGAAACAGCCACTCAGCAGACGCTGCATTACACTCTGGCCAACCAGCAGGTTCAGTTCCACCGGATTGGTGAGGATGGACAAGTTCAGGTGGTGAGTATTTTTATAAGGTGTATTATGTAAACACTACTTTTCAGAAACTGTTCCACAGTAAAAGGATCCGCTGGTCGACCTTTTAAAGCCAGAGACATGTAACATTAAAGCAACTGGAAATGATCAGTAATAGTATTCTAGAAAACTGCTGTTGGTGACAGATGGACACAAGCTGCACAGAACCGTTTACTTTAATCAAAGCTTGATTCACTTTTGACATGCATGAATGCAAATGGAAATGCTGCAAAGCTTTAAAGCCAATTAAGAAAATAATTTCTGATGTCCTTTTATAAAAGGTCTACACAATTTATTTTGTTACAAAGTCTTAGCTATAATTGTTGACTCTCAAAGCATTAAAACTGCAACATGATTTGCACTTCTAATGATCCCTGTCACTCACAAGAAGGAGCTGTTTGGAAGTTGGACGTAGGCAATAGTTAAAAGTGTTCTTTTATTTTATTTTCCTGTTTGGCCTTGTGCACGTCATTAAATTTTGAACCCACAATTTATGGTCACTGCTAAAACAACATGTAAAACCCAGTACACTTGGTTTTACTGTTTACTGCTGCTGCTAATGACTGCTGCTCCGGACTAAAATAACCTCTCGAACAATGTACTCTAGGTTAAACTAAACAAAAGTGTTCATACATGATTTCACTTATTGAACGGTGTTATCTCATTTCTCAGATTCCTCAAGGACAGCTACATATTGCACAAGTGCCACAAGGAGAAGAAGTGCAGATCACACAAGACAGTGAGGTGAGTCAAACACCTCATCGGTCAACTTTCATATTAAGTTTGAATGATTTGATTTTGAATATAAGTGAAGAAAGTCCTGCATCTTGATTTATTTTATTTGTCAATATCTGGAGGTTTGAATTTTTGGGGTTCCACCAGTAGAAAATCATAAAATGCACTGTTTTTGCTTATAAACTGAGCTCATGTCATTCATTTTCCAACGCAAACATCAAAAACCTCCCTGAGCTCTGAACGCGCTCGGTTGAAATCAGAATTTCTCTTCGAAACCGCAACGTCTGCCGGAGAGGAATGTCCACACCAGCATCATACCTAATGGTTTTCAGTGCAGGCGGGACAGTGATTTATGTCAGTGTACACACACACGTGTAATCGCACACTGAATATGATCCGCGGCGCATATGCAAGACCGCTCCGCATTTGGGTTAAAGTAATTGACACCTTGCGCAAGTGTTTTTCTCATTTCCTGTCGGGTAAAGAGTTTCGATGAAGAAACGAGGGCCCGAGTGAGAGTGACGCGCCGAAGTGGGGGCCGAACCACTCCGCTGCCTTTTCCTGTTCTTTGTGTTTCGGCCCAAGTTTTCCTCCACTTTCCTCTCCTGTTTCTATTCCATCAAATTGTTTGTTTTCTAAAGTTCAAAGCTTAGCAACAAAATCCCTCTTCCCCCAGTCTGCCACTCACAGAATATGTTTTCATTAACAAAAGGCCCTCTCATCAAAGACACTAGTGCTTGAAAAGGAAATGAGCTGCTGCATAGATTACACTGGTCTGTGGCCATATGGCAGCGCCGGCACTTGAGCTATACAGGAATTAGTGAGAGGAAACAGCTGAGGGTTACAAAGGCTTAATGTACAGTACGCTCCGTTGTGGTTTAGCTAATATTGCAGAGTTTACATGGTAATTATGACTTGAGCGAGTGCCAGCGTTTTCCCATTGTTTTTACAGAAGCCTTATCTGATCAGAGAGAGCCAGCAATGACTAATCAACTCTCCCGGCTAAATTTTAAGGACACAGATGTTAATAATGTGACTTCATGGTAGAGAAAGGACAATTACAAAAAATGTCTTTGTTGTTTGTTTTCTGGCATAAATGGTAAGATGTAAGAGGCAAATGTAAATGTGATAATAATGTGGTAATAATACGGCAAGGCAAGTGTGGTCAAAAACGTCATTAGGTCTATAAACTTGAGCATTCATTTAGGGATTGAAAAAGATGTCTGACTATTCCCTCGTGTTCATTTATTTACATTATTTATGGCAGGACCAAAAATAATCCCTTCATGAACTCGAGGCTGTGCTTCTTTTTTCACTGACCCTGTGAAATAAACGGGCTTTGTCAATCTTCACAGTATCGATATCGGTGCGTTCTAATACAGCTGCGTTCATCCCATCTCTACATATAGCATAACTGTTGGCTTTTGTTTTTTTCAGGGAAATCTACAGATTCACCAAGTTCACGTGGGTCAGGATGGACAGGTAAGAAACTACAGTAAAAATGTATACTTTGCATCGACCTCACGCTGAGGGTGAACTGCATGTATTTATAGAGAGGATAGTTCTACCATTACCACAAGGACACATTAGCAAACAGCCAAAAAGGTTCTTAGATGCTCTGAAAAATGTATTTAACACAATCAAACAACTAAACAGGGCCATGAACGCTCTTATTCATCACTGACTCCTGAAAATGTACTTTAAAACAAAGCTTAGATTAAAGTCTAACTCGAGTAACGAGACTTCAGACTGAATGACTCTCGTTAGCTTCACACTCTCGGCTAATATTGATGAGATAATGTGAAAGGTATCGATAGTGGAGAAGCAGCATTTAGAGTCATCTGTAAATCCCATGCAATGTCTCTTATAGTAAGGTAAGTGATTGGTTTTAGGCATGTCTTTCCCACAGCATGTCAGAAGGAAGTTATTTTCTGAGCTCCAACTGTGCGCCGTGTGTGACTGTTGAAACAAAGACCTGTGCCTCATTCCCACTCACCAAAATGAGTCTGAACAATGTGTGAAGTAGAAAAAACAGACGCGCTTTTACGATCAAGTGTAGTTTATTCAGCAACAGCTCTTTTAAGCCACATACTTTCTTGGTCTTGAGTGATCTTGAAAAAGGTTTGCCGCGGCCCAAGCTTACTCCTCGCTTTCCTAATGCATTTCTAGTAGGGAAAGTGCAATAAGGGGTTTTTGGCTTGCAGCACTGGCCGATAACCGGAATTTGCCAATACTACTGTTTGGGTTTTAAAATACATGACAAGGCCTACAAGATAACAAAAATATCATCATTTTCACTTAACGTATTTTCCGGACAATAAGTCGCACCAGCCAGAAAATGCATAATAGAGAAGAAAAAATCATAATATGAGTGGCACTGGTGTAGGAAATGTTGTTGCGTGAGTGTGAAAATAACAAATAATATCACATATTACAAGTCGCTCCGGAGTATAAGTATATAAGTATAAATATAACTATAAGTTGCACCCCGGCCAAAACTATGAAAAAGGTGCAACTTATAGTCATATAGGAAAATACGGTATAAGTCTGTTTTAAAAAGACATCTCTGGCTACGTTCACGCTGCAGGTCTTGACGATCAATTCACATTTGTTCAACAATCAGATATTTTTGGAGGCAAATACAATGTGACTCAAATCAGTTTTCATGTGAGAATGCAACAGCCCTAAAGTGTGTGATGTGGACCAGCAGTTGGACAAAACCAGAGAACCCTCTTTTGTCACATTATGAGACAGATATAAAGAGGGAAGCACTATCCACTCAACCTATAGTCATCTTCATGTGATATTTTCTTTGTCACACTTTGAAAACCATTTTGGTGTAAAATGTTCTACCTTTGCTGCTGTTTTCTGGCAGGTATTTGAAAGATGTATCTGTTTAATTACCATCTTTTCAGATTAAAAAAGTGGCATTTGTTTTATTCCATCGCAGAGGCCAAGATAAATGTGTGATCAGTTGCAGTCACTTTGCAAAATATTAGATCAGAATCAGATTTAGTATCACATGTCAAAGTGGCCTGGGCCACATTTGAAAAAATCTGATTTGGGTAAAAAAATATGATCTTTGTCACGTTTGGGCAAAAAAATCCGATTTGACCTGCAGTGTGAACAAACTGACAATGACACATGGGAACACAGACTCGCACACTTCTCCAAAAAATATTATACTGGATACTAAAATGTCAAACTCTATTTCGATGCTTAGAAATGTACTCGAACCTCGATACCAAAAAGATTATAGAGGGTAGATGCTCTTTTTAGGCCAAGGGTTTAAACATTCTCAACACAAATGGTACTTTCTTTATCAAACATTGCTGTCTTATTCTAGTTCTGATTAAGCTCAGTATCATTTTATTAGTATTGATAGTTATTCACATGTGTATTTAGTTTTGATACTAGTTTTAGTATCGATTTAATCTGATTTTTTTGTAACGTTTGACAACCCTATTTAAAACTTTCCTAGCCAGTTTTGCAGTCGTAGTGATGCTAACTAAAACTAGCATGCCAACAGCACACTTTCTGATTCTCGGACAATAACAGACTTTATAATTTAATGCAGACCTCACACAGCCGTCTGTACTAGGCTCGAACTAATTCAGCAACTACATTCAAGTGACGTTGCACTGGATATGCCTGATTGTAACAGGAAGATGGGCATCTGGCATAAATATAAACCTTCCCTTATCTACTAAGTTAAATGGTTACGCAAAAACATTTCCATGGTTTACATAATCGGTGTTATGTGTTGTGGAAAAAAATTCTGCGTCTTAAGACCAATTTAAATGTGGGCATACTTTCAGCCCAAAAGCTATTAAAAAAAATTGTGATCCCATAAAACATGAAATATCAAACTGCATCTGATTAACCTCCATGTGTTTAAGAATAAAATACATGCACCCTTGGATGTTTTTGAATCCCCGAACTCATGCGTGTCCCCCACTGCTTGGGCGTCTGATGTTTTGGACCATAGGCTCTTCCTGTTTCTCTGTTCTTTCCTCTGAAATCCAAGTGAGTCTGGATCAAAGTGAGGCGTCCCCGTTTGACCAGCACATGCCACATATGGACTCCTGAACCAACACATTGTTTCACATCCATGATTTCATCGGGGTCGTCTCAAACTGAGACTTTGGGGAAGGACGTTACACTTGATGGTTTTCTGGGCCAACTGCTCTGGCAGACGTCAGGTTGTGCATGACAATTGATCACAGATGTATGTACACTCTATTGTATTGCAGTCCCACTTCAGTGCGTTGTACATTTGGCAAGTAGCGCTTACATCCTTGTCTGTCATTCATTAAAAGTGATGTATGCATTCTGTATCCTGGGACTACGGTTTCCTCTCAACCTGCAAGACATCCATATGATCAGCGACTGAGACTCTAAATGGGCCTTTCGTTAAGTGCCAACTGTTCATGGCAAACAGGGAGAGACTTTTGCAGCCATGACCCTTAAGGTTAGGATTAAGCACGTGGCGAGTCATTCAGTTTTTAACCAAAATTGCAATATATTATGGAATGAAGACTGATCTATTGCTATAAAATCCCAGTTTATTTCACACAGTACTGACTTTTCATCACCGTCTGTCAGAGCTGCCACTGATTTTTTGTTGATTAGTCTTAGCCAATTTGATTTAGTAATGCTGCAGTCTTTGTGATAAAACGTCTAATGCCTAATGTAGGTTTTATATACCTTTAATACTTGGGATTGAAGCAAATGTTGCACTAAAACCCTCAAATAGAGCCTCACATATTTGTCCTATTGTCAGGTGGCAGCTTGCAGTTATTGAAGTAAAGGCATCGACCTAATATTGGCCAAATACACCCGTCTGTTACTAATTATAGCCAGTGAATCTAAATGTCGTGTAAAAATTAAATAACATCAAATGATCCCTGACCGTTCTGGTGGTAAAATCAGCATGGTATCTGACAGATCTTTAAAATGCCATTAAAAGCTGAAACCTTTATTGTGCAAAGTCCGTAAAATTCTAACTCAAAAAGTCTGCGTTATAAAAGTTGGTTGTTAGTTTCCACTTTCGAGCTTTGTAGTGAAAAATCGGAAATTGAGTCCTGCTCATTAAATACAGTGTTTATGACATATTCTTGGCTCATGTCGGTGCTCTCATGACTTAGATATTCTGGCAGGAGCTGAAGGCTTTTGTCTATCGGTTCTGCCAAGGAAGTGACTGAAGAGGCCTAAGAATTCAATGCAAGTAGCAACCTATATATTTGTCTAATCAGCAGCTGGATCCGAACAGCAGAGGGTCATATTTAGAGGGAAAGGTTTGCACACACTGACCTATGCGTTTGAAATTATAATGCTCGGAAATGTGGCAGTAATGGTAGCAAACCCCTAACGCACATAAACGTTCATTAAATTGTGTTATGTTGTTAACGGAAGGCTTTAATGTCGGGAACATGGCCCGGGCCGCACACTGGGAGAAGGTGTGGTTCGAGGATGTAAATCAGCTGAACATTCGCCATGTGTTTAGTCCCGGCTTCATACGAGAGCCGTATTTTTGTTTTTTGGCATCGTTTTATTGCTCGTTTAGAAAGACTGTGCGTGAGTGCGTCTGCTCTTCCGCTCCGACACATGTGAAGCCGTGTACTCAGATGACCCGGCCCACTTCTCTCATTCTCCCTGGGGATTTTCACCACATTATCCGCAACATTTGACAAGCGTTACATCGATCTGTAAACACGTTACCAGGTGGGGCAGTTGTTTTGGTCCAACATGATCAGCTCTGCCAAGAACTCCGCGGTGGAATTTTTACGAGGATAAAAAGTTGATTTTTGTATTCCTTTTTAATGTTTTTTAATGCTCACACTTTATAATTACAAGTATTGCGCCAGTCCCAAAAGAAGTGAGATTTCAGTTATGACCTAAATAATCGTGATGCTTTTTCTCATGATCGAACAGCCCGTCGCGTAGTCTGAGCACCGTTTTCATCTCCAAGTTCAGATTTGATTTATTTATGTGACTGGTACAGTACTAACAAATACATCGCCACCCAAAAGGTCACTGATGTCATGTACTTAAGGCTTCTTGTGACTAATTTGCAGCCAATCAGGGACACGTGTGGCCCGAGCATATCAATACAAACATGACTGCATATGAGGGCAGGGGGAAATTACACGGGAATGAAAAACATCATGGTCCACAGATGTCTGCGGAATGAAATGAGTAAAGGGCTAAACAAGACTGATTTTGTTGTACATATTATAAACCATCTGTTTGCATGGCTCTATTCAGTTTGACCTGAAAGATTCTTATTTTACAATTACAATGTTACAATTGGGGTGGTGTTAGGTTTAGGAACAGTTAATTTGGTTATGGTTAGGGCTTTGGGACAAGTTAGTGACTGCTTTATGAAAAGAAATGAGACACAAGCAGCCCTTTTAGAATGCCATTCTGAGGACCTTAGCCTAGACTATTTAAAACATAGAACCGCTTTGTTTTGAATTGTTTGCTATGGCAACAGTGCAAAGTTTACATCACTTGAAACCCAAGTATAAGAAAATGGCACAGGTCATGCATTTCACACGCACAAAGTTGTCCAGTTCATTGGGTCAAGTCTGGGATATGCCAAAAATGGCAAAGGAGACCCAAAGGGGAAAAAAGCATGATAATATTTGGTAATATTTGGAGAGATAAATCCTAATGACTAGATATACTTACATGAAAGCGGCATTCATCTACTATGTGGTGTAGATTTTGGACCACAGATTGTTAAGACTGTGAGATAAGAGCATATCATTTGTAATAATAATGGCTTCTTGCTTACCTAAATAATTTTCTAACTTGGCTCCAATTATAGCTGCAAATGACTTGTGTTTTTCGCCCACCTTAGTTTAATCTGATCCAACCTGTCTACGAGGCATTTGTTTTCACCTTCGCTAACTTCAATTTTTATCGTGGTTGCGTCATGTTCTGTCAAAACACAAAGGTCTTATTAACTGTCAGGTTTTATACATTGGATTTAGCTCCGTTTAGACTTAAGTCAATAAACAAGCGGAAGTCGTACTTTAAAGCTCCATTGCATATATAATGGTCAGTGAGATTTATTGCAGTTATCCTCAGTGGAATTGTTTATCTTGTTTGGTACTACTTTACGGTTCCTTATCCATATCTCGTATACACAGTCTCGAGGTCATGATGTCATGCTGTTAAAAGGTTAGCTCAGGTTGTCAGTTTGTAGAATCAACCTGGTTTTACCCCGAGTAGAAAAACAGTCGGTGGAATGTACTTCTATGCAGTTTTCTTCCATAATGTGGTTTTAAAGCTAAACAATGCTAAAGCTCACATGATGCCTGTCAGTCAAGATTGACAAAACATGTGTTTCGAAGGCTTCAGTTTGGTAACAAAGCCAGGACAAAATGTGAAAAATAGGTTTCAAATATAGCGTTATGCTTTATGCAGATGTATAGTAAGGGTGAATCCATCAAAAATGTGCTAAAATGTGAATGTCTTATTTGAGGTTCAAGTATTGCACCCAACACAAATTGTCTGTAATATGAACCACAAATGTGCAGAAATGGCTTATATGCTCAACATTCTAATTTTGCAAATCTCAAAAACAGTCGCTGCAATGTCCATCACCTCTAATGCTTTCAAAATGAGCCGCCTTTAGAAATGCTCTGCCAGCGTTTTCAGTTCTGGTATTGATACTTTAGGTTTAAGTATCTGCTGCTAATATTAACTGATACCAGGGTCACAGAACATAATTTACTTCCTTAAAACACAGCTAGGTGATATGGCCCAAATTACAAACAAATCTACCTTTTTACAAACCAAATATCAAACATTTATTGTGTCCTAATGAGGATCTAAGCCTAATACAGGTCTGGTAAAGATGTCTAAATGCACATACTTGAATTACTGACTTATTGACCACCAGTTTATGACCCTCAATCGGCCCTCCACTTAGTTTGTGTTTCAATATAATGAAAAAGTTTTGACAGCCCTGTTCTAGGCCAAAATTTGTTAATCCAATTATTGGCCTAACCGTATTATCAGATACATCATGGAATCAATACCCAATCCAGAAAATGTTTCAATATTTGCGCTGATATCCGATCTCAGTATATTTATCAGTGCATCTCTAATCACAATCATTTGATTATATGATTTATTATATAGTAGGTAAATTTACAGACGGTTTTAAAATTAACTATACAAATTTAGTAAGGATCAAACTGGTTTGAAATATAAAATTGGTCAAATATAAAAATTTGGTCTCTATCGTAACATTTTTATCCTAGGTTGGCATCCCACAGACATATGTCACTTACTATACCAAGGCAAAGTGTAATCTTTCTGTATTTCCTATAATATCTGTCTGAAAAACTGTTAATCTTTGATACATTTTGCTAAATTCCTTCAACTATTGTTATTGGAATGGGACTTTATTATAGTTAAAGGTGCCAAGCCTTGTAAAAGGCGTTGTCTGGGAATTATGTTGCTGCTTCTTGCTACTTCTTAAGATTTATGCATTTGAAATACAAACTCAAAACTAGGCCTCTCGACATAATTACTTGGAGGTGTTGTTCAAAAAATTATTACTGGAACAATATTTTTGGGGATCAGTATTTATTGTGCGTACATTTTCTTTGCACGAGTGGGGGTTTAATATATTTAAGCTGTAGAGGGGTGTATATGTCACTTTTCTGCTTTTAGAACGATTGTGTCAGTGTCATAAAGTAGTCTCAGTATTATCGTTTGCCATGATATTCTCTGTAGCAATATATCACACTTCAAAATGTGTTATCGTGACAGATCTACTCAAAACTGGATCCATCCACAGAATATGTACCTTGTAAAAAATAAATAAAACTTCGGTGCTGAAGGAAGGGAATTCGGAGCCAATGGAGGGACGGATGTTTTACTGCTCTCCTTGTCTGTCATGTCGTCTTATCTTGTGCCCCTCGGCTCTGATCTCTGCCTGCTCTGATTCAGACCAAATGGATGATGGCAAGATGAAAGCAGTGAATGATGATGTGCAGGTGGAGAAATTGAGAACAGACTGTTTGGGTATTTCTGAACCATGTGAATTGACACACAAAAGAACAATTTATTGATCAGTGCCAGTTTGCCCTTTAGATATAGTTGAAGGTAACAGTATATTCATGGTGATCCAATAATTGTTTTGTTGTTCAGCATATATACACAGGAATTAAAATCTTTAGTGAGGCTTACAAATTGAAAAAAGGTTTACAAATTCACTTTGTTAATTTTAACATATTAGTATAATATCTGGGTATAATATATTTAGTTGTATGTCATATGATACAGCCTCCTCAAGTTTCATTGCTCTTTTGCCATGTTATCTCACTAGACTGTTTTAAAAAGACACAACTACAAGGTAACTAGGCTTGAATCTTGACACCAAGGCTAAAAAATGTTATACCACAATATAATTTTTGTAGTTTTTACTATCCAAAATACTAGGGCTCAACGTTTACTCTGAATGAATAATCATGACTACCGGTAGTTGTCTGGACTATACGAACACTAAAACGTTTCCTGGGAAGTAGGTCATCATGTAAAGGGGTCTATACCTTGCAATAGTCATTCTGGATTTTTGAGAATAGTGTACATTTTATTCCAATAATTTAACTAGTAACAGATGCTTGCTCCATCCACGGTTCAATCCACAGTTTTGCTGCTGTTCATTGCTCACATTTTGGCTCGTGTGGTATGCAGAAGTAAGTTGTGATTTACTGCGGACAGGGAGAGGGCAGAGGGAGGAAGGAGGAGATGAAAAGATACAACCAAGATGTTTTATGGACAATGTTTAGTGTAAGTGGGATGAACATAAGCATTCAGAGATTTAATGTGGTGCATCAGGTTTCAAAGGAGGGCTGGTCTGTTTAGTGTCGTCGTGGGATGATCATACAGACTTGTCAACAGAAAAGGGGAATCCTGACATGACAAATTCTCAGGGGTTTATGATTCAGGAGTGCGGAGGAGTCCATCCCCAACTGCTAATTTCTTTTGTCGGACAGAGATGATTTTTGGGTGGATAAGAAGTGCCAGTTACTCGTGATCCACGTTGGTCCTGAACAGTCATGCTTCAGTAGTTCCATCACCCGTTAAATGGGTCCAAGAAGATTACACAATGTGACACATAATATTCTAGTAAAACAATTGGGATCTGGATGTTGTGCCATCATGAAAAGGAGTTCCTGGCAAAATAAAGACAATTGGGGCTGCTACAAAGACTATTCAAGAGATAACTGTTTGTTGGTGCTGGAACTATTGATTATTTTTGATCAACCAAGCAGGTTAACTCCTTCCACAAATTTGAACCAGCGGAAACAACGTGTTAAAAACATAAAATGGATTTGTACAAGTATTTATAAATGCCACAGGAGGCAATTTGTCATGTATACTTGAACAATCTAATAAGGTGTTACATCCCTAGTCCTGTATATTTTGAGAGGGAATTATTTTCTGCACATCCCTTTTTCAGGCCTGATAGTGTAATGTCCCACCCAAGGCCCAAAGTCAATGGCTCAGGCTCCAGCATGTTACTTGCAGATACACTGCCTGTCCAAAAAAAAGTAGCCACAGAAAAACAAGGGCTCTAATCTCAAAGTTTCAATAAGCTTCTGTAATATCAAATGATTTATTTTCATCCAGTGTTGCATTATTTTTCATACAGATGTTGTATTGATGATGTGAGAGAGTGACCACTGCACAAAGCCTTCTCCAGCTCAAACACTCTCACCGGAGTTCAGATCTGGAGTACATTAGTTTCTACTTCTCCTTGCTCTGCTCGATGCCAATGATTTGACCCTTTTTCAAACACACTGACGTCTTCTCCATGACCACGGGATTTGTCTTTCCACGTGGTCGTTTCAGAAATGAGAAGCCACTGGGTTTAAATAGTGTGAAAGATCATCACCCATGCAGCAATTATCCAACAGGAGGCTCGTACTAACTGCATTTGCTTAGTTGAATCCAAGTGGCGCCTTTTTCTGTTTTTGGACATTAACTATTGGTTTTGGAGAAGGACTATCTGTGTCAAGCCTCATTTCCTTGAACTCTATTCCATTGTTGTTGCAGCCGAGTCAGGAAAACACATTTGCTTCAGTTATCTCTTGGCATTTATACTTATCGTTAAAAATGACTTAATACTCAATAAAACATGCGTCATGTGGAGCTCATATTTACAACCTGTGTGTATCATCCCTTATATCTCTAATGATTCAAACAGATTGATTGGCTGCACGATAAAGGCATAACTCTGAATCTTTTGAGTTCCAGCCGTAGTAAAAATGCCTATCACTTAGACGGGCCTAGAACCCTTGAGTGGGGACCTGGATCTAAATTATAGCTGGTCTTTTGCCATCGGTTCCTTTTTTGCTTTGCTGGTTCTTGATTAGAATTTGAGATGGTTTCGTCATAAAAATTTCTTTGAGCCTTGTTTCAACCCAACTCCCAGTCCGCTGGTGGGAGTTAAGAGCAAAAGGCCGACGGGGAGGGGTTGATTGGATGCAGGTGCCGTGGAAACAGTGTCACAGTGTGGGTGGGGATAGGAAGTGCTCGCTCCAACATGAATGGCCTACCGAGATGTGAAACGCAATCTTGTAACTGTGGATATTGTTCAAATTATTGTCATGTCTGTGTCCTATTTATCATGAGTCAAGACGATCTTGCTGCATATGGGTCACAATGAACTATTCTGTGTATTTTAACTATTCTGTGTATTTTCTGATCATCTGTGGACTATTCTAAACAATCTTAGAGCGGACGTCATAGTGAAGGTCAGGCCCTTTTTATCAGACCCAAGCAACAGCGATATAAAACACAGCTAAAGCTTGTGACGGGTCGAATCTCAGCTGCAAGACAAACAACAT
This sequence comes from Eucyclogobius newberryi, assembly GCF_026437365.1. Taxonomy (NCBI): domain Eukaryota; kingdom Metazoa; phylum Chordata; class Actinopteri; order Gobiiformes; family Gobiidae; genus Eucyclogobius; species Eucyclogobius newberryi. The sequence continues at coordinate 17,397,384 of NW_027316389.1, forward strand.
GCTACTGTTTTGCCTGTTTTTCCCTGTTTTCATCAAATAAAGACTTTGAGAACGATCTTTGCCTCTCGCAGTCTGTATAGACTAAATTTCGACAGAATTGGTGGAGGATGCGGGTCTCTCATTGTGCTTGGAAAGGAAACATCTGAATTTTGCTCTAAACGATTCCCTTCTGGATGTCGGCTGACGACGCATAGCGTCCAGTAACGGTTCAGCTGGGAATAATGGGAGAAAAAGGACACCGAGCCGAGAGAGAGACAAGAGGAGTCAATTGGCAGTTTATTTTTGACCTACCATTGTGATTGGGACATTCAACAAAAGTAAGGCAGAAACCTCTTGTATATATTAATACAAGATAAATATTAATATCTTGTATTACTAATCTCGACATAACACAACATCAAATGAGAAATCCACAGTAGATTTCAGCTTTCCAGTTGAGCAAATGACAAACAAAATCTTAATTCTCACCAATAAAACAAAGTTTGGCACAACACCCTTTAGTTGGTGTAGTTTTGCATGTCTACTTATTGGCTGTTGCTTCATTGCAGTCCTGTTGCTGAACTGATATGAGACTTGGGGGTAGAATAAAAGGCTTAAGCACATTATCACTCCTGAGAAGAACTTGGTTTCTAGCTACTATTTTTCCTAGTCTGCACTACTACAGTCCAATCACTGTGTCTATGGGAATTTACTGCTTGGTTGCAATTAAAGTCTCCCTCTTAACCTCTCGGATTAAGTTTCGTCTTGGACATCTGTCCAGGGCTGGCAAAAGCCATTGGTGTTGACTGCTCTGAGCTTGAGAGAAAGTTCAAGACTTGCCAAAGTCTTATTTTCATGTTTTATCTGCATCGTTCTCAGATGTAGATTTGAATGGACTTTTCAAAATTATTTTCACAAAATCACAGTAACCAATGTACTTAGAAGTGAACCAGATATAATTTACTGTAATGCTAATGACTAATAGCTCTTCTACACCAACACATTAGTGAAGTGAGTTGGATTTCTTGGGGGCATTACCAATGATCTTTGTTGTGCAGCCAATTGGTGAGACATGGTTCCAAAACCAGACGCAAATCATCAACAATAGTTTTGAGGTTATAAGATATACTTTCTTGTTCCCAGTGGGGAATTTCATCTTCAGCATTTGACTCATCCTTCAATCTGGCTAGGGTAACCTGTCGGGAGCAGTGGTCAGCTGCCGTACAGCGCCCTGAGGTCCACCTCTTTTGGATGACATATATTCAACACTGCGTGGGCATAGCAAAGATAAAGCCATGATAGACCTACAAGATTTGGATATGTATGGTTGATCCCATCGACTTGGTTTCCAAGGCATTTCTAAGGCAATGCTCTTTGCACAAAATAAGGTGGTGGTGGTTGTCGCCACTGCCTTGTTGCCGCTGTGTTCTTAACCACCCCCAATTCTTGTTTCAAGCATTTTGAAACAGACCGTATGGTGCTTTAAAGATTGTCAAACAACCAACCAAGCTGTTAAGTAATTTTTTGAGCCGAGCTACGAGAAAAGCTAAAACAGACAAGTACTGGAAGCGAGATGATGACTCAGAGAGCAGCGTCCAAGGCACAGCTGAATATAATAAAGACCTCCAGTGAGTCTGGGGACCTCAGCCACACCACATTTAACATTTTATCCGTCATTTTTCTTACTGATACTTTTTATTCAACTTATCATGGCCGGAGAAGAGATGAGAAGCAGCATTGTATTTGTAATAAATTCAGTAAATATGTATATACGTTGTACTCCCATTCACATGATCTTTGTAAATGATTTTAAGACCACAAGACTTTGTACAGATATATTGTGCGTTTTACAAAGTTACCATCATCAGTATTATAAAAACACCACATAAATTTTCACCATATTTTGAAACTGTTATGCTTTGTTAATACTGTGGAGCATTCCAGGCGAAGCAATAACATCTCCATGGAGACGAGCAGCATACGGTCACCTTTAATTAGGATACAATTCTGGCAGAGCTGCTTGAAGTCGTAGACAGAAAGGTTATTGGCTCTACGCATAATTGTTAGGCCATAACTTTCAGATTATTCTGATTGCTAAATGAGTTTTGTTTTGCTGATTGTAATAACTCTTACTCAAACTCCTGTTTTACATGTTGATTGTTGTAATCCGTTATTGAGCTGCTGTGTTTCCAACATTCTTCTTGTGACAATTAGATGAAGATGCACACTTACCAGCTCTGTTTTTCCCAGAAATATGACAGCTTTGACTCCAGGGCTTGGCAGTTCCACACATTGTGGTCAGTTATCTTGGTTGGAGTTGTGGGACAGGATGTCGACCGGAGGAGTAGTTTTTTAGTTTAATCTTCTGGAGCTCTCACACAACGTTCCAGGCCAGTAAATATTTTCTGTGAGTCTCTCGTCGTCCCAGCTGAGAATGCTAATGGCAAATCTGTCAAATGAACCCTGATAATCAAATTGAGTGAGACGAGAGCTTACAACCCTAAGTGTTAAGTCTTTTAAAACCTTTACCATTGAACTTTCGATGCACCAGTTGGTCAAATGTGAATACGCATGGCGACTACAGCTTTAAGATCTTGAAACAGCTGTGCAGACACTTCTTTTCAAAAGTTGTGCATCTTCATTGTTTACAGCGAATCTCCTGGGCAATGCGCAAATTGATCAGGAATGTTCTGGATCATGAGACAATGATTAATTTGATCCAGATTTAACAGTCTACTGCCTTGAACTTCATTTCGCATCTGCGCTCAAAGCTTCGTGGCGTTTGTCTGATGGAGTGAGTCATGCGCTAATCACTTCCATCAGTGGCTCGGCGCGTCTCTGGCACACTGCGGTGATGCGTGTTGCCGTCAATCTGGCAAAGTCACGTGACATCGCAGGGCAATTCCTCTATGTTTTGGGGGTAATTTACGGCTCCAGGCTCAACACTTCAAAAGCCGGGGTCATACCAGCGGCTGGGAAAGGGTTTAGGGGCAACAAACATGATGTGTCATTGGGGTTTCTGTGGTTTGGCTTTTCCGCAGCCTTTCATATTCTCTTTAAAGTTTGGTCATTTATACATGTCCCAGCTGGTTCTACCAAGGCTAGCTGTAAGGAGTTTAAAGTGGAAAAGCACACTTCAATGTAACATGGAAGCACACTATCCAGAGGATGCTGCTAGGAGACACTGATGCAATGCAGTTGAAGAGTATTTTTGCTCAACATCATATTCTGTCTATGAGGGCAGTTACAAAAGTATATTCACCGCATTGACCTTAGCAAACCATTTACCATAATACTGTTGTCACTGGGTGTTGGGATGTGACTTTCACAGATTGGAAGTCTATGCGTCAATGTTTCCTCCTGCTTTTATGCAAGTTACCACTAATTTTGAATTCAGAATCCATTCACAGGGAAGTATTGTTAGAACGCTGTGCCACACTTAAAGCGTTGTCTTGTCTGGTCTTTGACCTCTCATCAAAAAGAGTGTGCTTAGACACTTGGCAAGTGAATGGTTCCTACCATTTGTTTTGTTCTCTTGTCTGCGATGACAACATAATTGTATGTTGATGTGTGTCTGATGTCACATAAGACTTATGCTACCGCAAATGCACATCTACAATGTGCTAATCTCAGAGCATTAGTGTGTATTCATGTCTGTGCCTCTGCTAAGTGGGTCCCCCAGTGTGTCTGGTTAACGGTCTATCTATAGGAACAACAACAACACTACAGCTGCTCTGTAATTACTACGTTAAAACTCCAAAACTAATTTCGCTTGACTCATTCTGAGCTGGAGGAGATTAGGATTCTCTTCAGCGTTTCAGACGAATAGTTCATTCTTTTGTTTCCTCTGAGCATTGGAAATACACTCCCAAATGAGTCTAAGAAAACAACCGTTAAAGTATTATTAAATTAATGAGTCACAAAGTTATTTGCTTGATGTATAAATAGGGTCCCAGTGAGAATAAGTGGGAACAACATGATCCCATCTTTATTTACATCTCTCAGATAAGGGCTCATAAGTCTTAACTCCACTCTGCTGTTTCTGACACTTGGTATACACCCGATGACTGCAACAATACATGAGCACAAACACATGAAATAGTTGTTTGGCTTTATTCGGTTCTCATTTCCTGCTCTGTAAATCATTAGAGTGCTGGCAACATCCTTTTGAGACACAAGAGAATGCAGAGCTGATTTTCCAAAGACATTTCTGTGAAACATGACCGTAATATCCTTCGGTCTCAAGTTTACGTGACTCTTTTTCTCCAGGTGCTGCGTGGAGCTCAGCTCATCGCAGTGGCTTCGGCTGATGGAAGTGCCACAGCGGTCGAGGGAGCCGCCCTGCCTCCGGACATCCAGGTTCAGTACGTCCAGCTCGCCCCGGTGGCAGAGCACGCCGCTGCTGTGCAGGTAAGACATACTCTCTCACAGTTATTTCAGAGCAGCACTGCGCCTAACTGAGTAGTCAAACACTGTCACTGTCTGATTACTTTCATTATTTTTCAAATTACACGTTCTTTGAATAACAGAAAACTGGTATGTTTAACGCAAGTGATGAGTGATAATTCCTTGATGATGGAGCTGGTTGAACAATGGCCACATGTGGATTGAGAATGGCATGCATGACTTTTGAAGTGGTCACTTGAACTCCCAAATAAAACAACAACTCTTCTCCATTGTTGTGTCTGGTTTTGCCTTCACCCAAATGTTGAATAATATCACATTTTGCTCCTGCTGCTAAAGCCAATCCTCATGTGAGTACGTTCTTTGTGGTGAGTGAAAACAGAAATGGCCTTCAAATGATTTATGGTTGTGTGAAGTAACAGTCCTTTCTGATATAGATCTCCTTAGAGAATGTTGTTGTGATTGAACATATTTGCCTTTGTAAGATCTTCTGAGGAAATGTGCTGACCAGCCATGTTTTGAGTGATTTTTTTGTCTTTTAGTGATTCTTGTTGACAATTTGTTATATAGTTGTCTAGGTGAAGACCTTTGGTGCTTCCTGATGAGGTATTTGGAAGTGTAGATTGGTAGACCGATGAAGCTTGACTCAGGAAAATACTCCTTGTATTTTCTTTTAGCCCAGTCCAGCTCGTGAACTGTAATCCTGATGTGTTCAGTATGTTGCTTAGTGCAGAAAGCACTTCAACTTTTTATTTGAAAGGCCTCATTTGTTCCAATGTTTGATTGTACACAGATCATGACATATGTCAACAAAGCTGAGGTATTTTGGATTCAACTTAATGTCAGTGAAGGCTGGATTCATTAGGTCATCTGCACAGAGGATGAATAACAGATTGGTAAAAATCTGAATTCAGTGGGTGATGCAGAGCCATAGGTTTATGTGTTATGGCGTCCATAATGTTATGACTCATGTTATGCTCCTCTGTCACAGGTTTATCATCCTTTTACATAAGTATATCGAAATATTGAAATATGAGATAATACATTGAATGGTGTTTTGAAGATATGCAAAATTTGAATATTGAGTGCATCATTTATTGTAAACAGTGCTACAAAAAGAGGCAATGACAATTAAAAATGATGTTGTAATCTTTCAAATAAGGGTATAAAGTGATCTTCTTGAGGACCTTTTTTTTATGAGTGATTGTTGTTGAATGATTATCCTCTTATCTGTAAATTCTTTAGATTTTATTTCCCTTAATCAAAGAACCGGTTTTGAACAGATGGTACCACTTATACATTTCTGACAAATTACTCCAGCTGTACTATTTATTTATCTCCGCGTTCATCTGTTATTTACATAGCTAACATTACAAAAAGGGGGTTTGGGCGATGATTAGTTTGGTCGGATATCATACATGCTTGCCTGCTCGGATTTCACAGAATCCCGCAAAGAAATGTGATGCAGATGAATGATTTTTGGCAATATATTCAGTTGCCATTGGAAATTCATACGCTTCACCGTGTCACCTTTTAAGCACACCCAGTAACATTTAACATTTGAGGGAAGACATGAAATATGAACTGCTACGTTCTTGCTGCAGGTTTTATAGAAAAGATGCGATAGATCGTTGAGGAGGAAATTATATTGCACGAATAATTAGTAGTCTTGATACTAGATCGAAGCAGGTCTAAACCAAGACTATTCTACGTCTAAGCTAGGGCATTCTCAAAGGTTCAATCATGTCCTATTTATGGGAAATGTTTCAGTATCGATAGGATTAGGGTTGTCCAGTATCTAGTTTCGATACCAGTTTTAATATCAATTGCAAATCTGGGTATTGATTTGACACCCCATCTTTGCTATTTTGATTCCATTGCGTTTAATCTTTCCGCCCCGGTGAGATTGATCGTGTTATTCCATCTCATGTTTACATCGCAGCTGTTGAATGAGCTGTTGTTGTCCCGCTGACAGCATGCAGGGCCCTAAACGCTGCAGGTGCGAGTGAGTGAACTTTTAAAGGAAGATGTGACTCACGCTCTGTGGTCATCATCCCGAGCCTGACGCGTGATCCCGATCTTTTTAAAGGCCTTTTCTTAGACGTAATACGGCTGACAGCGGACACAGACGTTGTCAAAAAGCATTTACAGCCCGTTTGAAGATTTTCCTTTTGTCTGTCAAGTTTCTTCTCCTCAAGAACGTCGTTCCCCTTCTCCTGTCGTTCCCCTTCACCCGCCGTCTAATCCTCAGCCCCCACTTGTCAATAACGCGCGGAAAACCTTGACATCCTTACCTTGACACCGTATTTTTGATCTTTTCCAGGCAGCGGAACTAGCCTTGCACGCTGACATGGAGGTGAAAGAAGCCATCCAGGGAGCCATCCAAGGGGAGAACGGAGAGGTCAAAATGGAGATCGTCGCCTCGGTCGCTACCTGAAAAGAGCAACGACGGACTCGTAGATGTCTAAATAATGTAGTTCGAGAAGCTGCCGCGTTTCAAATGACTGGAGGACAATGATCGAGTAAGAGTTATTCAGGTATTGTCAGGGGGAAAAGACCTGACACTAATGCTTAAGAAAAGACGATGATGCTTAAGGAAAGAGTGGTTTCTCTGGTGGAGTCGACACCAGAACGGACACTTAATCGCGTCACTAGCTAGTTTACTTCAACTCTGGGAAGTAGCGAGTTCGGCTCCGCGGTTTACCCCGAAAGCCTTACGGAGGGGTTCGCACGCTCCGAACGCCTCTGTGACGGGCGGTGAGAGGTGGGCGATGCTGGCAAAAAGGAAAATCTCTATGTACTGAAAACGCAAAGTCTGAAAATACTTTAGCAATCCGGGAGAAATGTGTCTTTAAATGTGCTAGAGGAGGTTGGACTGTTGAATAATGTGAAAGAACTATAAAATCATGACGATGACAATGCGAGATTGTTCCATTTTTTGTGTTTAATCAGCCTTTTTTGAAGCAGTTTTCTATAAAAAGGTGGCTTTTCTTCAAAACAGCATTTACAATATTATAAACAATTTGATATATTGCCCATCTTTTTTTCTTTCTCGTGTGTTTGTGTGAGTGGAAAACGTGTATTTGTCGCCCAGATTTGTATTGTTAAAACCTGTTAACAACCGCTTTACAGTTACACGATTTTTCACTTTTCTGAGTTTTTCTTTTCTCTTTGCCTTGACAGTTTATTTTTCTAAAGATTTGTTTGTTACAACTGGAATTTATATTTTGTTTTTTGACGTTTTGCTCATTTTAAAGTATTTGAATGGACATGTTTCTGGTCAACACAAGGTTTTCTCTCGCAGAGCAATCGGATAAAGAGATTCATCAGATCTCACCGAGTCCGTTGTGTACAGTTATTGTGATCTCTAGAGTGCATATCAAGTGTGTTTGCAAATGTGCTAATGAGCCGAAGACCTAAATAAGAGATAAGAATAACTTTATAAGCTCGAGTGAAATTTCCCAAGCTTTGTGTGATGTCAGTGTATTTTGGAAAGGGGAACGAACCAGACGACAAAATGAACTTGATAAAACAACATTGACCGTCTTGGCTGCTTCCTTTTTTGTTTCCTTTCAGTCTGTCTGCGACGGCTCCAACTTTCTTAAGCCCCGTCTCCCCCTATTATACTTTAACACGCACAACACGTACGCGATCACGCTCTGCAATTTATGGTAAAATGATCATAATCTTCTCGTTAAAACCGGCGACGCATCAGAGTTCAAAATGTTGGCCCCCCCAGCGAGCCCCTCCATTAAACTTGGAGGAGGAATGCACTATCCTCGTCCGTTTCGCTTTCTACTTTTACAAGATTGGGCCGCATCCAGGGGTTGAGTGGTTGCCATAACAACGGGCCCTCTCTCCGGCTTGCCTCTGAGATAACCCGCCGAAGACGCCAATGAATGACGGATGGAGAGATGAGATGGTTTGGAAGGCGCGCAGACGTCGAGTGATTGACGGGGAACAGACGGCGGAATTCCTCGCGTCTCTCGCCGGCATTTCGTTGTATTTGTGAAATGACTGGATATCCGCGCTGGAATCTGCCTACGTCTCTTTCTTTTTTGTTGGACCCGGGCACTGACGTGAGATTACAGTTCAACTTTTATAGCTTTTATTTGTTGGGGCAAAAAACCACCACGAATGCCAAATGCTGAAGTTGTCGTAAATCATTTTGGCAGCAGCTGATTTATAGGGCCTAACGGGGAGTGAGCGTGCCACTGTTGTCAAAAACGTAGATTACATGTTTGTCTTGGTACTGTACTGAAGTCAGAAGTTTGTTTTTGGGTAAAGCTGCACCATAACTCACTTTACACACTTCATAAAATGCAAAAGCAAAGCCAAGACGTGAAGTTTACACCTCTGTTAGTTGTCCAAGGTTTGTTCATTATTTTTGTCAGGTGTTATGACTACTGTTTTCCTGCCAGCAGCAAAAATGCAAGTGTAAAAGGTACTGTACTGCGCTGCACAAAGACGGATGACACAAACCGCACCAAAGATAAAGGACTGGACATAACTGACAAAAAATCCCTTGCGGACTCGACGTAGAAATGGACAAATATAACAAATATATGGACTGAATGGGACACGCACGTTTGACCTAACCTATTTTTTTTTTTTTTTTTTTTTTTTTTTTTATATCTTTCATCTTTCTTCCCTCTGGGTCTGTCTTGTCTGATTTTGTTTCTTCAGATTTTGTCTTTTTTTTTTAAAAATAAAGTAAAGGGTATTGCAGTTATGTTTCACCGTTTGCCATATTCTTACATACAATAGTATTACGTACAAATAGTTTAATATTTATTTTGTTGCTGTTTTTGGGAGGCCGATAAGGATGGATTCACCCAACGACCTGCAGATCAGTGGTTCAAACCTCCCGCCTTTCCCACTCTAGTCACCAATACACGTACACACACACATACAGTACGAGTTAAAACCAATGTTGAATTTCCTTTTAGAGCCTGGATATTTTATGTCTTGACTTCAAACAAAAAACCTTAAAACTTTATATATTCGAACTCCCCACGACCCACTTTAACGCTCGCACTTCCCACCCATCATTGGGGAGCACTGCGCTGAACGGTGGAACGTTTTTACTCTCAAAACGTACGCTCAGAATAATTCAAATATGTAACCTTGAAGTAGGTCCACTGGGCTGCACGCTGCGCTCCACTTCGCAGATGCAAGAGGAAAGGACTGGTGATGTAACCAGAACACACCTGGCAACTTTCAAAAACACTTTCACACATCCTTCACAAGACATCAAAATAATCCCCCGTTCGTCCTCCGCAGAGCCTCAAAACAAGTCCAATCACAGACCAAGAAGGGAATTGTAGCTGTAAATGCCCTTGACTGTTGATGTAGTCTGCTCTCGCCAGTGTTCTTGCCATTAGCCTGGAAAGTAAGTGCAAATGGAAACGGCTGCGTAGTGATTTAAACACTTGAAATCGTGACAAATCCTCAAGCGGGCCATAAATGCTGACTTATGGGGCGATCTGATGGCATATATAAGAAATAAAAACGTGTTAGATCAATGTGGAAGGGTATTTGTTTACCCAGGGCCCACAGCAGGGAGGATCTGCATTTTACATCGAGAGAGCGGCCACGCGTAGACACGGTTTGTATCCAGGGCCCAGACTTTTGTGCTTCACCTGTGCAACCGCCTTAAAACAGTAGACGTTATATAAATAAAATACATGATTAGTACCAATAAACACAACATTTCGTAGGCGTAAGCATAATCATGGTAATCATACAATCTATGCAAGCATTTGGGTCAGTGGTGGTACAAGTACAAATGTGAACATCAGTAAAATGCTAGTATAGTTTATATAACGGCTACTTTTGACTTTTACTTATATTTCTATGTATATTTCTACTCTATTTTTTAACTGGACTGAAAAGTAAAGTGCTTTTCGTGAAGTGTTAGCACGGTGGTGACATTTATTTTATGTTATGTTTATTGTGAATCCCCATTGGCGCAGTCGAGCGGTCGCGGTTCTTCCCGGGGGCCGCTGCCTCAAAAGTTTGAGTTCAAGTTACGGCTCTGCACAAACTAAAATAAAACTGACAAAACGAGACAAAAAATAAATTTGACCAAAAAATATAATATAAAAATGTAAAGTAATGAATACAGACTACATTTAATGCTTTAGTTCTGCAAATTGCTAGGGTGAACTACTTTTACTTTCTTACTTGAAAAGTACATTTCAAAGGGGCACTTCAATACTTTTACTACTCCAATAGATCGTCATATGCAATAGCCAACTTTTGCTTGAGTAATTCCCCTGCTCCTGAGTATCCTGCATCTCCCACCACGGATTAGGACCAAACCAAGTGGGACAGCATCCATATGGTCACTGCACTGCTCATCGATGTGATTTTACGCGTATAGCCTTTCATTCTCGTAACTCTCCCTATCCTCTTTTGAACCCTCGTGCGTGGGAAGTGAACCAAAAAAGAAGAAGGGAAAAAAAAAAAAAAAGGTGCGCAGAGCCGGGGTGAAACTGCGCCGGGGATGGGGATGGGGAGGTCCTCCGATGAGTTTGTGCGCCAGATGCGAGCGCTCGAGACAGGAGGAGAGGGAGAGGAGGGCGCAACTCCACCAAACTCCACCAAACAGCAACGAAATCACTTCCTGGTCAACAACTTTACCGAACATCATGTTGTTGACGAGCTGTGGACTTCACGTGGAGCGGATTTGCCAGACTCCAGCCGCGGCGTAGCGGGTAAGCGGCACACTCTGTTTGTCTGTACCTTTACGTACGGGGAAAGGGGTGACGTGATGACGTAATGACGCTTACACGCGCTGGCTCTGTATCGGGTCGCGTGCGTGATTGACGCGGACTGATTTGCTCTCCGCTTTGACACGAGGGGCGCGAGCCATTGTGTCCTGCAGATGCAACGATTGTCACGTGGGAAACCCGGAGTGAAGTATTTGTTTCTGCTTGAATAACTGCAAATTACAACAGTGCAGTGACATAAAAGTCTGCAGACAAAAGGGTAAGTTTGGCCACGAGCGAGCGGGCTAAAGATGCTAATATGTTACACATTTATAAATAAAATGACAGAAATGTATGGACTTGCCTGTGTTTGTCCTATTTGTTTAATGTATTAGTTTCATTATCAAAGTCACGTGGCACATTTTGTTTCTTGCATTGAACATTTTTACTTTTACTTTATTAGTTTAGTTCAACAGGGACAAAATGCCAGCTATAAACAAACACGAAATGTCCATTATTCTGAAATGAGATTAGATTTAGCCTTCATTGAAGTTTGTCCTCTGCATTTGACCCATTCTTCAGTGCTTCTTGGCATCTCCTCAGGAGCAGTGATCACAACGTGCAGCGCCCGTGGACCATCTCCAGATCTTTGTGCTAGGCTTGGTCAGGACTACCTTTGCTGGAGAATTTTACGTATTGTGTATGTTTATGGTTGATGGGAGAAACCAGGAAGAAACCCACCCAGACACAGGGAGAAACATACAAACTCCACACAGTAATGCCCGGTCTGGCCCGAGAGTCCAGACCTTGCTGTGAGGCGAGAGTGCTAACCTCTCTGCCACCGTGCCGCCTGTGCCATAGTGAATATGGTGTTACTCATTTATGCTCTTCCAAAGTCAATCTCTGGTGACTGCTTGTAAAACACTAAATGCTGAAATACCGTTTTAAACCCCATTTTCCTAATTCTGTGGTCGAAAGCAAAGCCTCATAAACAACAATTAAGATGTAAACACCTTCAAAAACAACCAAAAAACTTAAGCCTATATAATATAATAAGACAGCTGTGGAAAATCCCCTTTAAATCTCTGTTCTATTTCCGTGAACAAGGACACTATCTCTCATGATGAAGCAATTCTGTAGATATTACAGAAGGGCGGGATGCAGCAAATGTCTCATCCCCAGTCACAGAGCAGGCCCACTTTACACAGAGCATGCCCACTTTACACAGAGCAGTCCCACTTTACACAGAGCAGTCCCACATTACACAGAGCAGGCCCACTTTACACAGAGCAGGCCCACTTTACACAGAGCAGGCCCACTTTACACAGAGCAGTCCCACTTTACACAGAGCAGTCCCACTTTACACAGAGCAGTCCCACATTACACAGAGCAGGCCCACTTTACACAGAGCAGGCCCACTTTACACAGAGCAGGCCCACTTTACACAGAGCAGTCCCACTTTACACAGAGCAGTCCCACTTTACACAGAGCAGTCCCACATTACACAGAGCAGGCCCACTTTACACAGAGCAGGCCCACTTTACACAGAGCAGGCCCACTTTACACAGAGCAGTCCCACTTTACACAGAGCAGTCCCACATTACACAGAGCAGGCCCACTTTACACAGAGCAGGCCCACTTTACACAGAGCAGTCCCACTTTACACAGAGCAGTCCCACTTTACACAGAGCAGGCCCACTTTACACAGAGCAGGCCCACTTTACACAGAGCAGGCCCACTTTACAGAGCAGGCCCACATTACACAGAGCAGGCCCACTTTACACAGAGCAGGCACACATTACACAGAGCAGGCCCACTTTACACAGAGCATGCCCACTTTACACAGAGCAGGCCCACTTTACACAGAGCAGGCCCACTTTACACAGAGCAGGCCCACTTTAGACAGAGCAGGCCCACTTTACACAGAGCAGGCCCACTTTACACATAGCATGCCCACTTTACACAGAGCAGGCCCACTTTACACAGAGCATGCCCACTTTACACAGAGCAGGCCCACTTTACACAGAGCAGTCCCACTTTACACAGAGCAGTCCCACTTTAGACAGAGCAGGCCCACTTTACACAGAGCAGGCCCACTTTAGACAGAGCATGCCCACTTTAGACAGAGCATGCCCACTTTAGACAGAGCAGGCCCACTTTACACATTACACAGAGCAGGCCCACATTACACAGAGCATGCCCACTTTACACAGAGCATGCCCACTTTACACAGAGCATGCCCACTTTACACAGAGCAGGCCCACTTTACACAGAGAAGGCCCACATTACACAGAGCAGGCCCACTTTACACAGAGCATGCCCACTTTACACAGAGCAGGCCCACTTTACACAGAGCAGTCCCACATTACACAGAGCAGGCCCACATTACACAGAGCAGGCCCACATTACACAGAGCAGGCCCACTTTACACAGAGCAGTCCCACATTACACAGAGCAGGCCCACATTACACAGAGCAGTCCCACATTACACAGAGCAGGCCCACTTTACACAGAGCAGGCCCACTTTAGACAGAGCAGGCCCACTTTACACAGAGCAGGCCCACTTTAGACAGAGCAGGCCCACTTTAGACAGAGCAGGCCCACTTTAGACAGAGCAGGCCCACTTTACACAGAGCAGGCCCACTTTACACAGAGCAGTCCCACTTTAGACAGAGCAGGGCCCACTTTAGACAGAGCATGCCCACTTTAGACAGAGCATGCCCACTTTAGACAGAGCAGGCCCACTTTACACATTACACAGAGCAGGCCCACATTACACAGAGCATGCCCACTTTACACAGAGCATGCCCACTTTACACAGAGCAGGCCCACTTTACACAGAGCAGGCCCACTTTACACAGAGCAGGCCCACTTTACACAGAGCATGCCCACTTAACACAGAGCATGCCCACTTTACACAGAGCATGCCCACTTTACACAGAGCAGTCCCACATTACACAGAGCATGCCCACTTTACACAGAGCAGGCCCACTTTACACAGAGCAGGCCCACTTTAGACAGAGCAGGCCCACTTTACACAGAGCAGGCCCACATTACACAGAGCAGGCCCACTTTACACAGAGCATGCCCACTTTACACAGAGCAGTCCCACTTTACACAGAGCAGGCCCACTTTAGACAGAGCAGGCCCACTTTAGACAGAGCATGCCCACTTTACACAGAGCATGCCCACTTTACACAGAGCAGGCCCACTTTAGACAGAGCAGGCCCACTTTACACAGAGCAGGCCCACTTTACACAGAGCAGGCCCACTTTAGACAGAGCAGGCCCACTTTACACAGAGCAGGCCCACTTTAGACAGAGCATGCCCACTTTACACAGAGCATGCCCACTTTACACAGAGAAGGCCCACTTTAGACAGAGCAGGCCCACTTTAGACAGAGCAGGCCCACTTTAGACAGAGCAGGCCCACTTTAGACAGAGCAGGCCCACTTTAGACAGAGCAGGCCCACTTTACACAGAGAAGGCCCACTTTAGACAGAGCAGGCCCACTTTAGACAGAGCAGGCCCACTTTAGACAGAGTGACTTACAAGAAGGATTTATGAAAAGGCTCTGTGGCCTGTTTGCACATTTCATACTTAATTAGCAGCAAATGCTAATTGATGACTGGTAGGAAAGTGAATAACCTTTTGGGCAGTGCAGCAGAATTCCTAGTAGAGTTTTTGGTTAATATTCATTTGTAGCTCATGTCAGCAATTTTATACTCCGAGGATACAGAGGAAGGTGTTTTTGTACTAATATCTTATCAATTTGGCGAGGCAAGTTTACGTGTAGAGCACAATTTGTACACAAAGCGATTCAAAGTGCTTCACACAACAAAATGCATTAGAATCACAAAGACATGACAGAAATCACAAAAGCTTAATTTCTATTCATTCATTCAATTTGTTCTTATTTAAAGTTCAATTTTCTCGGCTTGTGTCTGCGGAAATGTTATTGCTTTGAAATCTTCCACAGAATGGCATTAACATTTTCTGTTTTGTATTTACTCAATTTCAGGCTGTGATTCTACTCCTAAAATTCCTCGTAAAACATGAAATTTAACTGTGAGCAGACTTGCCTCTCCACAGATCTGACCTGTAATTTAGCCTGAGATTCACCTTGTCTCCATGGAGATTAGGTCTCCTAATCCTTTTAGTTGTTTGGTCGATTAATTGGTAGCTGGTGTCTCAGTCGACAAACAGTGTTATTACCGTATTTTCCGGACTATAAATCGCACCTTTTTTCATAGTTTTGGCCGGGGTGCGACTTATCCTTATATTTATACACATATTCATGTGCAATTACTGTCGTGATCACATGCAATGGTATTTATGTATTTATTTATTTGTCTATGGGAGTTTTTGTTTTTTAGGAGATCTTCTACTGAAAGTGTTTTTCAGACTTCCTGTAAGTGATGTGATCTGTTCTGTTCTTCTGTATCTGCCTCTGTATCTACCTGTGTTGCACCAATGAAATTTCCCCATGTGGGACAATAAAGGATTATCTTATATACTTATACTTACTACTTATGTGTGATATTATTTGTTATTGTCACACTTGCAACAGCATTTCATACTCCAGTGTGACTTATATATGTTTTTTTCCCCTCTATTATACATTTTTTGGCGACTTATACTTCGGTGCGACTTATAGTCCGAAAAATACGGTAGTCGATTCATTATTTTATTTAGATTAAAAGGGTTTCTATGGGACAACAGCAAAATGGAGAAGATAAGCAGTGAGTTAGCTAATGTGTCTCTAACATATAAATGCAGTCTTTACTACGGTAGTACTTTTGTATATACATATTTCCTTTGCTCCTGTGCAGCTCTAGTCTTTAGTGTGCAGTGAGTCAGATACGTGGAGACACTTAATAGTTTTGATAGCTTCTGCCACACCCTCCTTTAGGCAACTTATTGGGCATGTCATTTCTTGTAAACAGGTCAGTTGCACGATGCCTTTTTATGCTGGATGCCCTTCCTGTTGCCACAAACACATGGTAAATGTTAGTGTATTTACCCAGGTTTAATCCAGCTGCCCTTTGGTTGATGTTCCAGCGCAATTTGAATTTGTTTTGTCTTTATGGATTTCAGGCAAACGATTCCTTCACGATTTGAAGGATCTTCTGAGGACCGTTCCCTATTCAAAACATATCATATTTTGATTAGAAGTACAATGTAGGATTGTTGCCATGTCAAATCTTTCAAATCAGGAAGGAATCATTACAACCCATGAATCCACAAGATGCACTTCATATTCGCGTTGAAGATGAACCGCTGAAGTGGAGGCACGTTGTCTCAATTCTTAGAAATGTTTTGATTTGCACTTCACTACGGGCTTCTCTACGCCCTTCAAGCAAGTGTGGAGCCATGTAGACGCAGCCAAGTACATCCCCCACAATGCATTGTAATGTTTTCAGTCGACGCAGAGCTTCTGTCTTAGCAACGTAGGAGAGTTAACAAGAAACAATGGAGAGGAATGTCTTGACAGTTAAACAGATGATATTTTAAATAAATCTGCGACTGTCCAGCAACAACACAGTTTTAAGCCTTTTCTCATTTGTTTGTGGCAAATTCAGCAAATGATCAGATCAAAACCGAGCTGTGACTTAACTGTGACTTAACAACACAACTGACTATTTTATACTGCTCTTTTTGTATGTGTGTAGTGCAAATATGACTTCTTATTGTAATATTTTGAACTCTTATTAAAAAGGCGGCGTGTTTTGCCACCTGCTCGTCTCTATGAAGATGTTACAGCTTTGCCTGGAATGTTCCGCAGTATAGCATTGACAAAAGACATATAATTAGCAGACGCAGCATTCGATCACATGGCAACTCGTCTAGTCTGGAAACATCATAGAACTCCGGCGCCAGTCCCCTTTATTTCCCCCCCACAGCCATTAGCATTATTCCTAAAAAGAGCACGTTAGGAATAATCAAAAGAGTTTCCAGCAAAGTTACATAATGCTTTTTAAAACGCACCATCCTTTTTCATATCTTTTTCACTTGAGCATATTTCTTGGCCGGATGTTTGAAGCACAGAATGTATTTTTGGTGTCACAGTTAGTACAGAATGCTCTTTTGTTTTCCGACACATTAGTGAAGTAAACCGGGGCCAACTCTTCTGTCGTGGGAGAATACTGTGTTTGCAAATGCCCCTCAGCTCATGTGAAAGTTTCATTGAGAATAAAGATGCTATTACTACTCCTGCTCCGTAAACACGCACAGACAAAAGAACAATATGTTAATTTAATGGATAAACCCTAGCCCTGCAGGTGGAGAATAATGGATTTGTTACGAAAAAATGGGCGCATTATTCTTTAGACTGATTGGTTGAACTGACACTTGAATAAGCTTTTTGTTAAGTACTCATAAAGAGTCAAGTTGGGAGACCGCTGTCTGTCTCTGCATTGCACCGACTCTTCTGCTTACAGTCAAACATTAACGCCTCAATCAAGTGTCGTAAAGAGCTGCATGCACTTGTTGAAAAAGTAAACAGTTCTGCGTTTCCAGGGAAGGAGAAGGAGAGGGAGGAGAGCTCTGGTCGTTCCTGTCGGGTCAGTCCAGAGATAGTGTCCACTCTGTTTGGGGTTTGTTTTGCCAACAGTTTTCTTGGACGGCACATTGTGTGGTCGCTCGCTTTGTGCTGGATTTCAAAACAACTGCTGAATGTGTGATAAAGCACTGAGGGATGGCTAATTATGACTTCAGTGACAGTAGCTATAGTATTTTTGTTACTACTACTTTTCAATCGAGAGGTCTACAGCCTGTCTTCTGCCAGCATGTGGCATGTGGTTGGGAATACAGTTATGACTAGAGATGAGCAATATATCGAAATGTAGATAATATTGTGAATGCTGTTTTGAAGATATGCAAAAATGTAATTACGAGTATATTGTTTATAGTAAAAAATATATATTACAAAAGAGATGATTAAAAGTAGTGTTGTAAACAGATATTAATAAGGGTATATGTGGATATTTCTGCTCTTTTGTGGTTAGTTTTACGGACACTTCACATTAAACCTCAACTAATATGTTTTATAGACATGTTTTAATGTGCAAAATCTTTTTCTTGAGATATTCCATCCATCCATCCATCCATCTTCTGCCGCTTTATCCGGGGCCGGGTCGCGGGGGCAGCAGTCTGAGCATGGACTCCCAGACTTCCTCTCCCCAGACACTTCCTCTAACTCCTCCGGGGGGATCCCGACGCGTTCCCAGGCCAGCCGAGAGACATAGTCTCTCCAGCGTGTCCTGGGTCTTCCCCGGGGCCTCTTCCCGGTGGGACATGCCTGAAACACCTCCCGAGGGAGGCGCCCAGGAGGCATCCGAAACAGATGCCCGAGCCACCTCAGCTGGCTCCTCTCGACGTGGAGGAGCAGCGGCTCTACTCCGAGCTCCCCCCGGAGGAAACTCATTTCGACCGCTTGTATCCGCGATCTTGTTCTTTCGGTCACTACCCAAAGCTCATGACCATAGGTGAGGGTAGGAACGTAGACCGACCGGTAAATAGAGAGCTTTGCCTTTCGGCTCAGCTCCCTCTTTACCACAACGGTCCGATGCAGCGACTGCATCACTGCAGCCGCTGCACCGATCCGCCTGTCAATCTCACACTCCATCCTTCCCTCACTCGTGAACAAGACCCCGAGATACTTGAACTCCTCCACTTGGGACAAGGACAGGTGAGGTTGAGATATTATTTTTTGTCAAATTTTGCTTGTCTCTAGTTTTGACTTGAAAAAGTCAAAAATAAATTTGCCTATTTTTTGTGTTTCTTGTTCTGATTAAAAGTGTATCATAGTAATAAAATAAATCTTGTTTTGTAAAAAGAGGGAAGAATTTACAGTCAACAGGTGCCTTTTTTTTGAGGGGACATATTATGCAAAATCAACTTAATGAGCTTTTACCCTCGTTACGAGAGTGTTTCCTCATCATTATCTTATATATACAACTCAAAATTGTATTTTTATTGATTCGTGCATGTCTGAGTAATCCATTATCCTGTAACTGAGAACCCCTATCCCCTATCCCCGCCCACATTCCTGTATCTGAGGGATACATATTGAGCTCTAAAATGCCATGTATCCACTTTAATACATGACATTAAAACATGTAAATGACAATTTTCTGCTAGTCACGGTGAACTGTCACCATAAAGAGAGGGCTTTTCAGATCTGTAGTTTTGAACAGGAAGTCATGGACATGTTTCTATTAATAAGACGTAGGGGTGTTCATCAATCAATCCACCTATTTATTGCGATACTGTTATTGTAATATTTTGATGACATCATGCATATTGATGAGGATGCATTATTGCCTGGATTTCAGTTGATTTCCATGTCAAAACTGGCCAAGATTGGCCAATTCTGCCAAGACTGTAGAGGACAGCGCTGAGCCTTTAAGCTCACATTCTGTCCAAGTATAAATGACCACTTTATGTATGTATGTATTTATAAGACAAGTGGTTTATTCATTTTGGAAACAGGATGTGCCCTGTATTACCAAAGTATCAATACTTTCATTGAGTGAGTCAAAATGTGAAATGATGATCCACAATAACTTATTGTTATAGTACATGAAAAAAACATAGTATGTCTCCTTTAAGTGACTTGTCTTCTCTAGGTTTAATGCAGTTAAATGACTGAATAGTGATATTGGTTGAATGTTATTAGGCTTTTGGCTGATTGTTAAGCTCTAGTTTGAGTGTCTATAAACTGTATCACAGAATATGAGGCTCTGATTAGCTTCAATCATGGATCTATTATATTATTGGTTTAAACCCACAAGAAGGATGTTGGACAGTGTGCTGTTACTTTATCTGCACTGAATGTGGTTGATGCTAAAGCTAACTACAAACACAGGTGCATTTCAAAACTATAACTCACACATAGGGACAAAGCTACTAATTTCAGCCCAAATGTCTAATTACAATATTGATACTGGGCTTTTTAGCTCAATATGTCCAACTTTGTTTTGTTCATCATTATGAGAAAGACTCAAGACTATGATGTAGACTAATGCGCTTTGACTAAACAGACTGTTTTGTGATGGTACATGCTTATGATCAAAGACTTCAGGGAGATGAGACTGTTATTGACTCGGATGTCGCTGTCAACACTGGTCTGTTTCTCAGCACCTCCAGGCCCTACACCGCTCCTCACCTCATTCTTTTCATTCGCCTTCATGTTCTACAGAAAGTAAGACTCACCCAGGGAATTCGAAGCAGATCCTCATTAAAATCAGAAACAACATTTTTATGTGAGACTGGGTTCAGTTAGGGTTCGAGCTGTATCTAGCAATGTAAGTCCTTTGTCATGATGCAAACGAAGTCAGTGCAGAGAAAATAGAGCAGAGGTCACCAACGCGGCGCTCGCGGGCACCTGGGCGCCGTTTGGGCATCTCTCAGCTCTAACAGCTCTGCCAAAGTGTTCACGTTTCGCCAAAAACGGCGCAAGGCCTGTTTATATGAGAGCAGGACATGTAGAGACGGCAACTGACGTGATATGATAACCAGCTCCATGTCACTTTGTATTTTTTCCGAATACACAAAGTAATCACGTTCTTTTAGGAGCCGCTACAATGACACGTGTGCATGGACAGCACTGGATCTGCGGCGCCTCGAGAGGAAGAGGAGACATGTTTAGATCATATCAGTGATGTTTTACTTTAAAGACAAGCAAAAGGGACACAGATAATGCACAACAACTTTGAGAATGTCAGGAGTAATAGAAGAGGAGGAGCTGTCAGTGCAGAGCAGTACCACTATCAGACCAGGACCAACCCAGAACTAAACCAGGTCTAACTCATGTTTAGTTTAAATCTGGACTCACCCAGGTCAAAATCCAATCTAAACATGTTTTTAACAAGTCTAACCCAAACCAGGACTCACACAGGACTGAACCAGGTCTAACCCAAACCAGGACTCACACAGGACTGAACCAGGTCTAACCCAAACCAGGACTTACACAGGACTGAACCAGGTCTAACCCAGAACAGGACTCACACAGGACTGAACCAGGTCTAACCCAGAACAGGACTCACACAGGACTGAACCAGGTCTAACCCAAACCAGGACTTACACAGGACTGAACCAGGTCTAACCCAGAACAGGACTCACACAGGACTGAACCAGGTCTAACCCAAACCAGGACTCACACAGGACTGAACCAGGTCTAACCCAGAACAGGACTCACACAGGACTGAACCAGGTCTAACCCAAACCAGGACTCACACAGGACTGAACCAGGTCTAACCCAAACCAGGACTTACACAGGACTGAACCAGGTCTAACCCAAACCAGGACTCACACAGGACTGAACTAGGTCTAACCAGTTCTTATCACTCACCGGTTTAAAAATGTGAATTAAGATTGGGTTTTCAAATTCAAAACTACATGATGAATACAGTTAAATGCCCCACACATGCACATTTATCAAATAGTTACTCACAGTTTAATAGTAATGTAATTTGGTACCTAAAAAGGTTGGAAACCCCTAAAATAGAGGATAGACCTTTAATTGTTAAGGCAATGGTATTTTAGTCAACAACATTTTGCATTTGTCGAAGTTCAAGTTATTTTATAGTGATTAGTTATTTGTTTGAGATTTGGTAGCGAGTTTAATCAGGCTTTTTACAGATAAAGACACTGTTTACTAGTAGTTTTCTTTAAACTTTGTGATTGCGTGATTGCGTGGCCTGTGTGTCAATTTAGGTTGGATACATGGTCAGATTAATGAGATACTTCATATTTTTTTTACTACGATTATTCACAATTATTGAGACTGTGACCAAACAACAGTGAAGTCTTGAATTTTCTTTGTTACATGTTACATGTTATTATTCCTCAAGTTTGTGACCAGCTTTACAAAACTGAACTCACTGAAAGACAAATTACAGTTAAATGTGACAAAAACAGCCAGATAAATTAAAATTCTTTACATTTAGGTGTATTTTTGAGCTGTATATTAAAAAAAGAAAAAAAGCTTAATTTTGCATCGAACAGTGTCATGATTATTATTTTTTGGTTCTTACGATTATATTTCGTATCAATGACCATAATAATCTTGACATCCCTAGGCATTAGTCGACGCCCCTTTAGTCAACTAATCAATATGCAGGGAATATCTTTAATCGACCAATCGTGTCTTTGATCGACTACAGCTCTATTGTCTGATTTACTTTCAATTAAAACAGGATGAAACTGAGAAATCCGGGTTGTAGGCCAGAGTTATGATAAAATATAGAATAAAATCACCCAAATCTACTGATACCAAGCTTATAAGAGCCCAGGGTTATTTTGGGACAATTCCTAGTCTAAACGAGGCACAGTGCAAATGATAGAACTACAGGACAGGACTGGGACTTGGTCTAGTAAATCTAAACCACAAATATTGAGCTTGAACTGATATACTATACATCGACTTCTAGAAGCCCTAAATGTGTGTGCTCTATATCGCAAAAGCTGCCCAAGTACCACCCAAAACAAGCCTGCAGAGCCTCAGTATTCTCCAAACAAAAATGTGTGTACCACTGGAACAAGGCATCTGTGACGAAGTCTGTGCAATCAGTGGCGAACAAAAAGCTATTCATGATGAGGACAATTCTTCATGGCATCCTCACTCAACTTGATTGCAGGGACATGAGGCCAAACAAAGTCGTCATGCAGCTGTTTGTTACCCTTGAATGTGTGGGGCTCAATTAGAAATGCAGAGTATGTGACTACTTTCTGTTCGAATGTTGCGTCTGGAACTGAACCTTGCACAGAACAAATCCCTTTTCCCACAAGTTGTGATGAATCAGTCACATCAATTTATTGTTGCGTCTCAAATGTAAGGAGACATTTCCGCTCAAATATCCATGAGTACAGAACTTCTCTCCGCTCAGTTTAATAGTGCTGAGTTTGCCAGGCTAATTGCGCGCAACAAAATCCAAACAAATGTTGGCTCGTACCGAAATACATAAAATACATGATTAGTTTCTTCTAAAATAGGCTTAAATGTGGTTGCCTTGCCTTCACCATTAGAGAACTTGCCTGCCCAATGCTATTGTCAAACCATAGCAGCAACAGTTGCCACGATAAACATCTTTGTCGTATTTCTGGTAAATGATCTGTCCGGGCAGTAATGCGGTGACGTCCCAAACATAAAGTTTAATCACGTACTATGATGATTTCCTGATATTTGCTGCCTTTAATTTCAAACCCCGTAGCTTAGCGAGCTTAGCAACGTCATGAGATCCAACATCTGAAGACTTCTCCACTCATGTTAAAGAGGATGGGTGCTGCATATGAGGAGGTGCGTGAGTCTGTCCAGGGCCTGTGAGTGTGCATATGTACACTACACGGTAACGAAGGCCCAACAGTCAACACAGACATGCTAATGCTAATGCAGAGCCACATTTGTAATGGTCAGGACTGTCAGGCGCAGAAGAGAGGAGTGAAGAGGTGATGGTCAAGGAGAGAGAAGAGGTAGACGCAATTAGACCAGTGCTTTCTATCTGGACAACACAGACTCTAAAACAAATTAAAAATACAATTGCTGAGTCTGACTATGAAAATATTATCAACTGCAACTTCTCCTCAATTATGAAGATGTTTCTTAGTGGCAGGCGGAGTAAAGAAAGGGAGAGGGAAGTGAGCGGCACACTTCATTAGGACTCATTCAGAAACATCTGGACGCGCTCTGGTCACATGATCAGCTGCTCCAGGAGTCCGCTTACAACGCAAACTCATTCACACACGTTGTAGTGGTCACACGCATAACATTTCCTGTTGTGTTCCTTACAGCGTGTTATTTCTCGCAGTGCGCATGAGCTAGCCAAACATATTCTCGTCTTTATAGCTGTGTTTTATAGTTCTCTTTGAAGCACTTTGAAATATGCACCAATTTCTCCTTCGATTCTGATTTGGTTTCATTTTTGTGGAAGTTTAGACTGGTGAAAGCTGGGCATAAAATTACCTCAAATGCATTTTTATATCTATAAATAAAGTTTGGCAGTATTACTGGGACAAAAACATACTTTTATTGGAATAATAAAACATGAATAATTACCTCATGCAAGGACTGGAACCAAGACTAGTAGAGCTAAACCAGAATTAAACCAAATCAAAACCAATATACAACTGCCAATCTAGCCTTTTGTGTGCCAGCCATCCCCATTACTTTTAACCTGGCAGGCAAGATGAATTCTCACAATTCAAAAACTCTAGTTCAAGAGTTCAAAACTCTTGCGAATCCATCTTGTTAGGCTCCCTCTGATCTGTTTGCATTCCGCACCATTGGTTTAACGGGCCAATCACATGGCATTTAGGGCCCACAGGTGGGACTGGAGCCAATCACAGTATTGTGATTTGGGCGGAGGTCAAAACATCCCAAAACATCCCATTCTTTTCTGAACACTGGATTTAACACAATTTAGATTTTTCTGCTTCTTTTGCTGTTGTGACGCTTCGACCGATTTTTAATGTCCCGACTGCTGTCGTGAAGAACTCAATTCAGAGTGAGTCACAGATCAATCTGTGAGTCAGGTTTCATTACTTTAAGTTCAAACACAGCAAATGTACAATTTAAATTAGACGTGAATTTTTGGTTATGATAATTCCCCATTTAATTTCCCTATTGTGTGGACAAATAAAGGCTTATCTTAATAATACTGTGAAATTAAAATCTGTCTGTTGATTCATAGGTCCTCTCATTGGCCTCTTTGCAAAGACTCCACTGACCCTGAGCTCAACTGCTTTGGCTGTTTACACAGGTGAGCGTTTCAGCTGCTTTCTTGTTTTGTTGATTAGGTGACTTGTCAAGCAATTATTTCTATGTTAAATTAGGTCAAAAATGTATAGAATAGTAATAGATGTAATTAATGTCTTGACATTCATGACATAATTATTTTGGACACATGTTTGAGGTAAATGTACATGTTCAGACAAGTTGCTAAGTTGCCTGGCCTCGTTTGGTGAAATATTTGGCCCGTAGCACCCAGTTTCTTCACTGTCTTCAACTCATCATCACCATCGTGACTTGTGGTACAAACGCATACAGCTCTTCTTATTTTCATGCTCCAAAACATCATCTGCTCTTGTGAGATCTGATGGAGTTTATGTGCAAATTTAACATATTAGTGCAGGTCCTGAGCGCCGTGCTTCTCCTGCCAGGGAAACCTCCCAGCGTGATCATGCAGATCTTTTGCGTTTATTCATAATGATGCAACATTTTGTCAAATATTATCAATCACATTCAGGCTTGGTTTGACAGCCCTATTTTTCCAATGTAAATAAACTAGATTAATTCTAAATTAACCTTGAATAAAACATGTATCTCCAGGGGTCGTTCCAGTGTCCAGGAATCTGCATGAATAACAAGGGATCTGCAGTAGTTGATTCTTGAGATAAAAAGGCCCCAATTTACATCAAAACTCTTTATTTTTACAGTCACTGTATTAGTCTATTTTACCAGAGTCATGAATAAAGCTGAGTGGAATTGAAAAAATAATCAAAGGTGCCAATATAGGTGAAGGGCACGAGAATAAGAGCAGTCGTTGAGTTGATTCTCTATGTGAGATGTATTATATGGTTCAGGGGCCCTAAGCGTCACGTGAATAGTCATTTGAAGTGGCTGGCCGTTTGAAGTGAATTTATTTTGATTAGACATTAAATCCTGGTCATTACTGATCCGTCCCGATATGAGTTCTCTATCTAATTTCATCTGCGAGCGCTGATTGCTGCCACATGTCAGAGCGAGGGGCCCCACATGTACATGGAGCGTGGGTCATGCATGGTCTGAGGGTGCTTGTGTGGAGCCATCTGTCAAAGGGACACAAGCCGCTCAAGGCCTGCTGGGAAGAGGAGTATAAACAATCTGGGCCCCTATTCTCCTGCGCTACACTAGGAATCATTAAAGTTCCCATTATTCATTTTATGCTAAAGGACAATTCATTCTTAAGCAGCAGTAATTGTGCTTGTTCAGTGTTTTCTTCTTCTTTTTGTTTTGGAAAATGGCCCCTCACACCTATGGGGTTGGGGACTTGTAAGCTTTGGCGTCAATACTACCAACATTAATTGGAGCCCCACTTGGTCACTAGTTGACGGTTGTAATGAGGGGAAGGCCAATATAGCCTTAAGTTTTCTCATGGTATAAAAAAGAAAACTTGCAATAACGATGTAATTAACGATATATACCTAAGCTAAAAGTTCTACTCTTCACTTCTTATCGATTTAAATTCAGTTTCTTCAAAGTCACTTAATCTTAGTTAGTCACTTAATCCCAATCTCTGTCTGCCTTCACTTGCAACTGATAGTTTTATTGATTATATCACAATATCACAAGCAGTTTGATAGTTAATAATGCCAAACTGTATGCTTGTATTGCACTTTACTGTCTTTATTCATCTGCGCACACACACACACACACACACACACACACACACACACACACGCCTCTCTTCTTTTAAAGCAGAACAAAGCTAACCTCTTTGTTAGATGTTTAACTTTGACCCTTGTAACATGTGCGCTACTGATATCGGGCCATACTTTGAAAGCTGATAATAAAGAATTATTTAATGTAGCTCGAGGGGACAACATTTCGCCTTTTGCTCGTGGTTCAACAGTTGTGGCTGTGTGATGAAAGCTGACCTGTAATGTAGCATAAAAACAGATTAGGCTGCCAGTCTTAGTCACAGGTAGTGCATGCCCATACATGGTCATGTGGGGAAATGGCTTAAACAGCTGCGGGTAGTTGTGAAATTACAATAACAGTCTGGCCACAGTTTTCCACGTCCTTCGATGGGCTGCATCTGATCAAATAACACACAAACTGCTGGTGTGCCTCATCTCTCCTGTGGGGCAGGCCAGAGGCGTCAGTGGTGAAGGGGCCAAGACTCAAGCACCGTGAAGCTAGAGTATTTGGATCTCTGTTATAGTGTTTAGTCTGTGCAGTGGTTGGAAATGTATATTCTTACATGTGTACACAATCATCTCATAAAAGAAGAGATGTTTTACACCCGATTTACACAAAGCAAGTTTCCGTCTCCAGACAGATCAACAAACACAATAAAAATACATCCAATATCCATCCATGTACACGTAGAGGGGGGCAGTTATTTAAGTTTTTGGGGGGGGGGGAGTATCCTGATAAAGATATTCAGTCGATATTATATTATATAGTCTTTAAATGTATTGGTTGAGGTTTAATTTCACAGAATAAAGGTGAAATGTCTGTAAAATTATTCACAAATGCATATCAATTTGCCTTATGCCCTTTTTTGAAAGTTTTTCAACAAAACCTTTTTTTACCCTCAGCTCTTTTGAAGCATTTTTACTATAGACAATAAAATCAATATTCACATTTTGCTTATCTCCTTAACAATATTGCTCACCTCTTATTCACATTTAAACCATGCAGTCTCCCACTCTTTTGTCTTGACAAATCTGCCCTTAATTGTGTGTGTGTGTTTGCCCCCTATTTTTCCATTGTGAGTCAGTATAAATTATGTAATCCTGGTCAAAACTTTGGTTGAAAAAAATAAAACATAAATTCCAGATGGTCTTTTTGCCATTTTTATCAGAATTTCATGCTAACTAGTGTCTTGTCCATGTGTCATCAGTGTTAAATGCATCAGTGATTTTGTCATACTTTTGAAAAGACAGGAAATGTGTCTTTTGCCCCATTGTTCAACAGCTGTCCAGTGCCGTTCTCCAGCTCTTGTGCCATGATCGAGCCTCAAATTATGATGACAAAACAAGGACCTTCTTGCTATGAGGCATTCAATTGACATTTTATTACATTTCATTGTTTATTTCCCTTTTTGTTTTGCATTATTTATCTGCCCACAAGGTTTGCACTTTGCACTAACTGTCTTCAGAAGCGCTCTTATGTTTTATTGCACTCCATTTCCGACTTCTCACGTGCCTCCCATCTCAAAATCGAATTGATTCCATCTTGGGCACAGAGAGGCGGCAGTACCAAAGGGCTCAGTCTGTGCCAAGCCGCCTTCCCCCTCCCCGAGCCAAGTCCACACTGCGGTTTTCCCAGTGTACATATTGCATGGCCTATACAAGTGTTTGAACTACTGTAGTCAAATTGCCTACAATCTCTTCCATATGTTCTTGTGTGTTGTTTTCTGAGTTGGACTGGGATCATCTCAGCTGCAATCTCTGATAAGTCATTGTTCTGATAGCAGGACTTGTTTATAATGAGTCTGATTAATTGTTTTTTTGCTGTTTATATTGACACAGATGATCAATTATAAACCAGTGATTTCCAGAAGCTTCATCAGAAAGACAAAAGCCCCCCACAAGGAAACAAACGATTACAGTTCTATTCCCATTCAGTATTTGTTTGTTTTAGTGGAAGCGGTTGGTTGAGTGCAATCATTGTGCAACAGTGTGATTCTGATTCTCTTCTGATTCTTCTGATTTAATTTTGCTTTAGAGCTGCTGACTCTTCAAACAGACTTTTTGCTTTTTGCTTTTTGGCCTTTATGGCAATAAGCATTATGTAATTTGAGTGACAAAATGATAAATAATGCTCACAATCTGGTATCTTAAAAGGCTAGATAAACAAAAACATAAAAATAATATCTTAAGGAGCGGCGCAAGAAACACAAATGTTCAATCTTTCATCAATAAAGTTTTTTTACTTGTAGATTTACTCACAGAGCACAGTTTCTTCAAATAAGTTAATACTGGAGTTGGGGGTTGAAAATGCAGTAGCAGGGGTGGAATAGTAGTATCATTCAAATAATCTTAGCCAAGCTAAAGTAAGAAGTATTTTGAGGAAAAACTCAAGTACTGAATGGCTGTAAATTTTGACATTTTTGATAATTTGTGTTTGAGATATGTAGGTTTATGATGTGGATAGTTTTAAACTGTGATTCCTCAATACATTACTCATAGAAGTAAAATATATGGTGGTACAATTACTTCTGCCACACTGAATGAGATTGTGGAAAATACTTAATCACAACATTTATAGTAAATACTTGTGTTCTTGTAGTGAAGTGTGATGATCCTGTTGTCCACTGGAGGGCAGTGTTCTAGTGGCCATAAGCTTTAGTTAGGCCTCCAGCTGGATCAATATAGCAGCTGTTATTGTAGAGGTTTGTATGTGGAAGTCCATTATGTGGAAACACTTGCTGACCACTTGACTCTGTAAATTGTGCAGTAATGTGACCTTCCAGCTGTTTGCATCTCCACAATCTCTAAATTATTGCCAGATAACGAGACCCTCTTTGACAAATTACAACTAAATGCTTAATAGATTGTAATGATGTGAGGAAATCCTACGTGTTTACATTTCTACTCACACAAGAGCACAAGTTACAACACACTGTATTATAAAAAGAGATCAGATAATGGCTCATTTTCATTCTTCTGGCAGCCACCTTTTGGGCAGAAAACAAACCACAATCTACTTTCAAAAAGATGGATTATAGTATTATGTATTATGCATGTATTGTGTATCATTTACATCCAGAACTAAGCACACTCTCTTCCATTACAATTACATGTCTACTTTTATACTAATAACGAGAGTTACGATTGTAACTATGGTTCTATGAATCCCGGATGAAGGGTGGGATGAAAAGGAACTAATAAGGTAATGTTTAAATTGTATGAATTGTATACTGGTAATGTGTAAATTACATAAATAGAAGCGTTTGAAGCAATGTTGAACTTATCAGTTGGTAGTGTTGTCAAAATGTCTTAATACAGTATAATAATATTTTATATTTATTTGCGTCCTCATGTTGTAAATACAATTTTACACCAAATGTTTTTTTTTTTTTCACACCAATGATCGCGGGCCAGCCCTCCGCTACTTGCCTGGATTCGAATATGGCCCTAGGAGGAAAATAATTGCCCACCCCTGACATAGAGTGACCTGGAGTAACATGGGTGAAGTGTCCGGCCGAAGGACACACGAAAAGTAGTATTTGATATCAAAGTATGCTGTGTTATAGAGCCAAAAGAGCTGATTAGACAACACATTTGTGTTATCTTTCAAACAAATGACATTTCTGCACTTTTGTGGGTAATTCTTTAGGTCAGTAGATTAATAAATGGATGATGTCTTATTCGACCAAAACCTTTATCTGTCAACTAATTATTAAAATGGGCTTATACGGATTTGGGAGTTTATGTAAATACAAAGTGTATTTCCATTGTTATTTTTTGATGAAGTTCTGTGAGCGTGTGATTTTACGAGTGCAGGTTGGGTCAGATTATAGAAAACCTTTACAGTTTTGAGAGCTTTTTCCAGCGCCACACCCCTTTGAGTTGATCAAAAATATCTTTTGTTGACTTCAGCTCTATCCTTTCAAATTCAAAAACTCAACTCATACATTTGAGTACATTTCTGATAAGATTGCCAAAATACTGTAGATCATGGCACACTGCAACTACAACTACTCTTTTCTCCTAGAGTAAACCTGTCTGTGAACTCCACAGGCATATTTTAAGGAAACAGTTTCACAATATGTTACTTAACTCCCTCCGTGCTTCCGTGTGGTCACTGGCCTATCCTCTTTAAATGGGTCACTAGCTCACTAATGGCATGATTTATGGGCTGTGCTGCCAGGGCTGGGAGCACTTCCTGCTTTCAGTGCTGCATCCTCTCTCTGATTGCCCTGTTTGCGTCCGTGCACGTGTCTTTTCTTTGTGCGCTCGTCATGTCTGTCCGCGCGCACGTGCCTCTCTCTGCGCGCGACGCGGCTGAGCGCTAACGGAGAATAGGTCTGTTTGTTTGGGTAGCTGCTTTGGTGCTGTCTCCACGCCGTCTCACATACAGTAAAGTTAACCTGCTGTTTTCTTAGGAGGGTTGTAGAGTATGTAAGGATTAGCATCTTCTGTGCAGGATTAACGCTGTCCCACTCGTCTTGGGCCAGGTTTGAACTTGAGTGTGTTTGGACAGTGCTGTATAAGCTTGACTTGCTGTGTTTTATGTGCACAGATATTAATCCATGTAAGGCCAGTATCTGCAAACCTTTGTGTCTCGATGATTCACAATCTATAAAAAGCCTCAGTTATCTTTGCAACTGGGCTGCTACATTTAATGATCTAATCATGACTTGTCGACAATACAACATTATCTGGACCATGCAGCGTCTTAAACAAATTCAAAAATACCTTTAATAACCAAGACATCAATAATACACGTAAATATTCTCGATGTAGAAGCCTTCAGTCGGCATATTTCAACCTTTATTTGGTTGAAATTGTTTAAAAAATCTTTTATCTTCAAAAGAAATAAGCGCTTGACTGGTTGACTAATCAAAAAATGATTGTTTGCTGCACCCCTACTGTACAATCTCCACGGTCAATCCAAACTAAAAGGGGGAACTTTTTTTTAAAGACATTGTTAAAACACCGTTTACGGTGCGGGTGGAGGCCTGCTGACCTCGACTGGGGATGTCGTCGGACGGTGGAAGGAATACTTTGAGGATCTCCTTAATCCCTCAGTCACGTCTTCTGAAGAGGAAGTAGAGACCGGGGACTCGGAGGCTGGCTCATCCATCACCCAAGCTGAAGTCACTGAGGTTGTTCGCAAACTCCTCGGTGGCAGGGCTCCGGGGGTGGATGAGATCCGCCCTGAGTACCTAAAGTATCTGGATGTTGTAGGACTGTCTTGGTTGACACGTCTCTGCAACATCGCGTGGCGTTCGGGGACCGTGCCTCTGGACTGGCAGACCGGGGTGGTGGTCCCTCTGTTCAAGAAGGGGGACCGGAGGGTGTGTTCCAACTACAGAGGGATCACACTCCTCAGCCTCCCGGGTAAGGTCTATTCCAAGGTACTGGAGAGGAGAATCCGACCGATAGTCGAACCTCGGATTCAGGAGAAGCAGAGTGGTTTTCGTCCTGGTCATGGAACACTGGACCAGCTCTATACCCTCCATCGGGTGCTCGAGGGTTCATGGGAGTTTGCCCAACCAGTCCACATGTGCTTTGTGGATCTGGAGAAGGCTTTCGACCGTGTCCCTCGGGGTGTCCTTTGGGGGGTGCTCCGGGAGTACGGGGTCCGGGGCCCTTTGCTCAGGGCTGTCCGGTCCCTGTATGACCGGAGCAGGAGCTGTGTTCGCATTGCCGGCAGTAAGTCAGACCTGTTCCCAGTGCATGTTGGACTCCGCCAGGGCTGCCCTGTGTCACCGGTTCTGTTCATAATTTTTATGGACAGAATTTCTAGGCGCAGTCAGGGGTCGGAGGGGGTCCGGTTTGGGGACCACAGGATCTCATCTCTGCTGTTTGCAGACGATGTTGTCCTGATGGCTCCATCAAACCCGGACCTGCAACATGCACTGGGACGGTTTGCAGCTGAGTGTGAAGCGGCTGGGATGAGAATCAGCACCTCCAAATCTGAGGCCATGGTTCTCGACCGGAAAAAGGTGGCTTGCCCTCTCCAGGTGGGTGGGGAGTCCTTGCCCCAAGTGGAGGAGTTCAAGTATCTCGGGGTCTTGTTCACGAGTGAGGGAAGGATGGAGCGTGAGATCGACAGGCGGATCGGTGCAGCGGCTGCAGTGATGCAGTCGCTGCATCGGACCGTTGTGGTAAAGAGGGAGCTGAGCCGAAAGGCAAAGCTCTCTATTTACCGGTCGGTCTACGCTCTGACCTCACCTATGGTCATGAGCTTTGGGTAGTGACCGAAAGAACAAGATCGCGGATACAAGCGGTCGAAATGAGTTTCCTCCGCCGGGTGGCTGGGCGCTCCCTTAGAGATAAGGTGAGGAGCTCGGCCACACGGGGGGAGCTCGGAGTAGAGCCGCTGCTCCTCCACGTCGAGAGGAGCCAGCTGAGGTGGCTCGGGCATCTGTTCCGGATGCCTCCTGGGCGCCTCCCTCGGGAGGTGTTTCAGGCATGTCCCACCGGGAAGAGGCCCCGGGGAAGACCCAGGACACGCTGGAGAGACTGTCTCTCGGCTGGCCTGGGAACGCCTCGGGATCCCCCCGGAGGAGTTAGAGGAAGTGTCTGGGGAGAAGGAAGTCTGGGAGTCCCTGCTCAGACTGCTGCCCCCGCGACCCGGCCCCGGATAAAGCGGCAGAAGATGGATGGATGGATGGATGGACATTGTTAAAGTGAAGCAAAAATCGAATTCCTTGGCTTTGTTTTATTTACAAGGGCTGAACGATTAATCTCAGGTGCAGGTGCATTTTTATCTGTTTAGTTGTGTTTGTGACTCTTGTCTGTTTCACTTTAATCATATCAGTGTTTATGTGGACCACCCCAAACTTTTGAGCTCATAACACTAACATCCCAGCTCCACGAAACAGTTTGTCTCAGTCCTGGGTCCAAGACACTGGATATAACCCGTGCGCATCATAGCCGCAGCTGCAGTACAATACTACATCACATCAGGGCTACGTGATAAACAAATTGAGCATGGTTTTTCTGTCTAATTTTGAACGGTCACAAATAAAATATTTTTGAATATTGCTTTCCTAACTATAAACCATAGAGCATATTAAAACAGTGCCATTTAAAACTAAAGTAGTCAAATTTCTTCATCTAAGTTTGAACAAAACCACAGACTCAAGGATATCATTGATCTGAATTCAAATGTTATTGATTGCACAGCCCTAAATTACATTAGTTAAATGCACAGCTGCACACCCAGTTATCTGCATTTATTTCTATTAGCTGTCAAAATAGGCTAGCACAATATTATTATTATTACTACGTATAATATTACAGTTTATTTGATGGGGACAGTGCATAATAAACACATGATGCTGTAAACATGCCGGGTTGCTGCCATGGGCTAATTTCACTCTCACAGACACGCTCTCTTTCATACGCCAGCATACTTGGACACTGGAGGCATGTGTGTGCACTGCCGCCCCCCGGGGCACCTGGCATTACAGCAATGTGGCGAGAAGTGTGAGGTGTCTTGCCCAAGAGCATAAATTGAATTGAAGCACTTCCTTTTAATGCAATGGAACCACATATGGCCCTAAACCCTAAAAGTCTGCTTACACAAGAAAACCATCGAGCAGGGAGGCCAAACACTTCCTGCAGCTCTTCCTGGAGGATCACAAGATGATGACATTTCCTCCTGTGTCCTGGATCTTCCCCAGGGCCTTCTCCCGGTGGGACTTGCCCGGAACACTCCTGGCTCCTTTTCCCGTGGAAGAGCGTACTCCGAGCTCCTGCTGTGTGACTGAGCTACACGTCTTATCTCTAAAGGATCCAGACACCCCGTGGAGGATATGCTCTTCCACCGCTTGTATCCGCGATCTTGTCCTTTCGCTCATGACCCAAAGCTCTGGACCACAGGTGAGAGTAGAATTTAGAAAACACACCGATCAGAGAAAACAAAAGTAAGCATTTAGAGGAGTTGTAACGTACAGGTCTGTAAATTAAAGTGGTTAACTTGAGCATTGTCAGATAAATAGCAATTTCCAATAGCATCCAGTTTTGTTAAGGTTCTTAATAACACGCTGTCAATGGTAGAGATTATCTTTTGCAAGAACAAATTCCTGTGGTGTAGGAGCACTTTTAAGTTTGTTTGTGGATTATATCTGGTCTCTGTCAGCACAAAGACTCTGCTGGCATTAATATTATCCAATGCGCGGCACAGATTTCCATGCCCCGTGAGCCATGCTGAACACAGGCTTTTGGTTAGAAACCAAAGAAGGTACAGGCTGTCGCTCTGCGTGGCTAGTTTTGGGATAATAGTTCTTGTTCATAATTTAAACAAGCTCTGTTCTTATTTCATTTGTTAGACGATAAAATCACTTCAATGCCATAAATTGCTACCAGATAAAAGCAATGCCTCAATGGACAAATTATCGACATCAAACAGAATACAAAACAAAAAAGATTGGGACACACAAAAGATTGATGGCAGCAACATTTAGTTAAGACATCAAAAGACGGAAAGTCGGGGTGCAAAAAGTTAATTGAAATAAGCTGAACTAATTCAGTAATCAAATAATCTTTAACTGGTCAATACATAGGCTCCAAAACATGCTTTGTTCTCAGGTTTTATGACTCAGATTGAGCAGCGATTACATGAAAAAGACAATGTAGTGTTCTTGATGAAAACACTCCTTTCATCCTTACATCTTATTTATTTATGAACCTTTATTAACCATGTAAGAACCTGTAGAGATCAAGACCTCTTTTCCAAGGATCTGGGCTAAAGTGAAAGTATAACAGCTCACAAATATTAAACCATTAAACACATTTAAAATACTTTTAAGAAATTATGACAAAATCTACCATTTAAAACACTGACCATAATTTGAATTTTGAGTCCCTCTGTTTTTGTTTTCAAGCGAAATCCGCTAATCGAGACCATTTCTAGCAGCCTCTACTCCGACTGAAGAGAGTTTTAATCTGTAGAAACAGCGCAGGAAAAAAATTGCTTTCACACACGTGAGGCACACAAGCCAAACATACAAGTATGACGTGAGTGCAGGGCATAAAGACCCTCCACTCTCTGCACCAGGGCACACAGGGAGGACCGGGACCATTACATATAACCTTATACACTAATAACATCCAGTGTGTGAACCTCCTGACACCCAAAGAAGGCCTTGTCACAGTGGTGGATGAGTCGTATACAGTTCAAACATTTTGCAGTTGCATTTATGTAGAGAGCATCGCTGTAAGATGTTTGTGGTCTTAGAGGTTAAAACAGGCAAGTTTTATCTTCACTTATTTCATCCGTATATACTCCATGAAGATGTCCTCAAACGGCTTCACTTGCCCTAAATCTGGGTCAAATTGAGTAAAAATCTCATATTCACATGAGAAACCCCCCCAATGGATTACTCAAAAGACTGCAGCCCTTTAAACTCAAGTAGACACAATGCAATCATAATACAGCGCTTACTCATTATATTGGTTCTTCATTTTTTTCATACCAATTCATCTCATTCGAACCGCTGCCAATTCTATCACGCTCTGTTTAGATCCCGTGTGTCAAAATGTGACAAGTATAATTTCCATACCAATGTTAGCTGATGTATAGAATTTCATGTCTAAGGAAACAAGCTTTGTACACATTAAGAGGATTCCACTGGCATTCTCCCTGTGCCTTAAAGCGCTGCATCCAGACGATGCTGTGAATTGGCTGTGAGCTGCAGACGTGTAGATGCCGCTTATGTGAATGGGACTGATTTATGGGCTAAATGACAGTGGGGAACTATCTGTGGTTGCTGTTCTGCAGAGATGCCAATAGCTGCCAGGCCCCCAGTCTAGACGCTGTAAACACATGGCTTTGTAGCACTGCCAAAAGACAAGCAGCGCTCACAACTTACCTAGAGAGGTCGACCGTGGTAGTCAAAAAAATCTATATGCAGATTCTAATTATTGATGCTGAAACTTTACCTACTTTACTGAAAAAAAACACAAACCCAAAAAAACATTTTGATAAAATCAATTTTTTCCTAAATAGTTTTAGAAAGGCCTTAATCTAGTCTGAAACCACACTATAATATTCAACACATTTCTTCATTAACCTGAGATCCAAGTTAAATAAACCATGTATTATTAGGATTAGCATTATTGGGTAAGTACCTTCTCAGTCTCATTTTCTGAAAGGGGTGCACTCGATTCATTGACTGACAATTAAATCTCAAAAAGATCAATAATAAGGGTCTTTATGAACCAGAATGATTTTGTGTGGTTTAATAAAAATTAGCTACACATTAAGTTACACAGGCTATGCCTGGGCTCAACTTCGTTAAAAGAAACGCTGGTATTGAAGTATTATTAATTCTAGAATAATCTAAGGGGAACCTCACTTTAATGCCACTCTATGTGTCCGAGGGAAGGCTCAGATGTGGATCAAGCCTCTGCTTGATGTGTCCTGTGTCCAAGTGTCCCGAGCAAGAGAGCGAGTGAGAGCGGCTCAGTGGTCTTTGTATCTGACCTCAGAGATGGGGCTTAGAGTGTGAGTGACTTTTAAACTGGCCTTACCCCTTAATCTTATTGTTTTAATATGTACGATTTCAACTTAAACCAGCAAAATGACATGTAACCATCAAGCCTTGAAATAATTATTTTTACGTCCCTGTCAAATATGACAGGTACCGATCATTTGGTACCTGTCATGGCTAATTCTGAATCGGTCACAAGGAAAGGAAAACGGAATAACATAATTAATAAAAAAATGAACTTTTATTAACATGTCTCTTTATGATTTACAGGCTGAGAAATAGATTTTCAAAGTTAGGGGCCAGGGGGGCCCCTACCTAAAAAAGTTTGGGGCCCCCCAGCAATTTCAGGGGCCCACAAGCGCGCGCGGCATCGCTGCGTCATAAGAACAAGATAAATGCGTTGTTTTAAACCTGGTTATTAGCATGTAAAACAATT
The DNA here is from genome assembly GCF_026437365.1 of Eucyclogobius newberryi. Classification (NCBI taxonomy): domain Eukaryota; kingdom Metazoa; phylum Chordata; class Actinopteri; order Gobiiformes; family Gobiidae; genus Eucyclogobius; species Eucyclogobius newberryi. The sequence continues at coordinate 17,434,795 of NW_027316389.1, forward strand.
TAAAGTACTTTTATCTGTTATTTGATATGAAGAGCACAAATACTGAATTCCTATAAACCAGAGATCATGTTTAATACTGTTTAATTTAATATAATAATGTTTCTTAGATACAAAATAAATACTGTTTACAGCATTTGACACAAGGAGATCTTATATAAAATCACAGCCTACAAAATAAACTACTAAGATATATACATTGCCCCGATGCTAACAACTCCAAAGGGGACGGGGCCTTTGGGGCCCTTGGATAATTCCACATTGACACTGTCCCTAATGTGCAAAATTACAGCTTTTGTTGCAAACAACTTTAAAAAGACTGAATTGCGAACTGAGGAGAGATTGACGCCCGCCAACCTCGATATCACTTGTGGCGCAAAATTAGACCGGGCATTTCCGAGTACAACCGAACGCAGCGGCCAATCAGATGCCCGCTTTCATCGACATTAGATCACGGACACCGCTCGGCCAATGAGAAGAGAGAAGACTGTGAAGTGGCATGTCTGTCAAAACGAAGGTTAAGCGATGGAAATGCCCGCGCACGGTCGCTCCGCTGCCTTCCTCCGCTGTAGAACTACAGCAATAATCGTGGACTGTAGTACAGCGCACCCGAGTTTGTGCATAGGAAGCGCTTTGGGCATGTTCACCGCGCTGTTTTTGCCTATTAAAAATATTTATTACGGCGAAAAATGTGCGTCGGTCATTGTGTCCGGAGCCTGTATTTTGAAGTCGGTCAAAACTGATTATTGCGCCGGTCATTGACCGTGTCCGGCCCGTTATTTCGAGGCTTGTAACCATACTAACAAAATACTGCAACATTGCCAATGAACACAGATCATTAGCAGTTATCGAGGAAGTACACGAAGAACACAGTTCTTATGGCAAACTAAACTAAAGCATGATTTAGTTATGAGTTTAGATCACATGTAAGCATTAAGTCAAAGACTATTTTCTTACAGTGGACGATTCCACTTCTCTTCAGGGGTCAGGTCCTCGGAACCATTTGGTGTCCTCTGTGTTCTTTATCGAAGGTGCTGACCCAAAGGGAGAAGGGGGGTCATAAAACTGAGGACTGTTGTGTCATGTGATGTTCACAATTCCTTTTGCTTTGACCTGCAATAGTCAGTATCACAGTTGTTTTTGAATTATGAAAAGATAATGTCTTTTAAAGGTCTTTTGGAACGTACATGTCCTACAACTGTATGCACACTCCTACTTCAAAGCAAAATTCACAATATTACTAATACACTTCACTAATCTACTTTGACACAGATGGTGGTGAAGGGAAGGCGAGGCAGAGGCTGAAGGGGCTGATGGTTCTGCTGCTGCGGTAGAGACAGAAGAGAAAGAGTGCTCATACGACAGGTAAGGCAAATCTGACAAATATCTCAATATGCTTCTTTTAATTCTTTTTTAATGACCTCAATGATGATATCCAGTATATTAAAATGTATTAGTTGATGTTCAAATATCACAAACAATTGTAATAGACTGTAAAATCAACCCCAAAAATGCCCAAATTTTGAAAGATGACACAAAACGTTTGCCGCCTTTTTTAGACAATAAGACAACAGCTTGAGAGGTGATTTTAGTTTAATAAACGGCTCTCCACATACCATATTGATCGATCATATGACCTTCCCTCAACCATTTATTGCCAGTTCTCTCCTGCCTCCTCTGATATACGACGTGTGTTCCAGTTATGGACATTATTTTTTATCCACCAATTCACAGTCATAAATTCAAGCTATTTGTTTTTATCACTCACTTACAGTAGACATCGGGGATAACCTAGTCAGTTAAAATGATGGACAACCTCTTGGCATTTAACGGAACGCCTGGGTTCTTCCTCCTTCTTGAGCCGTCCTGGAATAGCCAACATGTCCAGGAGAATGAACTGTCAGGTGCATGTGAGAGGGAAAGAGTTATTTGAGGGCATTTATGTGGAGATTGTGATTTGAACCTGTCTCTAGGCCAACAAAAACATCCCCACAAGAGCCCATGAATCAGACAGGGCTGCAGGCAGATAACAAAGCCCCCCAGACATGCCTTCACAAAGACACACTTATCTTTCATTTATTTTGGACGAGCCCCTGAATCCCTGTCTATGTGCTGGGCTAAGTGCTAAGGAAAAGCCTGTGAAGTCGCGGTATTGGGCGTTGTGTAATCAAGGATGACAGTGACCTGAGCTGAACTCGTCGCATGAGCTGTGATGAACTGTGGGGCTTCAAGATTAATTGCAATCAAATAGAAATTGGATTTTGAGTGGGAAGTAGTACATTGCCGCTGCGCTCCATATTCTAGAATTGTTAAGTCAAATCCTTAAAATTTTATGCACATCATTCGCAGTAAATTCTATTATACCCAAATATACACTGTAGGCTGAAAGTCAACTAGCTTAATGATCAAATAATGATCTGGACTATACCGTGCTGTGTGCTCTGAAAAGAAGTGTGTAAGTTAGACAGAGCAGTCATTTCATTAAAACAACGCAGGAAACATTTACATGTGTTTTTGTTGATAATAATTTTTGTTTTCAATCTTAGCAACCTTACAAATGTATTGAATGGGCAACACGTTCAGTGTTCTTTCATAGATAAACACAGACAAAACATTTTTACTTTAATTCAATTTAAATTTAAAAATATGTATATTTTTACATTCCCATGACATTATAGAGGCACGTTTTTTCACCTTTCTGATAGATTGACATAATTTTGTCTGATCATTGCCATTAGGATAATGCAAACACAACAAACTATTTTTGTTAATACACCTTTAACTCCAGTTATATGTTACTGACGAAGACCAATTTTATAACTTGTAAGAACACGAAAAAGAGGTCAATGTTGAATCACACCAGGGCAAGGCGGTCGTCTAGGGTGCCAAATTGCAGTCATTACTTTCCATTACAGCCGTGATGCATGTCCTTGGGGTGCCGGCAGGAGCGCACAAAAGAGCACAATAGGTAGGCTTCATGTAGCCTACTTATTCCAAACATCTAACTTATCATAATTCAGCCTGTTCATGACCAGCCAACAGGGCAGAGCGGGACACAGGAGCACCAGTCCCTGTGCTGTGAGGCAGCCAGGACTCCGAATTAAGACTTTACACTTGGAATGTTTTAAACCCACAGAGGCATTCCGTGTGGCATAGATCTCATATTTGCGTAGTTTTGAGTATTTTATGCACATTGAAAAGGGTCTGTGTAACTACATATTAGCACAGTCATCCCCCAAGTTACATTTAACATAACACAAAAGTGCACCCCTCCATTATCACTAGCTAGAATTCAGTCCAGATATACTTTTTGTTATGGCTTTATACATTTAAAAGGCAAGACAATATAATCTAATATGAGACTATAGGGGCGCTATTTGAAACCTTGCCCGGGGCACCAAAAAAACTAAAGCCTGCTTTGAATAACTTGCCCCTTTAGCCAAAGCCTGCCATGTACCACTCTGATTCATAATAGTGGTTCCAGTGATCCAGATCCACACCCAAAACAAATCTTTTCTTCCTTGTTATTGAATGATACTTAACATCTGCTTAACAACATCACTATGTTTGGAAGGAGTGCTGCCCAGTCAGATCAGCTCACAGCTATCTTTGAATTCAACGTCTCTTTAATATGACAGATGATCCGTTACCATTGACTGTACTTGCCTGGCTTTTGGAAGACACCCTGGTATGTTTGCAGACTGAAGTGTGGAGATTGGACTCGCTGAACTCATCTCCACATTCATGCTCGGCTGATTCAATCACCAGAAGGCGTGGAGCTGTGCCAAGTCAAATTGACATCAGTTTTTCCACCACGGGGCTCCTTTTAGATCACACTTTGCTTTACAACGTATTCTCATTCAAATGCACAAATCAAAATGGGTTTATTGCCATGTCAGTGAACAGAATTCACAAACTAGGAGCTTGGTTTGGCATTAAGGTGCAACATACAACAATAAATAATAATAGTAGCAAAATATATCAAAAAGAGCATGCATTAAATATAGAATTTACAAATAAAATCAAATAGGCTTGGTCTGAATATCTGCACAATTTACAATTGGTCAGAACAGTGCAAAAAATGAGCAATGAATGGTTATTGGTTTGAATAACTGTTTAAAGTGGCAGCTGTGAAGTGTTCATGAGTCCAACTGCGGAGGGAAAGAAACTGTTCTTATGGCGATAGATTCTGGTCTGGATGGACCGTAGCCTCCTGCCTGAGGGGAGTGGCCTCCTGTCTGAGGGGAGTGGCCTCCTGCCTGAGGGGAGTGGCCTCCTGTCTGAGGGGAGTGGCTCGAATAGTCCGTGTCCAGGGTGAAAAGGGTCAGCTGTGATCCGACCTGCTCGTCCCAGAGCCCTGGAGACGTACAGGTCCTGCAGAGATGGAAGTCTGCAGCCGATCACCTTCTCAGCACCTGCTGTGACTTTCCTGAAGTCCACGATCATATCCACTGTCTTCTGGGCATTGAACTCCAGGTTGTTACCACTGCACTAGGACACCAGTCGGTCCACCTCCCTCCTGACAGACTCATCCTCATCCAAGATGAGCCTGATGAGGTCGATGCCGTCCGCAAACTTGATCAGTTTTACAGAGTTATGGCTGGAGGTGCAGCAGTTTGTGTACAGAATGTTATCTTGTAAGTTTTTTTTTTTAATTGAGAGGACCACGGTGGACCCTCTGTCAGTAAAAGCAGAGGTCAGATTTGGAGGAAGAAATTTGAACATTATTTGTGTTGGATGGCACAGATTAAAAGTCTGTATACTATAATAAAGACCAAATAAAATCTGATGTAAAATCAATATTTGTTCCATACTGCCTAGCCATAGCTCCCACGTATTCTGAAAATCCAAACTTGAATTAAGGAATTGGGAATTGGGATTGGGAATAGAATCACCTGTTTAAATTTAGTTTAGATTTGGACTATAATGTGGGTGTGATGTGGCTCATATGGGTCATTAAAGCTTCAAAATTATGCTGAATCAATTTTGAGTTTTGAGATTGTTAGACTGATGTCGGAGGCCTGAAACCATGCTGTCCACCTCCACTCACAAGCATCCTTACACCTTCCTGACCTTCCCCACCCTCAGCCCACACACCTGATGATTCATAGATTAAAAAATAAACAAAACATTTGCCTCCACAAGGGACTGGTTAACTTATTCAACTTATTTTAGCATTTAGCACATTTGTGATCAGCAGCATTATGTGTCTGCTCTGTACGCCTTCTGAATTGCCTGTAGGGATAAATAAAGTTCTTTTAAATTGAATGTTTCACTCGAACTGCATTCTTCCATCCTTTACACTACATAAGGATCCCCAGCAGAGGTCAAGATTTGACCTCTGCTGCATGATAGTCTAGTGTTCGAGGCTGCAGTGCATGTCTTTATCAGCCTCAGCGCAGTGAGATCAATTCCCAGCTCCAACAATTTGCTGAATGTCTCCACCCTTCCTTCATCGTGTTTCATGCTTACACATGTCTAATATGCTTCATGAGACAAAAAAACAAACAAACACCAGATCTAAACCATGTTTATAAAAATATTATAGTCAACTCAAAATGAAGGCTTAATCCAATAAAAACAACCACAGATTAAAAGGGAACACAGGTGAACCTATTAATAAACCAAACTCTTGATAATTACCATCTAAATTCCAGTTTTGTTTGGATTTTCAGAATGCGTGGGAGCCATGCCAGAGCGTCGAACCAACATTCAATATTTGTGCATTCAAATGAGATTAAGTTGTAAAAGCAGAGTGCGATCCAAAACGAGCCCCGCGGTGGAAAAACTGATGTCAATTAGACTTGGCTCCGTTCCACGCTTTTTGATGTTTGGATCGGCCGAGCAGATGAGTTCAGCGAGATCAACAGCAACAGATCATTTGTCATGGAAAAGTGTCGTCCTTTTTAACTATGTGAAGTGTGCAAATGTATGCAAGTGGCATTGTTAAAACTGATTAGGCAGGGGTTTTGAAGCGAGTACAAATAATACTTGATTTAACTCAAAGCTTCATTCACTGCCTGTAACAAAGATGCAAAAGAAGAGTCTGACAGTCCTTTTTGTTATCCCGTTCAAAGTGTTTATTTGGCCAAAACTCCTGCAGTTCCAAAATCCTGAAAGTGCAGTATGGTAACTTCAGAGAGTCAAAGTTTAAACTACACATCTTTTTATGCTAGATTGATTCCACCAGTATATTCTTACAATATCACCTTAAAGGCTCTGCACGACACCCCAGTCTTTCCCCGAGCCGACGCCCTGTCAAACTCTCACTGTCAATTAGCATCATTCTTTGCACCCACACATCAATGACAATACATCTAATAATATATATGTCTTAAACTATTGTATACGGTTGGAAAGTACATTTTAAAAGCTACTCCTCAGTTCCAATGCAGTATTTAGCCTTTAGCGCACCCTCTGCTGTTAGCTGCAGGAATAAAAAATACATAATTAGATTCATTAGCCAATCCGACTGCTATGCTAATATTGCATAGAGCCGACCTTTGCAGCTTGCAGCTTTGCAGTCAATCTTTCTATAACTAGCGGTGGGCAATATTGACATAAAAAAGTAAACTATCCATCAGAAATGTGCTAAATATGTCTGTAAATGTCTTATGACTATTATGCAGAAGTGACTTTTAAGAGCTTTTAATCATGTTACAATTGTTCCCCCTTGTCGTTAAACCACTCAAAGTTGTATTTCGAGTGATTCATGCACGGTTGAGTAATCTTTATTCTCCTGTGGACATGACCGCATTGCTCCGTCAGTCCAGGTCTTCACCGCTCCCCACATTTTATTTGTGTATCACCGTTTATTTTTTGAAAACGGTGACACACACACAGGATTTGGCAGCATTGCATAGACATTTTGGCACAAATTCCTCTGTCCGCTTTAACTTGTCAAGATCAATATTGAACAACATAATGATCCATCTGGAGTATATGAAAGACAAACGTATTATAGGTCTTATTTAAGGTTCAAGCTGCACAAAAATGGAATAGATTGAGTGCAGAAATAATACTTGATTTTTTTTCTACCAAATTGCAGCTTTTGTGGCCAATATACCGTACTTGATAGTCTAAATTTGCCTCTTTGCAATATAATTAGGCCCGAGCGCCACAAGCTGGCGAGAGGCCTATTAATCTCGTAAGGCCGTGCGAAGCACGGCTGCGAAAGTGCGCACGTAGTGCGCACGAAATCGAGCGCGAAGCGCTCGCCCACTTCCAAACACTCACTAACGCACTCCTCCACTCATGCACGCCCCGTGCATACTAATTAGTTGTAGGAAAATGGAACATTACCGTTGTAAACGGGCGAAGCCCGTGCAAAAGTTCGCACTAAACGAGCACTTTACATTGGGATGACGACCGCTTCGCGGTCGTCATCCCCATATAAAGCACTCATTTGCGCTAAGTAGCTCACGAATACGTTCCCCATCTCTTGCATGTTCCGTGCATATAAGCATGTAATGCAAAAATTGAACATTATTACTGTATAGAGGGCCAAAAACACAAAGTGGGCGGAGCCCACTCAAAATTATCGAAAGTACCCGTCAGTGACCAGGGACCCACACCATGAGGTAGGAAAGCGCGAGCGCTTTCCGAAAATGTATAGTTTATGATATTTGAAAAATGGGAAACATTGTTTTCGCATCGGAATATTATTCTTTCTTTCTTTCTTTCTTCTTCTTCTTCTTCTTCTCGGGACCAACCCCCCTATTTTTCACCCAGTGAACATTGACGAAAAGTCACAAAAATTTGCACACCTCTAAAAATCGTGCCTCTCTACATTCTGGCTATTTCCCTTTTCTAAAATAAAAAAAATTGGCGCGTCAGCGCCACCAAATGTACCAAAAATGCATTGAGAGATGGGAAATGACCCAAAAAAAATCTGATCGTAGAATCATGAAATTTGGCGCAGAGGTAGATGGTGACAAGAGAAGTAAAAAATATTATTACGGCAACGCCGTCCCCCGAACCAAATGTCGGCCATATTGCTTCAAAAATGGCTAAACATGACTTCGGAGTTTTTCCAAACGTCGTACTTTTACGAACTCCTCCCAGGGCGTTGGCCCTAAAAAGCTGAAATTTGGTGAAAATGCTACTGAGGAGTGGGACATCAAAAGTTATCCAAATTACATTGATACCTGTCACGGTCTCTGTGCGGCGAAGCCGCAAACTGTAACTAAAATTTCAGAAATCTCCCATATTTAAAATTTCTGCCGTTTGCGCAGATAAAGTCCGAATTGCGTCAAATTAGAATCAGTTGTTAAACTCTTTGCTCTAAACCTACTTGAAGTGAAATAAATTCATTTGGCGCCACAGCGCCCCCTACAGATTTTATATGGAGGTTAAATGTTTAGTTTTGCGAAATTATATGAAATTTGACACACAACTCAATTTTAGCATCCCCATCAAAAAAGTCAATGAGACCCATGTCATAATTGTTATGGCGTTGCCGTAACGATGACCGAAACCTCCCATGTTATTCCAATGGGGCCAGAACATGTTTACACTTTAGACTTTCACAAACTCCTCCCAGGGCGTCAGCCCTATTAACCTGAAATTTGGTGAGACTCATCTTCAGGACCATCAAAAGTTATCCACATTTTCATTCAAAGAGTCACGGTGTCTGTGCGGCAAAGCCGCACATTTTGCCAAGAATTCAAAATAAAATTGCTTTTTGATGGTAAAACAAAGGGCAGAACATGTGACAGCGTCACAGATTCAGCAGTAGGCGTGATAAAAGGACAATTGGGGCGCGTTAGCGCCCCCTCCTCTTGCGGCGTGGCGGCGGTGTGGCGGCGGCGTGGCGAGGGCCGATCATTGCCGCTTGCGGCTATATTCTTTTAAAATATTATTATTATTTGATCTACAACTTCTATATATGACTGCACTTTCTAAATCAGATATTCTTGATCAGGATTGTATTGTTGAATTGCCTTTACTTCATTGCATTTCTTTGACTGTTTCTTGATATTAAATCCCTAATATTTCACCACCAACAAAAGCTCCTCTTGCTTTTCTTCCCTCGCCATCGGAATTCTCCTGTAGGAGGTTCAGGAAGATCCAATCATTCCACAGCTATCTGGAAAAATGATGCTAATGTATTCGTCCTTGACTGAGAGAGGGGACCGGGTGCACCTTGGACGCTTCCCCAGTAGAGAACAGTAGTCCAGCCATTTCCTATGACACTAAAATTATGCTGAAAGCCAAAGAATAACCCCAACCGGCTCCTTATAGCAAGTGCCACCAGATCTATATCCGTCAGAGTGAAAACAGCAAGGCTATTATGAGAAGAGTTGGTCTGTGTATGGAATAATTTGAAGCATATTTTTGTCAGAATGTGTGCCGGTTCTTGTCCAATTGGTTTTATAGGACAGACCGGCGTGGAAAGTGTCACGTTTCTCATGCTTCACGTCTCCAGCTGGCCGTAACGTTGACTCATATAAAAGGCGTGCTATTAAACTGTGTAATTGTGCTTTGTTTGGACCGTCAGTCACCTCGTTTTATGGGTCGCTGGGAAAGACGATCGTAGAATTAAGCTGGTATTTGTCAGGTTTTGCACGTTGCCTCGTATATCACCGCTAACCAGTTTTGTGAAATAACATATCGACAGCTGTGCAAATCAAAAAGGCTACACACAACACATTTTTGAAGTGTCATTTTAGGCTTAATGTTCTTGTAAGATCATGGTGTGGTATGTAATGATGTATTAAGTTGATTTTATTCATGTTTTGCTCATTTTTTGCTCCGCTCCACTTAATATTTCCAATCTACAGACTTGATAAACGTGATCATATGTCGGTTACAGCAACCAGAAACATGCTTAGGCTATTTTAAGTACTGTACTTTCTTTTGCAACTCTGAAAACAGTATAAAGAGAGATGGTTGACATGAAAATGTAATAATGAATGGCAACAAGGCTGACGTTTAGCTTTTTTGAAAATGTATCTTTGTCATTGAGTGAAGCCGTGAATAACAATACATCCAAAAACTAATCAGATTAAACCGTAAACAAACCTTACGTGGTCCGAATGTGCTTTTAGAGAGTTTGCTTTGCTTGGACTTTCAATATGTTTGTGAGGAATGCACTTTATTATAGTTTCATATACCGGTAGTACATATAATGTTTACTGATTTTGACAATTAAAATGATGCGATCTTGATAAAATAGTGAAAAACAATGTTGTATTCTGACTAATGGGGAGCTGTTGTACATACCAGAGGCTAATTCACTCATGTCAATATAGTAAACACAAGAAAATAATTGCTTTAGGTTGTGATTTTATTGAACAGTCAATTATGTGAACAGCATTTTGATTTTTTTGTCTCTTAATTAATGTTAATACACAAAAACTTAAAGATTTTGAATCGTTATGAGACTATAGTTAAATAGTCTCCCAGATGAAAACCCAAATCAATTCAGAAATACATTTGTAGCTTAATTATTGTGTGGCTTGTACAGCTCGGTGCACAAAAGTAATCTCTGAGACTCCAGTAATGTTTGTTAATTGTGGCCGACGCCGTTAGTTCCAATGCAAATTCCCAACCTCCACCATCCCTGTCTGTATGGAGTTTAGTGGTGCATGCTGGGATTGCGTGACTACAACTACAGGAGCTCTATAGGTGCCTGTGGCCGCTCCATCCACCAAAGAACATAATAACAATGCATGAAACAGCAGAGAACAAACTTGTAATATGAACTTTAGACATCTGAGTCATGGTTATGGCATTTTTTCTACATAAGATTAAGACCGAGATAAGAAACGGGACAATCCAAGGCCGGCGCAGTGAAGTGTACTTTACAAAGCTACTATGACAACAGCATTTCACGTAAAGGATCGTCTTCAGAGTTAGTGCAGGGTTCATGTAGTATCAAAGGGAGTGTTTTCTTTAGCTGAGATTATGGCAGTTTTCCAACCACTGTAGATCAAGAGTTTTGTTTGGTTTGAGCGCCGCCGAGTTCACGTCTTTTGGGCTGAAGTATGTTGGATTGAGATTTGTTGGAGCGGCAATGCCAACACGATGCTGTTCGAACTCTTGTCCTTGTGTCTTCGGGCGAGAGTCTAGACTATCAACCCGACTCGTGTCATTGTGGTGTGTGAGTGATTGTTGGTGGAATAAGCAGATTCTCTTCTCTGGATTCAGCAGTTTACCACCACTGAGAAGAAAATTAATTAATAATGCACAAAATGATAAGGCAAGAGACAAAAAAAGTTAAGAAACTAAGATATTTTGTAGTAGTTGTTGTAGTTTACCACCTCTGAGAGCAAAATTAGCGAATAATGCACAAAATGATAAGGTAAGAGACAAAAAAACTAAGACCTTTTGTGGTAGTCGTTGTAGTTTAACACCTCTGAGAGCAAAATTAATGAATAATGCACAAAATTATGAATAAACTGAGACCTTTTGGTGAATCATGTAAAAATAAATAATGAAGTCTTATTTATGCTTCATTTTTTTGAACATGAATAGATCCATCTGTTCCAAGTGTAGTTGCCTCACAGCATTTATACTTCTAGCCATTTCTGTCAAGGTTGTGTCCCTATAAATAAACACCAAAAGGCGCTGAAAGTCAGTTAGAGAATTAAACAAAACAAAATAAAAAGTGCAAAAAGAAAAACAGACATGGAGGGGGCCGCGGACATTTTTGCATCACATTTGTTGGAAAAGAGTCCAGAAAACAAGGTTAGCGAAGCATTGATTTGTTTTGCAGCTTGCAAATGTATGCATCCATAAGCTCTGTGGAGACGGACCAAAATAACAGACGCAGGAGACAGAAAGAAGCCTCAGTGTGTATCCGTATGCATTTGGAGCGTAAACCTGAATGAGCCTGAGCTGTAAATGTCATTGTAATGTCATATGTAATTTTGAGCCCTAAAATGAATGAGAATGAATCAGAGGAAGGTGAATTTTCTTTAAAATCACAAAGGCGCCGTAAATGTGATAAAGTGACATTTTCCATACAGCACATTGTATTATTTATTTTCCTTTTTTCTGAAGAAATGTATGGATGACATTAGCGAGCCGACCTGTTGTTAAGGGCTCAGCGGCAGGGAAGGTGTGCTTTGAAGATTATGAAATTCTCTGCAATAACACCATCCTTTATCTGTGCTGTTATTACAAGTCGTGTTTGGACTACAGGCTCTCCACATGGAAGCCATTACCTCAAGGCCTAAGTATCTGCTCAATAGAGGAACACTTTGCTGTCCATCTACATTATATCCATGGGTTGATATTTGCACAGGCCTGTTCATTCAGTCAGTGTGAAAACAGGAGGAATGTCTAATATTGAAAATCTCAAAGAGAAGGCTTTACAGCTGGAAAGACTGGCAAGTCCTCATGACAAAGAGTCTGAAATTATAATATAATTATAATTTAAAGACAAGTTTAGATCTGGTTTAGTCTTAGTTTACTCCAGGAAAAGTAGTTTTTACCTATTCTTTTTCTTCACATAAGGTGTTTTCACTGTTGTAACTGAAACTTTTGTAGTGATGAGAATTTTCCTTTTCGCTATACAAAACAAATAAAATGTTCTAGTTAAGACCTGTACCATTCCTCAAGCCTGGCTTAGCACTTTGGTATCATAATTAATTTATTCTTGGTTTTGACCTATTTGAGACCTGGTTAAGTCATGGTTTTATTCAAAATGTAGACTTTGGTCAATCAGGGTCAGGGCCAGCTCTTTTAAAATAATTGTGATGGACAGTTATATTTTCCAAGTCTTTCATTGTTTTATACTTACAGTTTCAGACACAATTAAAAGCAATGAGAGCCAGACATAACAATTTCTCTGTCCAGCAGAAAGCAAGCACCAAAAACTGAGACGTGTGAATCCAGTTACAATTAAAGCCGCAAGCGGCATCCAACGGCACTCACAGGGCCCTGGGAATCATACTCTGCACTTTTGACCATGGTGACATGATGGTGACGTGCCCTCATTGTGTGTGTTATCTAAGAACTAAACAGAAGGCGACACATTGGACATGGCCAATGCTGTGCAGAACCAGTGCAAATTAACAACATTTTCAGTCAACTTTGCGGCTCTTTAGTATTTTTGCAATTAAAACATCTGTAATTGAATGAGAACAAGACAGATAAGTTTAACATTCCTGGCAAAGTGGTAATATCACCATGGGGCTAGCAGAAAAGTTGCATACAGTGTATAGTGCACCCATATTCAATGATATTTTACTGCCTTGATTAATCCAGGTCGGTAAAGCTGGTAAAATTGGCTTCAGATTCTCTTATACAGGCTTTGGAAGGTGTTCAAACAAACAGCTACCATCACTGTTTATTATTGACATTTAACCCATTAAAATAATGGCATGCTTCATCTAGCAGGTAACACTTATTTCGCGTTGTGTGAAAATTGAGGCACGCACCCCGTCATTTGAGCACATAACCACCCTAACCCACCTAACCATAAGCACGGGTTCCCTGGCTACATTCCTGTGCCACCCACGCTCCAAATTACTGTAAACTGAACCAGGACCACTGCATGGCGACGGAAGGCTGTCAGTTTGGACAGGAAAGCATTTATTTGAACGTGCCTCCAGTTACTCCCTAGTGGGGATATGGAGCAGTGGTGGACTCGGGTTACTTTGTCCCCCATGTGGCTGCAGCACACTTCCCCAACAATGGCACATTCATTCCCCTCATGTGTTTGTGTTTGGGGACACGCAGAAAAATGCAAATATAGTTACGATAGATGTTAGCTATATGTTTCTGCACCAATGTAGATCAAATATGGACAGATCTATGTCAGCAAATACAACATTATAGTGTGATTACTTCTATTTCTAAGGGTATTTGCTTTTGCCATGATTTTATTTCACCTTCAAATTAAACTTGCCCCTTATTTATGTAGAATGTATCGGCAATAACACTGATAAAACAATTGACATGTTTTGTAGAAAATACTGAGAATGTTGAATATATTTTTTATTGTAAAAATACTGATTAAAAATAAAGATGGAAATTCAATTCAACTAAGCCTGAGGTCATATTTCTGCCCTTTTGTGATGAATTTTACTGACATCTTACCTTTGTCTGATAATCAAACCAACAATACATTTATATTCATGGTTTAACACATCTCTGTTGGATTGATATGGTCTAAATCGTTATCAGGATACTAAAAAAAGTGATTTTTGTCAATTTTGCCCCCCCCCCTTATTTCATTGCCATTTGTGGTAAATTAACTTTGTCAAATTATCAGTGGGTGATGATGACTTTCCAATTGATTTACCATCTGTTTAGCCTCATCATGACTCAACAACATGTTTACTTTATGAAATACTTTACCACCCCTGCTAATACCTCTGTGTTGGACCATTGACCCATTCACACGTTCAGGCCCCAGTGGACACAGACACAGGAGGCAAGGCCATTTGCTGTCCTCCGGGTCAGCAGCCGCCATCTCAGCTGCAACCATCCCCTAAGCGTCATAAAGCCGTGTTCTTCATGTGTCTACTGCTGCTGCGACAAACTGCTCTATCTATATATTGTTCTTTCATCATGTCCATAGTTACTGTAAGTCCAAGCGTCTTGTGAGGACCTGGCATGACCTGCTCTGATCCTTATCCATATCACATTTCTGAGCCTGTGGTGCAGCAGCGATCTGAGAGGCCCTGCGCCCGAGCGTAACCTGAATGTCCGTCGATGAGAAACCTACCTGGTTTGTTGTGATTTTCACGCCACTCTCTTGAACTAAGGGCATGCTTTTAACTCTCGGTGAAATAGAGTCCCAGGAACGCTACTGTATGAGCTTTGTGGACTCCCGCTGCGGCCAGTCAGTCAGGATAACAAACTGTCAGTGTGAGCGAGTCCGGGCGGCGTGCGGGACAGTCCCCTCTCCTCAGCTCGCAGTGGCCCGCAGACGCGAGCCCAGGCGGGGGCAGAGGTACTGAAGGGCCCTGGTCTCTGAATGGCTGTCTGTTTCCTGACATCTCCATCTGTCATCGCCAGCCCATCAATCCCCAGCCTGCGCCACCGTCCCCACGCAGACAGGGGCCCACTCTGTCCAGACACAGCGCCACCCCGCCCTCTCCAGCCGCTACCACCTACACCCACCCGCGCACAGAGAGGCCTCTACCCGCTTTCATCCAGGACCCAGTGAACGCCTCAGGATCAAGGCCCACTGACGAGAGCGCTGGATGTTATCGTAGCATTCCAGCCCATGTGAAAGTATGCCAATTAGCATAGCTGGAGAAAGTTGTTTTAGTTGTAGCGCTGCGCACAAAGAACCTTTCCTAGTGCACGGTGTGTCAGCTGGACAGCCACTAGCCCATGCTCAAAGTAGGGCAAATATTTAATTGGAATACAAATACTTATAAGTCATAGAGAGATGGGATATGTTTATGTAAATGTTGTGGACCGTTGCCCGTCATTTCAACTGTGAATTGTAGGAAGATGTGTTTGAAAATGTTCCAACAGTTTTGTACGGCGTTTTCTCTGTCAAAAAGGCATAAACTAAAGTTGATTAGGAACAATTAGGAAACCAGCTGTTTAGTGGCCAAATGAGGGATTGCATTGGCCTGTGGTGTGGAGGTTCAGCCAATCACAATTTCTGTCAAACACTTTTGTGGATGTTCTGTCAGTTTTCACACATGTTCACATAAATTCAACCAGGGAGATATTTCCTACCTCGATCGTACCTCTAAGTCCCATGACTGTCAATGCTAGCCAATCATAGCCTTCTTCTTCTTCTTCTTCTTCTTCTTCTTCTTCTTCTTCTTCTTCTTCTTCTTCTTCTTCTTCTTCTTCTTCTTCTTCTTCTTCTTCTTCTTCTTCTTCTTCTTCTTCTTCTTCTTCTTCTTCTTCTTCTTCTTCTTCTTCTTCTTCTTCTTCTTCTTCTTCTTCTTCTTCTTCTTCTTCTTCTTCTTCTTCTTCTTCTTCTTCTTCTTCTTCTTCTTCTTCTTCTTCTTCTTCTTCTTCTTCTTCTTCTTCTTCTTCTTCTTCTTCTTCTTCTTCTTCTTCTTCTTCTTCTTCTTCTTCTTCTTCTTCTTCTTCTTCTTCTTCTTCTTCTTCTTCTTCTTCTTCTTCTTCTTCTTCTTCTTCTTCTTCTTCTTCTTCTTCTTCTTCTTCTTCTTCTTCTTCTTCTTCTTCTTCTTCTTCTTCTTCTTCTTCTTCTTCTTCTTCTTCTTCTTCTTCTTCTTCTTCTTCTTCTTCTTCTTCTTCTTCTTCTTCTTCTTCTTCTTCTTCTTCTTCTTCTTCTTCTTCTTCTTCTTCTTCTTCTTCTTCTTCTTCTTCTCCTTCTCCTCCGTCTCCGTCTCCGTCTCCGTCTCCGTCTCCGTCTCCGTCTCCGTCTCCGTCTCCGTCTCCGTCTCCGTCTCCGTCTCCCATAACACAAAACCACCGCAGTAGAAGAAGTACTAGTCCTTTAAGCCTCAATAGAGTGTATAAACTTTAAGGCGCTGTACCTGATTTTCACTGCCTTAAACAATGTGAAAAACAGAACTAGTTAATTTGAAACCGTTTGCAGCGCTCCAAAGATATTCCCCACTTTCTCACACATTCCGAGCCTCCTAATCGTTAACTGGGATGAGTTTAAAAGCGCTTTTCACAACTTTCCGCAGCTTGATCGAGTTTTCGTCAACAACAACTAGCATACTAATCACGCACTTTCTGGTTTTCGGGGGAATAAAACGCTTTATAATTAGATGCAGAAGACACTCGGCTGCCTCATGTTGACCCTAACAGCTGCTTATAACCGCAGTATGGTTAAGAACACTGATAAGGCTCCAGCTTATTGCTCCAGTAAACGGTTTAGACGAGGCGTTGGTGTTGTTATGATGCCGGGGCTCTGTACCCATCCTTAGCAATGACACTATTAAACGTATTTTGATCCGAATTCTGCAGATTGATGGACATTTGCGGCAACATTTATAGTTCACCAATTCAATATCGCTTCAAATCTGTCCATCTGTCCAACTTTAACACTGCAGTTCTGCCGTTCAGTGAAAAACACGTCTTCCAAAATGGGTAATAATCCACATTTTCCGTGCTCCTCTCAGGTACGGTAGGAAAGAGTAGTGTCACTTGCATGTGTTTTTCATTGCTCAGCCCGGGATCCGTTGGGACATGTGGTCTGGTGCAGTTTAGACTCTGGTCTCTGCGTTCTGCTGGCGGAGGGATATATGATCGACGAGATTGCACTGCGGTGGTGTTGTTGATGTTTGTGTTTCTTTACTTGATTTTCCAGAAGTGTGACTTGGCCCGATGTTCTCCAAACTACTGGTTTGCAGTGGGCTGTACATTCGGGTTACACCGCCGTCCTGATGCGTCCAACAGACTCACCTCAAATGCAGCTTGTGTCAACAGTTAGGTCTGTTGTTTGTTTTGATGTGGTTGGATGGTTCAGATTAAATAGGCAATTTTCTCTCATATTAATACGAGAAATCCAGACTTAAAGGTGCCATAACATGCTTTTTTTCACGTTTCGTAGTCTATCCCAAGTGTATAATTGATAATAATAAGGGTTGTGCAACACCCTTAACATAATAGTTAAGAAATATAGAGAGGGGGGGATGGTGACGCGTGCTTGCCCTTATGACGCGGTCTTGCCCCACCGCCCGTCAGTTTGGAGATTCGTTGAAAGGAGCTAGTCTGTAATATAGCTAAACACTGGGGGAATCAATCAAAAAAACATTCTGGGTACATATATGAAGCACAAATACCAATGTAAGAAGGTTAAAAGCTCTGAAAAGTCGATTTTGCATGTTATGGGACCTTTAAAGGGTCATAAATAGGGTACGCTGCTGATTCTAAAGTTGTTAATATGCTGTATTTCTTTGTAAAAACTCTTCCTGCACATTGTGTTTACAAAATGCCCATATCGTTCTAATTAAAAGAGATTTTAATTGAGATTTAGTCACGTATAATTGTCAGTAACATGATTGGGTCTTGACATAGATCTATAAGAGGGAGAAGGGAAAAAAAACTGATGTATTTTTTTGCCCAACCCTAGCGATGTAGCAATCTGCGATATTCACACTGCATCACCTCCTCGAGTAGTTTTGGTTTATAGACTAATTGCTGGGAAATTGCGGTCGCCCTCTGCTCCTGACAGGCGGCCATAGAAGCACTGAAGGTCAATGCACAAAGAAGTAACTGAGGAGGATTGGTAACTTCACATACGATGGGCCTCATTTATGCGTGATTTTTAATGTTCGTGATGTTTGCAACTTGCATTAAGAAAACCTGAAGCAAATTCTGCCTTAAGTTTTGCTTTTGGTGTTTATCTTTGTCATTAAATAAATCACAAATACCAATATATCTTAAAAGGTAATCAGATTAAACATGAAGACCCTTCAAAAGAAAATATATTGTGTCGATTGTGGCATAAATCTTGAGCATTTGAGTCACTTTCCATCTTCTAATATAAGAAATGTCCCTGTAGATCAGTGGTCCCCAAACTTTTTGACTCGAGGGCCACATTGGGTTCTAAAATTTGGCCGAGGGGCCGGGCCAGGAAAATATGGTGTGTTTGTGTGAACTAATGAATTACTATAAATTACACGCAAGATTTGACCCGTAACTTGTAACAAAGCAACAAATGCAAGGCTCAATGTGCAAATTGTTTTCCAAATGCATTAAATAATTATTAATTATCTACTGTCTTCTACTGTCCACAAGAGCCTTCTTCAGTGAGTCAAACACTTGCGCTTCCTGCTTGATTGGCCCCGGTGGCCGTTTGTGGTGAATTTTATTTTCTGCGCGCCATAGATTGTGCGCGAACTAAGTGCGAGCAGTGCACTATGTGCGAGCAGTGCGCAGCTGCGCAGGCGCGCAGCTTAGAGGGAACAGTGGCCATCTATTGGGGAAATGTGGGCATTACAGGCGAAAGGTAAAATGAACGGCCTGCCACAGTATCATGAGTTTGAATCCCTTTGCTGCATGTCCTCCTTTCTCTCTCATCATTCCCCTTCCTTTCTTTCTCATTCCATCTACTGTCTAATAAAGCCTAAGGCAAAAAAAAATAAATATATATTTTTTATTCTTTATTTTTATTTAACTTGGACAAGCTTGGCCGGCCGGATTGAAAGGCCCAACGGGCCGGATGTGGCCCGCGGGCCGTAGTTTGGGGACCACTGCTGTAGATGTTTGTGAGAAATATACTTTGTTATAAATCCCTGTACCTATAGCAATGACTCAATATTGTGATTTTAGTTTTAATGTGAAGCTGTTGTTCATGACAGCAGGTATGAACAACTGCTGGGCAACTGCTTCTTCCACTGTTGTGACGCTTTGATCAATCATCATGAAGTATTTTTTTACATCCTGATGTCTTTCAGCACAAACTTTTCCTGATTGAAGATGTGAAGAACTCAATGAGTGAGACACAGGTCAGTCTGGGACAGGTTGAGTTCACTGTGGTGATCCCTGTCAAAGATGTAGCAAGCTGACAGAAAAACATACCAAAATGAATGTGAATTATTTTATTCTCTCAATAACAATAATCAGATAATACATTGCAATGTACTAAAAAAAAATATTTTTAATTCCTGTCACAAAATGAGAAAGCATTGAGTACAATTTGAAGACTTTTTTACCATTTGTCAATCCACGTATTTATAAATAGTGTAGACCAGCTGCCAGATTACATATTTGTTGAAGACTTAATTAAAATGCTGTTTTGATTATGGCATTGAATTAAAGTGATTGTTGTCATAAATCAGTTAAACTCATTCATCTGCTGGATTAGCCTCACACCACTTTACCTCTTGTCTTTTATTTGTATCAATTGCAGCAACATAACAATTTTAAAGAGAATATGTTAAATACTAAGCACTATGTAACTTTCCTTTTTGCTGTCAGACTGTACAATTTATTTATCTCCTCCATATGCTGTACTAAATACATAACCATGGCCATAACTGGTCATAGCCAGTTATTGTACTGAATATTTTTGTAGTCTCATATTTTTACTCTATTTACACCGTTTAAAAAAACGTAAGTATAATTTTAACATGTGCGCTATGGGAATTATGGTAAATACCACTAGGAAATTGCACATGGACGCCCAATCATGTCATAATATAATAAGTAATAAATAAATTTGATGCCTGAGTTTCTGAGATGAAATAACCTTTGACCTCTCACTCTGGTGGACAGCTGCAAAATGATCACAAATTGAACATATTTTAAACCCTGCATTAATATTGCATACACACATTGAATGGCATCTTTGTTTCCACTTAACACAATTAATTAATATGTTGAACTGTTTTCTTTTCCCCCTGAGCGCTCTGTAGGCACGTGAATGTATTAGTTTACATTGTTTGCACATATATTTGTCCAGATCAAGTTTTTTCGTGACATGTTTCCTTTTGCTACGATCTCAAAAGTCAACTCAAAAACTATGCTATAAATCCCTGTACCTATAGCAATGACACAACATTGTGATTTTTGTTTTAATGTGAAGTTGTTGTTCATGACAGTAGGTAAGCTAATTCACTAATGTCATCGTAATAAACACCCAAAAATCATTAGTTTAACTTTAGTTCTGAAATGGTCAATTATGCAAACAGTTTTTTAAAAAATGCTTTATTTGTGATTGTTTGGCTTCAAACTCTTCTCTTTATTATCTTCTATTATCTTATTAATCTTACTTAAAGGTGGAATGGACGATTTTTTTCAGCATTTTTTTTTAATCATATTTCCTCGTGGCGTGGATAAATCATTTGTCCTGCCACGTATCAATCATAAAATGCACCTACCGCTCACCTGCAGCTGCGTGTGGCTCGTCCCCACGTTTCCGCGTGCCTAAGCGCATGGATCTATCATAATATAGTTCCCTCAGTGTACGGGGCAAAATGAAGACGGAGAAAGACAGTTCAAGCTGACGCAGAAGTGGACAGAAATCTACGGGAGACGAGCGATGCGATGCGCTCCGTTGCGCTAATAAACAAACGCACGTGTGTGTTGTATCAGTCCGCACGGGGGAGTGCGCATGCCGAAAAATCGTCCATTGCGCCTTTAACATTTTGAGCTTTTTTGAGACAATGGTTCAATCATTCTTCAAATAAATTCCCAAATAATTGCAGAATTACATTTGCAGCCTAATGAATGTGTTATCAGTCCGATAAAAGTCTGATAAAATTCTTCTGCCCTCAATGATTTGTGCATACCGGCGCACAAAAATAATTCACAGTTTTTATGTGAATTCGCCACGATCCCTGCCAGTGTGACGTATGACGACTTTTGTTGGAGCTCTATCCTGCCAAATATATTACTTTGAACAGTTCTGGTCAAAGGGAATGCACCATGTACTTTAAATGTAATCTCAAGCTCATAATGGGAATAACGGGACAAAGATGAATGAGCAAATGATGCCAATCACATGTCATTTTGTCATTTTAATCCGTCAAAGTCGACCCCTACACTCACAAGTGTTGAAATTTACACCAACTGAGAAGCCAACTTGTTTCTCTTATCTAAACAGCCCATATTTCAAACTGAGACTTGCAGTGATTTTCATACACATTTGTAAACACCATAACGCCTCGGAACCCGTAATCGCGCCTTGTCTCGTGAAAGATATGATCGCTGTTTAACATGGCAAACTCATATCATGCTCTATCTGTGGTAAATCTGTACAAAACCTGAAACCGCAGTATCAACAGGGCCTTGTTTCACCCCGCGGCTTGAAGACAATTGGATTAGATCTTTGAAACGACTCGTCTGTTGTGGTGCCAGGCTGACGCAATTATTACAGTGGGGTTATGATTCCCTTATTGATAACCGTCTGCATATTTCCTACAATGTTTTCAATGTGTTTACCATTAGAACTCGTTGAAGGGACACTGGAATGCTGGCTGTGGCAATAACTTACGGTTCACTACTGTGCCGTGAAGCCAGCCGTTTGGGTGCATGTGTGTGACTGATGCGCAGATGGAAAGTGAGACAGAATAGGGTTCAGATTTAATTAGGAACAGCAATAACAACAGGTCATGGTGGTTCAGTCATGGCCGTGCTGTGTTCAGGCTCTGGGGTTGGCTCCCATTTGTTGAGTAGTATGATTTTTTGGATTTATGTAGTGGCCCATATGTAAAAAGAACAATGGCTGTTATTAAATGCAGGAGTTCTGATTGATTTGGACTTGGATTTATGTATTGCGGATTGTCAAGTTATTTGTTTACGCTGTATTGTTGATTTACACACAGTTGACAATAGTTATAGTTTGGGGCTGCAACAATTAATCCACGAGTTATATAAAAAAATAATCATAGTTATGGACTATACAGATTTTAAAACACATATGAAAATATATTTTATTACAAAGACAGAGGCGTTATTAAAGCAAAATGTCAAAAAATGTTCCTTGATAATACACTAAATTCATAATGATAATAATGATAATAATTCATAAATCTAGAAGTCTTCAGTGACCGTATTTCAATCTTTATTAGGTTAAATATTTATTTTTTATAAGTCTCCAAAAAGTTTCTTATACACACCAAAACAGGCAATTTGTTTATTTATTTTACATGAAAAGACAAGTGAACCATGATCAGTGACATACACTTAAGCGTACCAAAAAATAACGAAATGGAGCAGAAAGAAGAGCTATGTTATGTTATCTCTTTTACAATTTATACTGAAAGGACACACATTATGTCAAACTTTTTTGAGCTAGCATTGTTCTCTCATGAAAAACATACCTGCAAGAGGCACTTATGCTAGTTTGATGAATCCTGGTTGGAAAATCTCCTCCTCCTAATGAAAAAAACACTATTTCTGAATCTCCTTGATAAGTGATGTTTTCTCAATTTTGACGTGGCTCTGAGAATCTTGTCTGCTGTTTTTTAAGTCCATAAATCATCACCAGACTCATTTTGTGAACTTCTTCTGTCTTCTCAAGATCAGTACAACTGTGCTGAGACCCGGAAGTGAGAGGCCAGCTTGAAATTATGGATCATTGTTCATCTTAAACTGTGTGTAATTCCCTCAGCTGCCAGTAGATGTTGCCAAAACTCAGTTAGTCCTATGGTAAACAGCAGAGATCCAAATAAAAGTTTGTTTAATTTTTTTTGTGCTCAAACATGAGATGCTAAACTAAAGGTACTCAAGAGCATGTTTAAAGACTAATAACAATACAAATAGTGCATAATATTTGTCCTTTAACACCAATTGAAAACATATTGCACATTATAGCATCTAAAAGTACAAATTAGTTGGCTATAGTGAACTATTGCACTCCTGTCCATCAATAAATCCTCCTCATCTTTTAATACACATGCTACAATTACACAGAAAAATAATCCCCAGGTAAGTATACTTCTTGAAAGCTGCCTCTTCTTTGGTGGTCATGTCTTATTGCTACCTACTATATGCAGACGCAAGCACAAAAAACGAATGCACTGGACTCTGACCACTGCATAGCGATGCCACTCCACAAGTACCTCTGCGGTTTTGGAGATGCTCTGTCCTCTTAAGTACACTTACCTCCTCAGCAAAATATGTACAGTACAAGTATCTCCCACTATCCAAACCTCAGCAGCATAGAAAGATGGGTCATATGCAAATGTATCTATTGGGTCAGTAAAATAAACATTTTGCAACTTAAAAGTACATCTACACTGCTCATTGAATGTGTAAGATATGAGTCAGCGTACCCAGCGCTCTACCCAGCGCTCTTTCATTTTTGCAAGTATTTTGTTGAACCTGGCGCTGTGGCTTGTATCTCCCGCCCGTGTGTTCTCATTTGTCAGCAGTTTAGCGCTGCAGACAAAGAACAAGTAGAGTAAATGTGCCTGTGGAAGTGCCAGGGAAAATGCGAAACTAATCATTAACTTCATTGAATTCAAAACGTCTGCTTCTCATTTGTGTTCGTCCCTTTGTACATGTGTGACTAAAAGCAACCATCACACGCCTGTCTGGGTTTACGAGACACAGGGCTCAGGGACTGAGGCATCTGGCCACTTTAAGCCATCTTTTCCACTAAAGCTCATCCTCCACAGCCGACTCACTGACGAATGCTGCACACATTTACCCATTCAGCAGAAAGGTAATGTTGCTTTCAGAGTGCATGAACCAGGCGATGGCTGTGTGGGACGGAGATCAGTCGCTGTCAATGGATGTTGGGCACTTTTTGTGGCGCATGGTGGTTTTTGTGTCCAACTTTTACCAAGTTTCAGATTGTATAAAGGGGATGTTCTGTAGGGTGCTTTACATCATATTATACATTAATTCACGACCGTTATGCACGAACCACAGATTGAGACATGGCTATTAATGTCTCTCAACAAACTTTACAACTACCACCAATCGCTCAAAGACAGACATACATGATTTGAGCTCAAATGCAATTAGAAAAGTGCTTTATACATGTGACAAACCAGTGTCTGCAAACCTTTAGTAATTACTGTTAGACAGGCAGGAAATGAACTCATTTAGATGCTACTTGCTATTGTTTTATTCTGTGTTTTGTGAAGCACTTTGTGACTTCTGTCTGTGAAAGGTGCTATATAAATAAAATTTACTTACTTACTTACTTTTACTTGACACCAACGTTTGCAGAAATGTTAAGCAATAAAGATCCAATGTGCCAAAATTGCGCAATTACTGTTTGAAGGCATATCAAAAATGCAATTTCCTAATTACAAACATGTGATAAGTAGATATTTTTCCTGTGCAAACAACACTTTGCTTCGATAGTTATGGGAACCCTCTCTCAAAGAGCTTTTGAACTCCTCATCAGATACTGTTCTCCTCTTGAAAAGTGATGGAGGAAAGGTTGTGTTTAGGTCAAATCACTCACTAAAGAGTTTGAAAAGGCTCAGAGCCATGCAACAGGCTAAATGTCGATGAAAAGTCAAAGTATTTTCCCTTCTAAAGTGCTTTGTTGTCTCAGCAGGGAATAGCAATGGACATACTAAACTGAATCTAAGTCATGTGTGGCCAAGGCTCTTTCATTGAGCTGCACTTTGAAATGTAAATTGTTGGCAACTTACTATCCTGGACAATAGCCAGTGGGACAGTTATATTCTCTGGAGATTTGGAGTTAGTTGACCTCAGCGAGGGTCTTTTCAATTTAGAGATCTATAGACTATAGGTCATATGTCAGTAAAATCATGTGGTTTGAAGTAGAGTTCAGACTTTACAGGAAGAAATGTGACTTTTAGTGTATTAAGTAGCATATTCAAAGTATGTATTGTTTATTTCAGGAAATTCATATTGAAAGCCATTTGTATTTGTTTTTGATAACTTTTTTTTATAGAAAGTCATGAACAATTGAGATGGATCATGAGGAAACTTTTTAGATTATTTTTTATAAGCGGTAGAAAATGTTTCAAAGGTGGAATCAGTTTCATTGTATATATTTATTTGTATTTATTTATTTTTCCATCGCATCCACCCCTAAGTTGATCCATCTCACATTAACAGGGCCCAAATGCAGACTCCAGAATCAAACCACAATCTCCTTTCTTAGCAGAAGGAGACTAGGTAGAGCTTAAGGCCTTTCTCCAGCTCTTGAGCAAAGATCCTGGTCAGAGGCTGAAATCTAGTGAATTCTAACACTTTCAGTCCATGTTGTTGTGTCCTTGGGCGAGACTTTTCCCCCACATTGCTCGTGCAGTTAAAAACATCTGTAGTTGGGAGCATAAAGGTCATCTGGCGTTCAAAGATTGTTCCATAAAGTTTTTGTGAGTTCACAAACTGTTGAGAATCCATCCTGAGCCTGTCCCAGGCTCCCGCTGATCTGTTTGTAGTCTGCCCCACTGGTATACAGACCAGTCACATGGCATTTAGGGCCTGCAGGCGGGACTGGAGCCAATCACAGAGCAGCATTGTGGTTTAGGTGGAAGTCAAAACATCCCAAACCAAAACAAACATGGCGCCGCCGCCGGCTGTACTTGGGCCTATTTTAGGAGAAATATAGACTTTTTAGTTTTTCAAAAACATGCACACAATGGCACTTTGTACATTTGTGAATGAGAGAGAAGACTGTTCTTTTCTCTCCATTGGATTTAACACAATTCAGATTTTCAGAACTTCAGAACTTCCACTGTTGTGACGCTTTGATCAATCATCATGAAGTCTTTTTTTACATCCTGATGTCTTTCGGCAAGAACCTTTCCTGATTGATTCATGTGAAGAACTCAATGAGTGAGACACTCCTCCATATGCTGTACTAAACACATAACCATGGCCATAACTGGTCATTGCCAGTTATTGTACCGAATATTTTTGTAGTCTTATATATTTACTCTGGTTTTCTTAAATATAAGTATAATTTTAACATGTGCGCTATGGGAATTATAGTAAATATCACTAGGAAATTGCACATGGACGCCCAATCATGTCATAATATAATACATAATAAATAATGTTGAAGTCCGAGTTGCTGAGATTAAATAACCTTTGACCTCTCACTCTGGCGGACAGCTGCAAAATCACAAATTGAACATATTTTCAACCCTGCATTAATATTGCATACACACATTGAATGGCATCTTTGTTTCCACTTAACGCAATTAAATAATAAGCGCTCTGTAGGCTGAATTTATTTGTTTACATTGTTTGCACATATATTTGTCCAGATAAAGTTTTTTGTGACATGTTTCCTTTTGCTACAACCTCGAAAGCACTTGAACATTACCATTATGCAACCATTAAGTAAATGGAACGGATGATAATTTCCGTAGCACATGAAGGCAGCATAATCGTATCTTTTTTAGTTCATTGCGTTATCATTTGTGGCCTGGTGGCATCAGCAGCTGGTTTTCATGGAGACAGATATGTTTAATGCCAGGCTGTGGTGAATTTCAGGCAAAGCTAGAACAACCAACTTGAAATGTTATAGTGCAGATGGCCTTCTGTTCCCCGAGAGCGAGTGGATCAGTGTCTGGCGCACTCTGTATGTAACACGTGTTTGTCTGCTCAATATGAATCAATGTACATAAATAAATGTTTCAAAATTCCACGGCTATATCACTTTCCACGGCTATATCACTTTTCTACCTCCATTGGGAAGTCGATATGCTCAACATCAAGGAACCCCTTACCCATCCATAATGTCACACACTGGAGGGTGAAGTGTCTTGCTGAAAGACTCGACAAGCGTTGGGTGCAGCTGACTTAATATGACAAGCAATATAACCGTAAAAGCTGCGCAGAATATCTCTTTTAACTAAATCAATATTGGCAAAGCGTCTCCATACAAACTGCAATCTCCTTTTGGATACGGGTCTTTTCTCCTCACACCCCATCCATATTTCCATAGTACACGGCACATAATCAGGACTTTATACATTTTTTGGCATTAGTGAATGGGATATAACTAAATAAAAAAGTGGAGGAAGTAAAGAATGTAAAGCTTTTGTGGCGATGCCAGAAAAGAGTCTGGATTTGGAGAGGGGCCGTTTCTCATTCGATTACGCGCCGTGTGTGGAAGCCATGGGGCGGCTCGCGTCCTTATTTCCACCGCTCCAGTCAGTACCTTTCAGAATAAAGTGCTCCAACATGGCTGACTATTATGAACTAAAGTGTTTGTGGACTATAAGTCACACAGTGTAGTCTCTGTAGGATTGTGCAAAGCTTAGATACTGCATGTATTATTATTACTTCAGGACATATATCATACTTACAGATGGAGCGGGGAAGTAGATTTCTGCCTGATGTATTTATCGGTTATCGTTATTTATCACATTTTGAGTTTATTCGGTAATTTGTAATAATCAACGATCATCTTGTTTAAATCAAGTCGGCGACAGCCAATCCTCTGTTTTATTTTGACTGTTTTTTTGTGTTAAATTGTAATGTTTAAAAGTGTGTGCTGTTTACATTCGGGAAAATTTACATTGCCAGCCTTTTTAATTTGTTAACAAGACAAATTGAAAATATATATTATATTGCCCAGCCCTCTGTTATTGAGTAGTTTAAAAAAGTGAGATATTAAGATTATTTTATTGTCATTGAATGAAAGAAATAAACAATGAAATTACGTTTTGCTACTGGTCTTCACGAGAAAAAGAAAAGATGAAGTAGAAGTAGAAGAAGTAGTAGTAGTAATAGAAGAAGACATTTTCTGCTGTGTCTAGGGCTACCAATCACAGTCCAGTATCTATAAAGGGGCGGGCCATATCTGTTGTTTTACTCGTCTCATTGGTTGTATATTTTTATGAATCGTCCCTGAAGTGAAATGTTCTATTCTATTTCCTTCTTCTTCGTCCAACAGCCTTTTGCGCCACACACTTAAAACCCGTATTAATTTACATAAACCAGACTTTCCCTGTGTATGGAAAGCTAGAATCAGGATGGGTGGCTTGTCTAGCACAGTTTTACATTAAGTAACACAGTCGACTACTCACTAAAGTTGTTATGCGTCTATGATTTTTGGCCGTAAAACAAATTGGCGCATTGGAACAAGAAAAAGATTCTGCCTACTGTTTTATGCTCGATGGTTTCTCGGCCTAATCACTTTTTCCACATTAGTAAAGCTATTTCCAATGTATTGGTCTAACAGCGGGGTTTATGGGCTTGTGTCTGTTGGAGCGTTATCTCGAAACGGGGGATTTGTGGGAAGCGGAGGTTGGCCGCACGGCGGGCTCGAGATGGATGGACAAAAGCCACAAAACAAATGGATTTATGGTTGTTAAGGATCTTCGCTCATCTTAATTTGACAAGTCTGATGTTGAAATTGAACTGAAGGCCTCAGAATTTAATAAATTAACTACAAATCGACCTAGGAAGTCCGTATTTCCTATTTTTGTACAAACGTGCAAACGTGAAAGTACTGTACTAAAGAACATATTTCGACATCTTTACTTCACTTACGTCAGGGGTTTCCAAACCTTTTTCACCGAGGCACATTTTGAAACTTCTACGGAGCAGAGGGCCACAAATAACCCGACAATGAAGTGAATCATTTGAAATGTTGCATTTGACATAGTTTCGTTGGGCCTTCACACCTTTAATAAGACTTGGAACATTATTATAAGGTTGGTATAACATAAACATTGTTTGGGCCAACTTACCAGGAAGCCTGAGGGCCAACAAAAATTGGTCTGACGGCCGCATTTGGCCCCCGTGCCACAGTTTGGACATCCCTGACTTACGTTGTTTTTTTAGTGGATACTTTTTACTTTTGCTTACTACATTTGAGCAATAAAGCACTTTTCATTTGGTTTGATGGGTTGTTTTTAGCACGTTAATGGTGATATCTTGTGTAACGTTTTCGAGTTCAAGCCCCAGTTTTGAGCAAACAATGATAATTAAGGTTGTGCATAAAAATCACTGGAAAAAGTTAAGAAATGTATTTAAATTGCCAGTGTTTACCAAAAATCAGCACAATTCTTCACCAAAACCACTAAATATAACAGTTTACTAGTTCCCAAAAGCTACTTTTTCACATTTCTAAAACAAAACTCAGTACTTGTTCCACCACTGCTGTTTTCTAATCACTCCCAGCCATCTTTGCCTCTCAATGAATCACTTCTCAAGTCATTCATAAACGCCTCTCTTCTGTCTTCCACTTGGTTTGGTGCTTCATCCACAATCATCATCAGCAGTGTGAGAGAAAATAAATTACACAAACCTAATAACTTACAAGTCTGTTTGTCTGTTTTGGCAGGTGTGACTTTCCAGCTCATGTGAAACGGGAGTCCTGCAAAACGGTAAGTGTTTGCCATATCGTTTAGCGTTCCTTGGCATTACAAAAAACAGCTCCGCGGGATGGATTCAGACCAGATCACCGACACAGAGGACCGGCAATAACTCATTTTCAGTGCACACTCACGCACGGCAGGGGTGAACAGCAAAGGCGAGTGACGTACATCGACTGAACCAGGGGGGAGCTATTTTGTGATGCTAACAGCTCATTTTTATGCAAATTGGGGTAGAATAGTCTGGTAAATGAGAGCCAGTCGCCAGCCAGGTTCACACATGTTCACAAAGGCAGTGCGTATTATAACCTACTTGTGTGGATACTTGAGAGATGCACTGTAGCAGCAACAGTTCATGTTGCTGGACCTTTTGTACAACGTTCTTGACTATTGACGTTGTAGAGGATTATGGGTGAAACGACTGCGCAATTTGATACAATACACAATGGCATGGCTCACATTAGGCCACAGCTATTTTATTACTTGGTTTACGGATTTTTAAATGAAATATATTGAACAGGCGGGCGAAATATAAATACAATTTCAATTTCAAAAGATTTTTTCTTCCTTGTTTACCCAAAACGCACCACGGGAGGAGGGGGGGAGAGACGCGGCGACCAGGTGATTTAGCGTGTTTTGCATTGGCAGAACTGACGCTTCAAAGTGTGCAGCCTTACGGCAGAACGCGCTGGATAAAATGTGGTAAGACAAGGAAACGGGCGCGCGCGTCTTCTCAGGCTCCCCCGGGGCCGCGCGCAGGGACAGAGCCGCTTCGTCCCAGACTCACGCAGGATTTTGACGAAAAATTGCTTCACGCGCTCTTATCTTTTGACTTAAAGGTGGAATGGATGATTTTTTTCAGCAAATTTTTTATCACATTTCCTCGTGGCGTGGATAAATCATTAGTCCTGCCACGTATCAATCATAAAACGCACCTACCGCTCACCTGCAGCCGCGTGCGGTTCGTCCCCACGTTTCTGCGTGCCTAAGCGCATGGATCTATCATAATATAGTGTACGGGGCAAAATGAAGACGGAGAAAGACAGTTCGAGCTGACGCAGAAGTGGACAGAAATCTACGGGAGACGAGCGATGCGATGCGCTCCGTTGCGCTAATAAACAAACGCATGTGTGTGTTGTATCAGTCAACACGGGGGAGTGCGCATGCGCACTTCCGCCTGCGTTCTCAAATCGCCTAAAAATCGTCCATTGCGCCTTTAATACCGCTTTTTATATTTAATTTAATGCTATTTTGCCTTGATGGCGGTACTTTATAAAAAAAATAAAAATAAAAAAAATTATTTATATTGTAGAAATCAATAATCTAAGTGCGGTGGATCCGTAAACCGTGGCCTTACCAGTAAAATACTACAATAACTGATATATTTCACAGTCACACATTTCACAATACGTTTACAACTATTTTTTAACAAAACACCAAGTACATTACACTACAATATTTCCCAAACTACTACCTGCCCAAGCTGGTTCGTCAAAACATTTCTTAAATAAGCCACAAAATTGCAGTGCTTTATGAAATATACCAGAATAAATTCACGGACATGTATAGATACTGCTACTTTAATAACCCCGCTGAGATTGTCAGTGCAGTAAAAGCAGCCTACACAATACTGTATCACCAAATACACGATCAGAATATGTCGTTTCCATATTCCTGTTGCGCTTACATAACATGCTTATCTTATTTTGAAGGTTCTCTTTTCCGCCTTTCTGTGTTACTTTGGGGCCATTATTTTGATTTGACCTTGGAAGCAATGTTTGCACGTTCGGACTTGGGAATTTTTTTGTTGTGCTCTGTTCTGTCTTTCAGTTTTACTTCATTGTCTAAACACATTCAACAAAGATGTTGTGGGAATGGAAAACGGGTTGTACGGTTAAATGGTTGTGGCGTTACATTGGCCTGTTAGACAAGCTGCTCTGGCATTGGTGCAACAAGTGGACCATGCAAAGAAAACATGTCATGTGCAATAACTACATTAGATTTGTAATGAAGAAGTGACTTGCTATATTTACACAATCCCTTTGGTGAGCGCTAGTTTTCTCATAATCAACTACAGGTTTGTTCTAGTGACCTAAGGCTTTTTAACGGGATGTTAGATATTGAGTTATGCTAGAAGTAGTAACGAAGTAATGAAGTTAATGCATTCTAAGTCTGTGTGTGTGTGTACAATTATTTTGTGCATAAAGCAAGAATTTTCTCACAGGAGATTTTTGTCTCGCTCTGTGATTACTCGTCTGATCCCTTATATGAATATTAAAGGATGGGCAATATTGACAAAAATTTATATCTCAATATTTTTTGGCAAATGCAGTCAGACAATACTATGTCAATCCAACAGAAATGTGTCAAAACGTGTCTTTAAATGTATTAGCTGAAGTCTGATTTTTGGACTAAAGTGAAATGTCTGTAAACATTAATCACAAAAGTGCACATAACATAACTTTTTGTAGCATTTCACTTTACTCTTGATGTTAAAATGTGCATATTTTCAAAATAACATTCCCAAAATGCAGTTATATTGTCCACGTCTAATCAAAATGCTTTTTATTGCTTTAAATTAGACCTCTACCAACATTATCAAAATTTGTTTTAGTGAAGTTTTTATATATTTAAGTCTTCTCTGCAATGTTAACGCTCCTGGAGTCGTTCACAATGTGCACTCTGAACAGAACCCCCCCTTTTTTTTTTTTAACATAGGTTGTAAATCTCATCGCAATTCAATTATATAACAGCTTCAAAAGGAAAATGTAGCATAATATCTCAACTCAACTCATAATATCTCAACTTAAATGTCCCTTTTGAAGGCATTTCATCATTCTGCTGATAATCGAGCCGTCACTGATTCTATGGCAGCATTTTTCTCACATCACCCCCTCTCGCCCTGAGCAGAACAGGGAGTGGAAACTTGAGTCCGCTGCGGAAAGGTGGGCCAGACTCCACCTGAGCACTGCCAGAGCAATCAGCTATCAGGGACCACTCTGCAGCCCAAGTGAATCCTCCAGGGGCTTTGGAGGAGGATTTGGCCCTCTCTAGGAGCTCTTGCGTGGGGGGGAGGACGCAGAGGGGCGGTGGGAGTCTCTTGTTTTCTGTGCTCTGTCTGCCTTTTTAATGGGGGTGTTGGTAGTGAGGCGCGCCAGGTGAAGAGATTCCTCCAGCTGTGCAAACATTCCCTCTGTATCTCGAGCCATAGAAGTGTGCACGCAGACGGACACACAACCATCACTTTAAATTAAGGCTCACCTACCAGTTTTCCCCAAATAAAATGCATTAAAGTGTCAGCGATGCGGTTGTGAAAGGGGCGGTTTCTGGTGCTCTTCCCGTCTGAGTACTTCTTAACAACATGGTTTTTGTGCAGGAATAAGACTTAGGTTTTGTTTGCTCTGTGTTTTTAGTTGATATTTTCGGTACATAGTGGCATATTTTACCAAACATATGCAAGTATTACATGTTTATTCTTGATAATCGTCTGTAAACATTTTGTAAATCATTCTTTATACCAACTACAACCTGGAGAAATTGAAACAGATGGGCATAAGAGTGAAAAGTTATTAGTAATTTAATGGATATGCAACAAAGAATAGTTAGTAGTCAAATGTCTCCATCTGGGGCCTGGATACTG
Organism: Eucyclogobius newberryi; assembly: GCF_026437365.1. Taxonomy (NCBI): domain Eukaryota; kingdom Metazoa; phylum Chordata; class Actinopteri; order Gobiiformes; family Gobiidae; genus Eucyclogobius; species Eucyclogobius newberryi. The sequence goes on from NW_027316389.1 coordinate 17,468,047, forward strand.
GTGGCTGTGAAGGAAAGATGATTGAGAGGTTGAAGAGGAGGATGGACCTGCTGCTGCTGCGGAGATGATATGGTTAAATGGATGGAGGGGAGAGAGTGCATTGATATGAAAAACTATAGCTGAGTGTTATTGGCTGAGGTGAACGTCAGGACGTAGAAACATGCAAAGGAAACGGCTCGATACTAGATAGTGATTTTGATATCAGAATGATGTAGAAACACTATTCTCTACATAAAAAACACTGGATAATAGTAGAGCTAAACAAGGATCAAACCAAATCTACATCGGGATTAAAATGGGCTCAATTTATGACAAAATAACGACAAGTGTGAACGCTCCCTCACTACTTCTGATACTTCTAGAAAGGTCCAATTCCAAGTTTTTTTTTATTGTACAGGACATTTCACCGTGAAATGGGGATGAGAGCGAAGGGAGGACATGCAGTAAATTGGCAGGGCCGGGCTTCGGGCTGACGACACTGCGGCCGTATCAGTATTCAGTATCAATAGTATCTGGTTTCCTTCGTGCCGCTCATGGTGGAGTGGATCTCGACAATCCGCAGCATGTTCATTCCCAAACTTATTCCCATTTCACGCTGCACCGTCCCGTCAAATAAAGCCTATGAGCCAAAAACGCCTCAAAAAAAGTATCTAGTTTTCATACTTTTAATTCATCTGCACCAATCTGAGTCATTTGACAACCTGATGAGAGCGAGGAAGACTTAACTGAACGTTGAGCAGTGCAACAAGGTAACAAATAAAATAGCCAGGCCAATGTATTCACGTGTATGTTGATGTTCTGCGTTGTTTTCTCGCTGCGTTGTTTGGCACGGAGAATGTCCCGAGCTGCTGTTAAAGGCATTTGGACGCCACACGTGTTTATGTAACCAGGGTTCTCATGGTTACCGTCGAGCAGATGCTGAAGCGGCCCATTTCCGACTCCGTATGGCCCCGTGCTTATGTTCATCATGAATTATTTCCTGTTTTAAAACTGTCAAATGAAATGCCGCTTTACTCACGTCAGTGTTTTGTTATACAATTTATGACAGTACTTATAATACGTACAGTGGATTTTCTGCTGACTACTTTGGAGAAAGAAGCAAGGTAGGAAAGCTTGAATGAAAGGTTATATTGATAGTTATTGCCTAATAGATCAAACCTTATTTTTATGACAACATAGAGTAAATACAAATTGAATATAAATGTATCTACGAGTTTCATTTTGGTTTTATTCATTTTTAGGTCACAGTGAATCAGTGTAGCAATGAATCCTGTCTCTCCCCGAGCAGAGGCCTTTACAAGACTGGATTGGACGTTATTGAGCTAAGTTTGGGGTGAACCTTTCTTATCATGGTAGATCTCGACGCCCCGACATGACCCAAACAACATGCTCTGTACACGCTCTTGACTCAGAGAAGAATGATTTATAAAGAGCCATGATTTATAGAGTGCCATTGTGTCACTTTTAATGGCAGTTGGCAGCCAAATGAATATGTGCATTTACCGCCACCTACTGTAGTTGTACGTCTTCAAAGTATGTGTTTTATGCTCTACCTTAAGAAAAACAAGGAGAGAGAGTAAGAGAGAGAGGAGAGGGATATAGAGTGCCGTGATATCTAAATACATTGAGATTGCCGATATCATAGATGAGCCGTTGTTTAATCATGGCTCTGCATCTTTGCTTGGCTTGACATGTTCCTTCCTAAGATATGTTTTTCATGACTTAAACATATTTGTTGTTTCTTCTGGTTTACCGATCATGAGATTCAAATTAACTTTTGTTTAATTTGGAGTTTTATTATTGATGTTTTGTCGCGTCGTCATATTCTACCGTCTGATCTTGTTCGATTTCTTGTGTGTTATTAAGTGTATTATTAAGTGTTTTATAATAATAATAATAATTGCTATTCAAAATTAACTTGTGTGGCTGTGATTGGCTGTGACCCTTATGTTTTATGAACAGTGAACTTGCATCCTTTATACTCACTGATATTGTGTTTATGTCCTTGATGTGGCTGCTTTGGGCTTGCTCTACTTTTAACATAAACTCCTGTATTGTATTGATTGTATTGATTAGATAAGATAAGATAAGATAAGATAAGATAAGATATTCCTTTATTGTCCCACATGGGGAAATTTCATTGGTGCAACGCAGGTAGATACAGAGGTAGATACAGAAGAACAGATCACTTATAGGAAGTCTGAAAAACAAGTAGTTAGTAAGTTGGTGAAGCTGGTAGTCTGAGTTTAGCCTTGGACAGACACCAGCAGATGTCCTAAAGAGAGATGGATATGCCAGTCTATATGAACAATATGCCCATGTTTTGATTCAGATTCTGTCCACAAATCTGACTATGCCACTGCACGTTAATGCTATGAGATATTAGAGCCTTTGACAGAGTCTTACATAAGGCATTCCTTGGTTAAATTATGTGTGTGAAGATGTGACACTTTTAATTTGAACCAAGCAGCTGTGGCGTGCAGCTACAGGAACATTCTGATGTCCTAGAAGTTATTGGCTCAAATGTAGAGAATTCTATAGCTTTAACCCTTAACACGCCATATTTGTTTGGAGCTGCATGTGGTTTTTGTCAGTAATGGGTGCATTATGTAACTTTTCTGGTGGAGGGTCCTCTACCTGCTTGTCACTAATTATTCAATGAGTGTTTATTGAAAAAATACAGAATTGCTTAACTAGTTTTAGACTCACAAAAATGCAAATTAAATTGACTTGGACCACAGCAAAAACATCAGAAAAAAGTGCATCTTTAAATGTAGACATTGTAATTAAGATTGACATTATTGCTGGTTTTGTCCATCCCGGCTGTAAAGTATACACTTAATATTTTGCCGCAGCAGCATGTAGTAGAACGTATGTCTGTAATTTGATTGAAAACCGTGCACTTCGGCAGACTCGTGTGTTTTGCTCTGTTAAATCCTGCCAGTCTGTAAAGCTGAACCTTTTTCCTAACCCAATAATCTCACACCAATCCTCCACAGAAAAAGTTGTGTACATACATTTTGGATGCGTTTAATTGTAAGGCTGGTAAGTTTAGTTCTGCTTTATGTTCTTCTGTTTTGTGACACCGTGCCAAACGCTGCCATCTCGGCTGAAGCTAAATTGTACTTTACTCATTTCAATAAAACTTTTAATACGCCTGACCCTTTTTAAATGACTGTTTAGTTTTGATTAAAATATTCATTATTTATTGAAGTAAATGTGGGGGTTTCATTAATTGACACGTGCTTCTCAATCATTGGCAGGTAGTTTGGTCCTCACACAATCTGATCTGAATCTAGTCTAAAATAATCCAATTGAAAAACTGCGTAAATGTTTGATCTGGACAAATTGTTTAATTTGTACTGTTGAATTGTTTAAATACGTACAAAGAATGGACAAAATTAGTGCTAATATTAGTATTGGTGATATTGGAGATTTTTCATATATCACTATGAGTCCAGTAACGTGAGAATTAGCACCAATAGTTTAATAAGCGCTCCCAGTGTCTCTTTGTGCCCTTGTGCCATTTCCAGTTTGTCCTCGGTGTGTCACTAGTGAATTCAATTGGAAATAGAAGAGCTCTTCTATTCTATTCTATTCTATTTCCAATTAATTCACAAGTTACACACCGACTGTATTTTTAAACATTCATCATGAAATAAATATACAACAAATTGCATTATATCCCACGTAAATTATTTTTTAAATTATTTTTTTTACAGTTATTTGTGACCTTACCAACACCTGTGTGACCTTGTGAGGTTTTCTTAAATTCTGTCAAAATGCAATCAATTGACAAACTCTTGATGTGGGAACTGACCAGTTGCATGATTTGGCCGCAACTGAAATGACATTGAGTGCTGTTTACACATTTATGCAGTGCAGTGGCTCTATTTGCTCTGCTCTTAGTAACATATCCGTGTACGTGTGATGGAGATTTACAGTGGGGGATGTATCATTTGACGATGCGTTTGCTTACACCTTACTCTGCTAACATTCAGTGCTTTCAGACAGCTGACGATCACTCAGTCATTTGAGTTCAGCTGAAATACACTGCAGCAGAGGGCCAAAAGTCATAAAAGCCCCTGTGTATCTGTCACTCTGGAGCGCAGTCATGAGCTCTTTGCTAACATTACTGCGGGAACAAGTAAACAGCGGCCATTTTTGAAGTCTGGGGTCACTTCTTACCACAGCAAATGATTTATGCCCCTTGAGCTCAATGTAGGCAAATAAGATAAGACAGATGTTGCGTTGAATCACCCTTTTTGTGAACTTGGTGATACAATCATCAATGTATATGCATAAATTCTGACCTTATCTGAGTTCAATCAGTAAATATATTTAGAATCTCCCATGTATGTTGTAGAATAATGTTTGTTACATTATTCACTCATACATGGTTTGTGTGTGACTGTGATAACATAATGGAGAGATGCTTCTGCAGCAATATCCAGGTGCAAAATGAACTGTAAAGAGACAGGAAAAACAGGAAAAAACGGATTTAGTCTTGAAAATAACTAAGAAATTGGCTGATTTATTTAATTTACACCATTTAAAAACAGTGCTGCAAGAATTACAATAAAACAATAGAAAAAAGCACACAACAAAACAAAATCAATTAAAGAAGATTGATAAAAATGTCAACATAACTGGACAAGACCCAGGGCCAGCCCAAGCCTTCAGGGGGCCCTAAGCAAATTTCTTTTTGGGGGCCCCTCACCACGTCATCAGAATCAGTTTTATTGCCATTGTCAGTAAACAATTCACATATGGGAACTTTCTTCAACGCAAACAAAGCACCAAAACTCCAGGGCATCTGTTTGCCAGTTAGTTTATTCTCAACACCTCACAAGCTCAAATATTGCTAACTTAAATCCCACAATGCAACTTGGTATTCCGCTGACATCACCTCTACTCCCTGAACAAATAACACACGTCCCAGATATGTTTTTGGGCGTATTTGTGGGCGTTAAGGGTCTACAGCCACATTAGCAGTTTAAACTAATAAACAGGGGGGTCTGGGGGCCCTCCCCCAGAGATTTTCAGACCTTTTTTGGGTCTTCTGTTGCATTTTAATGTGGTCCAGCCGGCTAAAGTAAGAGTAAAATGTTGAGGTTGTAATGCTATAAAATGATGTGATGAAACTGTGCTGAGAAACTGAGAAAATGATTAAAGCCAGTTATTAATACATTAGTGTACTTAATTACTCAATACAATATTGGCTATGAAAAATAATTATGGTCAAATTGATTCATTTTAACTGAAAATGTAAAATTAATAGTTATCCTTACTAATTTATCTTTTACAGCTCCCAACTGTTCCTTCTTGCTAAAGTGACAAAACAAGTATTAAATTAAAGCCGCAAGCGGCATCCAACGGCCCTCGCGGGCCGCCGGCCTTCCGACTCTGCGCTTTTGACTTGATAAAGATGGCGCCCTTATTGTGTGTTGAATAAAAAAAGAACTTGACAGACGGCGACACATTGGACATGGCCAATCCAGTACAAATGAACACAAGTGTCAGTCAAATTTGCTGCGCCGCCGCACAGAGACCGTAGCACTTGGAATAAAAATATGGATAACTTTTGATGCCCCGCTTGTGTAGATGATTTTTCCCAAAGTAAAGCTTGATCGAGCTATTGCCCACGGAGGAGTTTGTTAAAGTGTGAAGCGTAAATGTGAACATTTCAAGGATTTGGCGTTTTTCCCATTTGTGACAGTATATTTGCAGCTCCACGGCACAGAGACCGTACCACTTAAAATCAAAATATGGATAACTTTTGATGCCCCGTTTGTGTAGATGATTTTCCCCAAATATGAGCTTGATCGGGCAATCGGCCTAGGAGGAGTTCGTTAAAGTGTGAAGCGTAAAAATGTGGTGATTTTAGAGATTTCGCTGTTTTCCCATTTCTGACATATATTTGCGGGTCCGCCACACAGAGACCGTAGCACTTAGAATCAAAATATGGGTAACTTTTGATGCCCCGTTTGTGTAGATGATTTTCCCCAAATATGAGCTTGATCGGGCAATCGCCCTAGGAGGAGTTCATTAAAGTGTGAAGCGTAAAAATGTGGTGATTTGAGCGATTCTACGATTTTCCCATAAGGATAACATGGGATGTTTCTGTCAACGCTACGGTTACGCCGTACAAAATATGACTTTGGCTCTCATACTTTTATGATCAGGATGGCAAATTAGAATTTTGTTCAAAATATCATGTCATTTGGAAAAACTCTATTGTTTATAGGCCACTCTGAAGGCCAAATAGTCAGAATTCTGGGAAACGTTTGCGGCTCCGTCGCACAAAGACCTTAAAAGTTATCCTTAAAATTTGGATAACTTTAGATACACCACTTGTCTAGAGGACGTACACCGATTTTGAGGTTGGTGGGCAAAACGCACTAGGAGGACTTCGTTAAAGTGTAAAACATAAAAATGTGGTAATTTGAGAGATTTTGTGGTTTTCCCATAGGGATAACATGGGAGGTTTCTGTCATCGCTACGACTACGGCGTAAAAATTTAGGCATTTTTGTGATTGGCTTTTGTGATCGGGACGGCAAAATAGAATTTTGGGTAAAGTTTAGACAATTTTGGTAAAACTAATTTTTGACCTTCAATGTTAATTTAAAGGTCACTCTGTAGGGGGCGCTATCACTGCCATTTCAATTTTGTCAGCCTAAACTGGTCCAAACTAGAAAGTTTAACAACTGATTCAAATTTGGTCCTAATCGGACTGGTTTTGATCAAATGGGAGCAATTTTTAGACCTGCAATATTCCAAAATAAGTTGTCCAACTTTGCGGCTGCGCCGCACACAGACCGTAAAAGGTATCTCAAAAAATTGAATAACTTTAGATGCCCCACTTGTCCAGAGGACGTACGCCGATTTTGAAGTCGGTGGGCAAAACGCCCTAGGAGGAGTTCGTCAAAGTTTGACGTAAACAAAATGGCTAACTCAGCTTGTTTTCATTTTCAAAGGAAGATGGCGGCCATAGGGTAAGTTTGGGGGCGTGGCCACAATGTTTTTTTTTGTTTATCCTCACGAGAGGAATGCGTGTCCCGAATTTCGTAGCTTTACGCCAAAGTTGACCTCGGGGCGTCTCCCATAGGCGCAATGTATTTTGACTTTTGTCGGTGGCGCTGTCGCGCCATTTTTTAACGAAAAAAAAAATGGCCCAGAAAAAATAAAATTTTTCACCGATTCTGAATTTTGGGCAAAGTTTGGTGAGTTTTTGAGCATGTTCAGGGGGTCAAATTAGAGATCAAAGCGCTGAAGAAGAACAAGAAAAATTAAAGCCGCAAGCGGCATCCAACGGCCCTCGCGGGCCGCCGGCCTTCCGACTCTGCGCTTTTGACTTGATAAAGATGGCGCCCTTATTGTGTGTTGAATAAAAAAAGAACTTGACAGACGGCGACACATTGGACATGGCCAATCCAGTGCAAATGAACACAAGTGTCAGTCAAATTTGCTGCGCCGCCGCACAGAGACCGTAGCACTTGGAATAAAAATATGGATAACTTTTGATTCCGCGCTTGTGTAGATGATTTTTCCCAAAGTAAAGCTTGATCGAGCTATTGCCCACGGAGGAGTTTGTTAAAGTGTGAAGCGTAAATGTGAACATTTCAAGGATTTGGCGTTTTTCCCATTTGTGACAGTATATTTGCAGCTCCACGGCACAGAGACCGTACCACTTAAAATCAAAATATGGATAACTTTTGATGCCCCGTTTGTGTAGATGATTTTCCCCAAATATGAGCTTGATCGGGCAATCGGCCTAGGAGGAGTTCGTTAAAGTGTGAAGCGTAAAAATGTGGTGATTTTAGAGATTTCGCTGTTTTCCCATTTCTGACATATATTTGCGGGTCCGCCACACAGAGACCGTAGCACTTAAAATCAAAATATGGGTAAGTTTTGATGCCCCGCTTGTGTAGATGATATTCTCCAAATATGAACTTGATCGGACAATCGCCCTAGGAGGAGTTTGTTAAAGTGTGAAGCGTAAAAATGTGGTGATTTGAGCGATTCTACGATTTTCCCATAAGGATAACATGGGATGTTTCTGTCAACGCTACGGTTACGCCGTACAAAATATGACTTTGGCTCTCATACTTTTATGATCAGGATGGCAAATTAGAATTTTGTTCAAAATATCATGTCATTTGGAAAAACTCTATTGTTTATAGGCCACTCTGAAGGCCAAATAGTCAGAATTCTGGGAAACGTTTGCGGCTCCGTCGCACAGAGACCGTAAAAGTTATCCTTAAAATTTGGATAACTTTAGATACACCACTTGTCTAGAGGACGTACACCGATTTTGAGGTTGGTGGGCAAAACGCACTAGGAGGACTTCGTTAAAGTGTAAAACATAAAAATGTGGTAATTTGAGAGATTTGGTGGTTTTCCCATAGGGATAACATGGGAGGTTTCTGTCATCGCTACGACTACGCCGTAAAAAATAAGGCATTTTTGTGATTGGCTTTTGTGATCGGGACGGCAAAATAGAATTTTGGGTAAAGTTTAGACAATTTTGGTAAAACTAATTTTTGACCTTCAATGTTAATTTAAAGGTCACTCTGTAGGGGGCGCTATCGCGCCCATTTCAATTTTGTCATCATAAACTGGTCCAAACTAGAAAGTTTAAGAACTGATTCAAATTTGGTCCTAATCGGACTCTTTTTGATCAAATGGGAGCAATTTTTAGATCTGCAATATTCCAAAATAAGTTGTCCAACTTTGCGGCTGCGCCGCACACAGACCGTAAAAGGTATCTCAAAAAATTGAATAACTTTAGATGCCCCACTTGTCCAGAGGACGTACGCCGATTTTGAAGTCGGTGGGCAAAACGCCCTAGGAGGAGTTCGTCAAAGTTTGACGTGAACAAAATGGCTAACACAGCGTGTTTTCATTTTCAAAGGAAGATGGCAGCCATAGGGTAAGTCTGGGGGCGTGGCCACAATGATTTTTTTTTTTTGTCCTCACGAGAGGAATGCGTGTCCCGAATTTCGTAGCTTTACGACAAAGTTGACCTCGGGGCGTCTCCCATAGGCGCAATGTATTTTGACTTTTGTCGGTGGCGCTGTCGCGCCATTTTTTAACGAAAAAAAAAATGGCCCAGAAAAAACAAAATTTTTCGCCGATTTTGAATTTTGGGCAAAGTTTGGTGAGTTTTTGAGCATGTTCAGGGGGTCAAATTAGAGTTCAAAGCGCTGAAGAAGAACAAGAAAAATAATAATAAATATAGCCGCAAGCGGCAATGATCGGCCCTCGCTACGCCGCCGCCACGCCGCAAGAGGAGGGGGCGCTAACACGCCCCAATTGTCCTTTTATTACGCCTACTGCTGAATCTGTGACGCTGTCACATCTTCTACCCTTTATTTTACCATCAAAAAGCAATTTTATTTTTAATTCTTGGCAAAATGTGCGGCTTTGCCGCACAGACACCGTGACTCTTTGAATAAAAATGTGGATAACTTTTGATGGTCCACCCCTGAAGATGAGTCTCACCAAATTTCAGGTTAATATGTCTAACGCCCTAAGAGGAGTTTGTGAAAGTCTAAAGTGTAAACATGTTCTGGCGATTTCCCCATTGGAATAACATGGAAGGTTTCGGTCATCGTTACGGCAACGCCATAACAATTATGACATGCCTCTCATTGACTTTTTTGATGGGGATGCCAAAATTGAGTTGTGTGTCAAATTTCATATAATTTCGCAAAACTAAATATTTAACCTCCATATAAAATCTGTAGGGGGCGCTGTGGCTCCAAATTAATTTATTTCACTTCAAGTAGGTTTAGGGCAAAGAGTTTAACAACTGATTCTAATTTGACGCAATTCGGACTTTATCTGCGCAAACGGCAGAAATGTTAAATTTGGGAGATTTCTGAAATTCTTGCTACAGTTTGCGGCTTTGCCGCACAGAGACCGTGAGAGGTATCAATGTAATTTGGATAACTTTTGATGTCCCACTCCTCAGTAGCATTTTCACCAAATTTCAGCTTTTTAGGGCCAACGCCCTGGGAGGAGTTCGTAAAAGTACGACGTTTGGAAAAACTCCGAAGTCATGTTTAGCCATTTTTGAAGCAATATGGCCGACATTTGGTTGGGCGGACGGCGTTGCCGTAATAATATTTTTTACTTCTCTTGTCACCATCTACCTCTGCGCCAAATTTCATGATTCTACGATCAGATTTTTTTTGGGTCATTTCCCATCTCTCAATGCATTTTTGGTGCATTTGGGGGCGCTGACTCGCCAATTTTTTTTATTTTAGAAAAGGGAAATAGCCAGAATGTAGAGAGGCACGATTTTTAGAGGTGTGCAAATTTTTGTGAGTTTTCGTCAATGTTCACTGGGTGAAAAATAGGGGGGTTGGTCCCGAGAAGAAGAAAGAAAGAATATTAAAGCCGCAAGCGGCATCCAACGGCCCTCGCGGGCCGCCGGCCTTCCGACTCTGCGCTTTCGACTTGATAAAGATGGCGCCCTTATTGTGTCTTGAATTAAAAAAGAACTTGACAGACGGCGACACATTGGACATGGCCAATCCAGTGCAAATGAACACAAGTGTCAGTCAAATTTGCTGCGCCGCCGCACAGAGACCGTAGCACTTGGAATAAAAATATGGATAACTTTTGATGCCGCGCTTGTGTAGATGATATTTCCCAAAGTAAAGGTTGATCGAGCTATTGCCCACGGAGGAGTTTGTTAAAGTGTGAAGCGTAAATGTGAACATTTCAAGGATTTGGCGTTTTTCCCATTTGTGACAGTATATTTGCAGCTCCACGGCACAGAGACCGTACCACTTAAAATCAAAATATGGATAACTTTTGATGCCCTGTTTGTGTAGATGATTTTCCCCAAATATGAGCTTGATCAGGCAATCGCCCTAGGAGGAGTTCGTTGAAGTGTGAAGCGTAAAAATGTGGTCATTTTAGAGATTTCGCTGTTTTCCTATTTCTGACATATTTGCAGCTCCACGGCACAGAGACCGTAGCACTTGAAATCAAAATATGGATACGTTTTGATGCCCCGCTTGTGTAGATGATATTCCCCAAATATGAACTTGATCGGACAATCGCCCTAGGAGGAGTTCATTAAAGTGTGAAGCGTAAAAATGTGGTGATTTGAGCGATTCTGCGATTTTCCCATAAGGATAACATGGGATGTTTCTGTCATCGCTACGGTTACGCCGTACAAAATATGACTTTGGCTCTCATACTTGTATGATCAGGATGGCAAATTAGAATTTTGTGCAAAATATCATGTCATTTGGAAAAACTCTATTGTTTATAGGCCACTCTGAAGGCCAAATAGTCAGAATTCTGGGAAACGTTTGCGGCTCCGTCGCACAGAGACCGTAAAAGTTATCCTTAAAATTTGGATAACTTTAGATGCACCACTTGTCTAGAGGACGTACACCGATTTTGAGGTTGGTGGGCAAAACGCACTAGGAGGACTTCGTTAAAGTGTAAAACATAAAAATGTGGTAATTTGAGAGATTTGGTGGTTTTCCCATAGGGATAACATGGGAGGTTTCTGTCATCGCTACGACAACGCCGTAAAAAATTAGGCATTTTTGTGATTGGCTTTTGTGATCGGGACGACAAAATAGAATTTTGGGTAAAGTTTAGACAATTTTGGTAAAACTAATTTTTGACCTTCAATGTTAATTTAAAGGTCACTCTGTAGGGGGCGCTATCACTGCCATTTCAATTTTGTCAGCCTAAACTGGTCCAAACTAGAAAGTTTAACAACTGATTCAAATTTGGTCCTAATCGGACTGGTTTTGATCAAATGGGAGCAATTTTTAGACCTGCAATATTCCAAAATAAGTTGTCCAACTTTGCGGCTGCGCCGCACACAGACCGTAAAAGGTATCTCAAAAAATTGAATAACTTTAGATGCCCCACTTGTCCAGAGGACGTACGCCGATTTTGAAGTCGGTGGGCAAAACGCCCTAGGAGGAGTTCGTCAAAGTTTGACGTAAACAAAATGGCTAACTCAGCTTGTTTTCATTTTCAAAGGAAGATGGCGGCCATAGGGTAAGTTTGGGGGCGTGGCCACAATGATTTTTTTTGTTTATCCTCACGAGAGGAATGCGTGTCCCGAATTTCGTAGCTTTACGCCAAAGTTGACCTCGGGGCGTCTCCCATAGGCGCAATGTATTTTGACTTTTGTCGGTGGCGCTGTCGCGCCATTTTTTAACGAAAAAAAAAATGGCCCAGAAAAAATAAAATTTTTCGCCGATTCTGAATTTTGGGCAAAGTTTGGTGAGTTTTTGAGCATGTTCAGGGGGTCAAATTAGAGATCAAAGCGCTGAAGAAGAACAAGAAAAATAATAATAATAATTAAAGCCGCAAGCGGCATCCAACGGCCCTCGCGGGCCGCCGGCCTTCCGACTCTGCGCTTTTGACTTGATAAAGATGGCGCCCTTATTGTGTCTTGAATAAAAAAAGAACTTGACAGACGGCGACACATTGGACATGGCCAATCCAGTGCAAATGAACACAAGTGTCAGTCAAATTTGCTGCGCCGCCGCACAGAGACCGTAGCACTTGGAATAAAAATATGGATACCTTTTGATGCCCCGCTTGTGTAGATGATTTTTCCCAAAGTAAAGCTTGATCGAGCTATTGCCCACGGAGGAGTTTGTTAAAGTGTGAAGCGTAAATGTGAACATTTCAAGGATTTGGCGTTTTTCCCATTTGTGACAGTATATTTGCAGCTCCACGGCACAGAGACCGTACCACTTAAAATAAAAATATGGATAACTTTTGATGCCCCGTTTGTGTAGATGATTTTCTCCAAATATGAGCTTGATCGGACAATCGCCCTAGGAGGAGTTCGTTAAAGTGTGAAGCGTAAAAATGTGGTGATTTTAGAGATTTCGCTGTTTTCCCATTTCTGACATATATTTGCGGGTCCGCCACACAGAGACCGTAGCACTTAGAATCAAAATATGGGTAAGTTTTGATGCCCCGCTTGTGTAGATGATATTCTCCAAATATGAACTTGATCGGACAATCGCCCTAGGAGGAGTTCATTAAAGTGTGAAGCGTAAAAATGTGGTGATTTGAGCGATTCTACGATTTTCCCATAAGGATAACATGGGATGTTTCTGTCAACGCTACGGTTACGCCGTACAAAATATGACTTTGGCTCTCATACTTTTATGATCAGGATGGCAAATTAGAATTTTGTTCAAAATATCATGTCATTTGGAAAAACTCTATTGTTTATAGGCCACTCTGAAGGCCAAATAGTCAGAATTCTGGGAAACGTTTGCGGCTCCGTCGCACAAAGACCGTAAAAGTTATCCTTAAAATTTGGATAACTTTAGATACACCACTTGTCTAGAGGACGTACACCGATTTTGAGGTTGGTGGGCAAAACGCACTAGGAGGACTTCGTTAAAGTGTAAAACATAAAAATGTGGTAATTTGAGAGATTTTGTGGTTTTCCCATAGGGATAACATGGGAGGTTTCTGTCATCGCTACGACTACGGCGTAAAAATTTAGGCATTTTTGTGATTGGCTTTTGTGATCGGGACGGCAAAATAGAATTTTGGGTAAAGTTTAGACAATTTTGGTAAAACTAATTTTTGACCTTCAATGTTAATTTAAAGGTCACTCTGTAGGGGGCGCTATCACTGCCATTTCAATTTTGTCAGCCTAAACTGGTCCAAACTAGAAAGTTTAACAACTGATTCAAATTTGGTCCTAATCGGACTGGTTTTGATCAAATGGGAGCAATTTTTAGACCTGCAATATTCCAAAATAAGTTGTCCAACTTTGCGGCTGCGCCGCACACAGACCGTAAAAGGTATCTCAAAAAATTGAATAACTTTAGATGCCCCACTTGTCCAGAGGACGTACGCCGATTTTGAAGTCGGTGGGCAAAACGCCCTAGGAGGAGTTCGTCAAAGTTTGACGTAAACAAAATGGCTAACTCAGCTTGTTTTCATTTTCAAAGGAAGATGGCGGCCATAGGGTAAGTTTGGGGGCGTGGCCACAATGTTTTTTTTTGTTTATCCTCACGAGAGGAATGCGTGTCCCGAATTTCGTAGCTTTACGCCAAAGTTGACCTCGGGGCGTCTCCCATAGGCGCAATGTATTTTGACTTTTGTCGGTGGCGCTGTCGCGCCATTTTTTAACGAAAAAAAAAATGGCCCAGAAAAAATAAAATTTTTCACCGATTCTGAATTTTGGGCAAAGTTTGGTGAGTTTTTGAGCATGTTCAGGGGGTCAAATTAGAGATCAAAGCGCTGAAGAAGAACAAGAAAAATTAAAGCCGCAAGCGGCATCCAACGGCCCTCGCGGGCCGCCGGCCTTCCGACTCTGCGCTTTCGACTTGATAAAGATGGCGCCCTTATTGTGTGTTGAATAAAAAAAGAACTTGACAGACGGCGACACATTGGACATGGCCAATCCAGTGCAAATCAACACAAGTGTCAGTCAAATTTGCTGCGCCGCCGCACAGAGACCGTAGCACTTGGAATAAAAATATGGATAACTTTTGATGCCGCGCTTGTGTAGATGATTTTTCCCAAAGTAAAGCTTGATCGAGCTATTGCCCACGGAGGAGTTTGTTAAAGTGTGAAGCGTAAATGTGAACATTTCAAGGATTTGGCGTTTTTCCCATTTGTGACAGTATATTTGCAGCTCCACGGCACAGAGACCGTACCACTTAAAATCAAAATATGGATAACTTTTGATGCCCCGTTTGTGTAGAGGATTTTCCCCAAATATGAGCTTGATCGGGCAATCGGCCTAGGAGGAGTTCGTTAAAGTGTGAAGCGTAAAAATGTGGTGATTTTAGAGATTTCGCTGTTTTCCCATTTCTGACATATATTTGCGGGTCCGCCACACAGAGACCGTAGCACTTAGAATCAAAATATGGGTAAGTTTTGATGCCCCGCTTGTGTAGATGATATTCTCCAAATATGAACTTGATCGGACAATCGCCCTAGGAGGAGTTTGTTAAAGTGTGAAGCGTAAAAATGTGGTGATTTGAGCGATTCTACGATTTTCCCATAAGGATAACATGGGATGTTTCTGTCAACGCTACGGTTACGCCGTACAAAATATGACTTTGGCTCTCATACTTGTATGATCAGGATGGCAAATTAGAATTTCGTTCAAAATATCATGTCATTTGGAAAAACTCTATTGTTTATAGGCCACTCTGAAGGCCAAATAGTCAGAATTCTGGGAAACGTTTGCGGCTCCGTCGCACAAAGACCGTAAAAGTTATCCTTAAAATTTGGATAACTTTAGATACACCACTTGTCTAGAGGACGTACACCGATTTTGAGGTTGGTGGGCAAAACGCACTAGGAGGACTTCGTTAAAGTGTAAAACATAAAAATGTGGTAATTTGAGAGATTTTGTGGTTTTCCCATAGGGATAACATGGGAGGTTTCTGTCATCGCTACGACTACGGCGTAAAAATTTAGGCATTTTTGTGATTGGCTTTTGTGATCGGGACGGCAAAATAGAATTTTGGGTAAAGTTTAGACAATTTTGGTAAAACTAATTTTTGACCTTCAATGTTAATTTAAAGGTCACTCTGTAGGGGGCGCTATCACTGCCATTTCAATTTTGTCAGCCTAAACTGGTCCAAACTAGAAAGTTTAACAACTGATTCAAATTTGGTCCTAATCGGACTGGTTTTGATCAAATGGGAGCAATTTTTAGACCTGCAATATTCCAAAATAAGTTGTCCAACTTTGCGGCTGCGCCGCACACAGACCGTAAAAGGTATCTCAAAAAATTGAATAACTTTAGATGCCCCACTTGTCCAGAGGACGTACGCCGATTTTGAAGTCGGTGGGCAAAACGCCCTAGGAGGAGTTCGTCAAAGTTTGACGTAAACAAAATGGCTAACTCAGCTTGTTTTCATTTTCAAAGGAAGATGGCGGCCATAGGGTAAGTTTGGGGGCGTGGCCACAATGATTTTTTTTGTTTATCCTCACGAGAGGAATGCGTGTCCCGAATTTCGTAGCTTTACGCCAAAGTTGACCTCGGGGCGTCTCCCATAGGCGCAATGTATTTTGACTTTTGTCGGTGGCGCTGTCGCGCCATTTTTTAACGAAAAAAAAAATGGCCCAGAAAAAATAAAATTTTTCGCCGATTCTGAATTTTGGGCAAAGTTTGGTGAGTTTTTGAGCATGTTCAGGGGGTCAAATTAGAGATCAAAGCGCTGAAGAAGAACAAGAAAAATTAAAGCCGCAAGCGGCATCCAACGGCCCTCGCGGGCCGCCGGCCTTCCGACTCTGCGCTTTCGACTTGATAAAGATGGCGCCCTTATTGTGTGTTGAATAAAAAAAGAACTTGACAGACGGCGACACATTGGACATGGCCAATCCAGTGCAAATCAACACAAGTGTCAGTCAAATTTGCTGCGCCGCCGCACAGAGACCGTAGCACTTGGAATATAAATATGGATAACTTTTGATGCCGCGCTTGATTAGATGATTTTCCCCAAATATGAGCTTGATCGAGCTATTGCCCACGGAGGAGTTTGTTAAAGTGTGAAGCGTAAATGTGAACATTTCAAGGATTTGGCGTTTTTCCCATTTGTGACAGTATATTTGCAGCTCCACGGCACAGAGACCGTACCACTTAAAATCAAAATATGGATAACTTTTGATGCCCCGTTTGTGTAGATGATTTTCCCCAAATATGAGCTTGATCGGGCAATCGGCCTAGGAGGAGTTCGTTAAAGTGTGAAGCGTAAAAATGTGGTGATTTTAGAGATTTCGCTGTTTTCCCATTTCTGACATATATTTGCGGGTCCGCCACACAGAGACCGTAGCACTTAGAATCAAAATATGGGTAAGTTTTGATGCCCCGCTTGTGTAGATGATATTCTCCAAATATGAACTTGATCGGACAATCGCCCTAGGAGGAGTTTGTTAAAGTGTAAAGCGTAAAAATGTGGTGATTTGAGCGATTCTACGATTGTCCCATAAGGATAACATGGGATGTTTCTGTCAACGCTACGGTTACGCCGTACAAAATATGACTTTGGCTCTCATACTTTTATGATCAGGATGGCAAATTAGAATTTTGTTCAAAATATCATGTCATTTGGAAAAACTCTATTGTTTATAGGCCACTCTGAAGGCCAAATAGTCAGAATTCTGGGAAACGTTTGCGGCTCCGTCGCACAGAGACCGTAAAAGCTATCCTTAAAATTTGGATAACTTTAGATACACCACTTGTCTAGAGGACGTACACCGATTTTGAGGTTGGTGGGCAAAACGCACTAGGAGGACTTCGTTAAAGTGTAAAACATAAAAATGTGGTAATTTGAGAGATTTTGTGGTTTTCCCATAGGGATAACATGGGAGGTTTCTGTCATCGCTACGACTACGGCGTAAAAATTTAGGCATTTTTGTGATTGGCTTTTGTGATCGGGACGGCAAAATAAAACTTTGGGTAAAGTTTAGACAATTTTGGTAAAACTAATTTTTGACCTTCAATGTTAATTTAAAGGTCACTCTGTAGGGGGCGCTATCACTGCCATTTCTATTTTGTCAGCCTAAACTGGTCCAAACTAGAAAGTTTAACAAATGATTCAAATTTGGTCCTAATCGGACTGGTTTTGATCAAATGGGAGCAATTTTTAGACCTGCAATATTCCAAAATAAGTTGTCCAACTTTGCGGCTGCGCCGCACACAGACCGTAAAAGGTATCTCAAAAAATTGAATAACTTTAGATGCCCCACTTGTCCAGAGGACGTACGCCGATTTTGAAGTCGGTGGGCAAAACGCCCTAGGAGGAGTTCGTCAAAGTTTGACGTGAACAAAATGGCTAACACAGCGTGTTTTCATTTTCAAAGGAAGATGGTGGCCATAGGGTAAGTCTGGGGGCGTGGCCACAATAATTTTTTTTTTTTGTCCTCACAAGAGGAATGCGTGTCCCGAATTTCGTAGCTCTACGACAAAGTTGACCTCGGGGCGTCTTCCATAGGCGCAATGTATTTTGACTTTTGTCGGTGGCGCTGTCGCGCCATTTTTTAACGCAAAAAAAAATGGCCCAGAAAAAACAAAATTTTTCGCCGATTCTGAATTTTGGGCAAAGTTTGGTGAGTTTTTGAGCATGTTCAGGGGGTCAAATTAGAGTTCAAAGCGATGAAGAACAAGAAAAATTAAAGCCGCAAGCGGCATCCAACGGCCCTCGCGGGCCGCCGGCCTTCCGACTCTGCGCTTTTGACTTGATAAAGATGGCGCCCTTATTGTGTCTTGAATAAAAAAAGAACTTGACAGACGGCGACACATTGGACATGGCCAATCCAGTGCAAATGAACACAAGTGTCAGTCAAATTTGCTGCGCCGCCGCACAGAGACCGTAGCACTTGGAATAAAAATATGGATACCTTTTGATGCCCCGCTTGTGTAGATGATTTTTCCCAAAGTAAAGCTTGATCGAGCTATTGCCCACGGAGGAGTTTGTTAAAGTGTGAAGCGTAAATGTGAACATTTCAAGGATTTGGCGTTTTTCCCATTTGTGACAGTATATTTGCAGCTCCACGGCACAGAGACCGTACCACTTAAAATCAAAATATGGATAACTTTTGATGCCCCGCTTGTGTAGATGATATTCTCCAAATATGAACTTGATCGGACAATCGCCCTAGGAGGAGTTTGTTAAAGTGTGAAGCGTAAAAATGTGGTGATTTGAGCGATTCTACGATTTTCCCATAAGGATAACATGGGATGTTTCTGTCAACGCTACGGTTACGCCGTACAAAATATGACTTTGGCTCTCATACTTGTATGATCAGGATGGCAAATTAGAATTTCGTTCAAAATATCATGTCATTTGGAAAAACTCTATTGTTTATAGGCCACTCTGAAGGCCAAATAGTCAGAATTCTGGGAAACGTTTGCGGCTCCGTCGCACAAAGACCGTAAAAGTTATCCTTAAAATTTGGATAACTTTAGATACACCACTTGTCTAGAGGACGTACACCGATTTTGAGGTTGGTGGGCAAAACGCACTAGGAGGACTTCGTTAAAGTGTAAAACATAAAAATGTGGTAATTTGAGAGATTTTGTGGTTTTCCCATAGGGATAACATGGGAGGTTTCTGTCATCGCTACGACTACGGCGTAAAAATTTAGGCATTTTTGTGATTGGCTTTTGTGATCGGGACGGCAAAATAGAATTTTGGGTAAAGTTTAGACAATTTTGGTAAAACTAATTTTTGACCTTCAATGTTAATTTAAAGGTCACTCTGTAGGGGGCGCTATCACTGCCATTTCAATTTTGTCAGCCTAAACTGGTCCAAACTAGAAAGTTTAACAACTGATTCAAATTTGGTCCTAATCGGACTGGTTTTGATCAAATGGGAGCAATTTTTAGACCTGCAATATTCCAAAATAAGTTGTCCAACTTTGCGGCTGCGCCGCACACAGACCGTAAAAGGTATCTCAAAAAATTGAATAACTTTAGATGCCCCACTTGTCCAGAGGACGTACGCCGATTTTGAAGTCGGTGGGCAAAACGCCCTAGGAGGAGTTCGTCAAAGTTTGACGTAAACAAAATGGCTAACTCAGCTTGTTTTCATTTTCAAAGGAAGATGGCGGCCATAGGGTAAGTTTGGGGGCGTGGCCACAATGATTTTTTTTGTTTATCCTCACGAGAGGAATGCGTGTCCCGAATTTCGTAGCTTTACGCCAAAGTTGACCTCGGGGCGTCTCCCATAGGCGCAATGTATTTTGACTTTTGTCGGTGGCGCTGTCGCGCCATTTTTTAACGAAAAAAAAAATGGCCCAGAAAAAATAAAATTTTTCGCCGATTCTGAATTTTGGGCAAAGTTTGGTGAGTTTTTGAGCATGTTCAGGGGGTCAAATTAGAGATCAAAGCGCTGAAGAAGAACAAGAAAAATAATAATAATAATAATAATAATAATAATATTTTTAGCAAAAACAATATAGCCGTTTTTACTATAACAACAAATGATACATCGTTTGAAAGCTCTAAGCCTTCCCGATGCCGCCATGGGGTGGAATCATCATTACGAGCGCTTACGCGCTCGTCACTCCCTATTCCGTCGGGATGCCCCGCCCACTCCCCATAGACTTCCATTGATTTGAGCAGATACAAGCATGGCCCATGCCTGCGGCATGGATTCTCGCGTACGGGACGATGCCAGGAGGGTTTTTGGAGGAATGCAGCGCTTCGCGCTGCTGTTGTCAACAATTAGTGAATGGGCTACGCCCATTCACTAATTGTTGACTATTTCTGTCATAGCAGGAGTAAGTATGCATGATCCATGCCTTCGGCATGGGCTAGTTCACTGTACTTGCCAGGGGCGACGGGGTACCAAACATGCGGGCTGCGCCCGCATGTTTGGTCAGACAGTTGCAACGCTGCCTTCGGCAGCGTTGCGGGAGCAATAGGCCCTCCCCCTGCTGGGGCTCGGGCCTAATAATAATAATATTTTTAGCAAAAACAATATAGCCGTTTTTACTATAACAACAAATGATACATCGTTTGAAAGCTCTAAGCCTTCCCGATGCCGCCATGGGGTGGAATTATCATTACGAGCGCTTACGCGCTCGTCACTCCCTATTCCGTCGGGATGCCCCGCCCACTCCCCATAGACTTCCATTGATTTGAGCAGATACAAGCATGGCCCATGCCTGCGGCATGGATTCTCGCATACGGGACGATGCCAGGAGGGTTTTTGGAGGAATGCAGCGCTTCGCGCTGCTGTTGTCAACAATTAGTGAATGGGCTACGCCCATTCACTAATTTTTGACTATTTCTGTCATAGCAGGAGTAAGTATGCATGATCCATGCCTTCGGCATGGGCTAGTTCACTGTACTTGCCAGGGGCGACGGGGTACCAAACATGCGGGCTGCGCCCGCATGTTTGGTCAGACAGTTGCAACGCTGCCTTCGGCAGCGTTGCGGGAGCAATAGGCCCTCCCCCTGCTGGGGCTCGGGCCTAATAATAATAATAATAATAATATTTTTAGCAAAAACAATATAGCCGTTTTTTCTATAACAACAAATTATACATCGTTTGAAAGCTCTAAGCCTTCCCCATGCCGCCATGGGGTGGAATCATCATTACGAGCGCTTACGCGCTCGTCACTCCCTATTTCGTCGGGATGCCCCGCCCACTCCCCATAGACTTCCATTGATTTGAGCAGAAACAAGCATGGCCCATGCCTGCGGCATGGATTCTCGCGTACGGGACGATGCCAGGAGGGTTTTTGGAGGAATGCAGCGCTTCGCGCTGCTGTTGTCAACAATTTGTGAATGGGCTACGCCCATTCACAAATTGTTGACTATTTCTGTCATAGCAGGAGTAAGTATGCATGATCCATGCCTTCGGCATGGGCTAGTTCACTGTACTTGCCAGGGGCGACGGGGCACCAAACATGCGGGCTGCGCCCGCATGTTTGGTCAGACAGTTGCAACGCTGCCTTCGGCAGCGTTGCGGGAGCAATAGGCCCTCCGCCCTGCTGGGGCTCGGGCCTAATAATAATAATAATATTTTTAGCAAAAACAATATAGCCGTTTTTACTATAACAACAAATGATACATCGTTTGAAAGCTCTAAGCCTTCCCGATGCCGCCATGGGGTGGAATTATCATTACGAGCGCTTACGCGCTCGTCACTCCCTATTCCGTCGGGATGCCCCGCCCACTTCCCATAGACTTCCATTGATTTGAGCAGATACAAGCATGGCCCATGCCTGCGGCATGGATTCTCGCATACGGGACGATGCCAGGAGGGTTTTTGGAGGAATGCAGCGCTTCGCGCTGCTGTTGTCAACAATTAGTGAATGGGCTACGCCCATTCACTAATTGTTGACTATTTCTGTCATAGCAGGAGTAAGTATGCATGATCCATGCCTTCGGCATGGGCTAGTTCACTGTACTTGCCAGGGGCGACGGGGTACCAAACATGCGGGCTGCGCCCGCATGTTTGGTCAGACAGTTGCAACGCTGCCTTCGGCAGCGTTGCGGGAGCAATAGGCCCTCCCCCTGCTGGGGCTCGGGCCTAATAATAATAATATTTTTAGCAAAAACAATATAGCCGTTTTTACTATAACAACAAATGATACATCGTTTGAAAGCTCTAAGCCTTCCCGATGCCGCCATGGGGTGGAATTATCATTACGAGCGCTTACGCGCTCGTCACTCCCTATTCCGTCGGGATGCCCCGCCCACTCCCCATAGACTTCCATTGATTTGAGCAGATACAAGCATGGCCCATGCCTGCGGCATGGATTCTCGCATACGGGACGATGCCAGGAGGGTTTTTGGAGGAATGCAGCGCTTCGCGCTGCTGTTGTCAACAATTAGTGAATGGGCTACGCCCATTCACTAATTTTTGACTATTTCTGTCATAGCAGGAGTAAGTATGCATGATCCATGCCTTCGGCATGGGCTAGTTCACTGTACTTGCCAGGGGCGACGGGGTACCAAACATGCGGGCTGCCTATTGCTCCTATTGCGCCTATTGCTCCCGCAACGCTGCCTTCGGCAGCGTTGCGGGAGCAATAGGCCCTCCGCCCTGCTGGGGCTCGGGCCTAATAATAATAATATTTTTAGCAAAAACAATATAGCCGTTTCCACTATAACAACAAATTATACATCGTTTGAAAGCTCTAAGCCTTCCCCATGCCGCCATGGGGTGGAATCATCATTACGAGCGCTTACGTGCTCGTCACTCCCTATTCCGTCGGGATGCCCCGCCCACTCCCCATAGACTTCCATTGATTTGAGCAGATACAAGCATGGCCCATGCCTGCGGCATGGATTCTCGCGTACGGGACGATGCCAGGAGGGTTTTTGGAGGAATGCAGCGCTTCGCGCTGCTGTTGTCAACAATTAGTGAATGGGCTACGCCCATTCACTAATTGTTGACTATTTCTGTCATAGCAGGAGTAAGTATGCATGATCCATGCCTTCGGCATGGGCTAGTTCACTGTACTTGCCAGGGGCGACGGGGTACCAAACATGCGGGCTGCGCCCGCATGTTTGGTCAGACAGTTTGGTCAGACAGTTGCAACGCTGCCTTCGGCAGCGTTGCGGGAGCAATAGGCCCTCCGCCCTGCTGGGGCTCGGGCCTAATTAAACAAATGGCATAAGCATTGCTTGATTAACAATTGACACTGATAAAACAGTGCAAACATGTTATTCCCAGAGAATGATCAGAACTAGAAGTGAAGGTGTAAATGTTAATCTTATTATTTTTCATTCAAACACATATTATGCGCGGTGCAGAGCTCTCGTCGCCTCCAGCCTGAGCGAACTAACGTGACAGAATCGTGTTGTTTCAAACAGCAGCATTAACCGTCTCTTTGTAAGAGAAGTTCAATACCTGGAGAGTGTTGTTGAGTTTGCAGTTTCTTTACATCGTCAAGAAGTTTCTTCTTTCGTTTTTCGGCATCGGGGGGATACATTCCTCTGGACATGATGACCACGTTGTGTCGTGTTTATGTTTTGCTCTCGTTCTCCTCGCGCACAATGAAGTTGCCCAATCAGCGCAGGTTTGGTGTCTTGGTTGCCAGATTGTCATTACAAATAAATGTGGTTTGTGTGTTATATGTTACCGCTGTGTGCGCTGCCGCGCCAGCAGCCCTACTACACTAGTGGCGCACGCTGCGCTTGCACTTCGCATAAGACGGGTTGCCAGATTGGGGGCCCTATTAACGCCTCGGGGCCCTACGCGGCTGCTTAGTTCGCTTATAGGCCAAAGTGAACCTAGTTAAAACATGCACTTCCCCTGAGCTTGTCCACAGACCTGACTCATAACTTGCTCGTCTCCATGGATGTGTAATCGCTTTGCCGCTGTTCCACATTTCAAACATTTATATCCATCCCAATAGAGGTTGTATTAAGAGTGGCTCTAACGTTCTGTCTCCATGGATTCACACAGAACAATTACACTTTGCTGCTTTGGCATAACTGGGATATCTTTCATTTCAAACTTGCTGGAGTTGTTTGCTGTGAACTTGTCAGCGTGTTTGGAGCTTCCACCTTGAGTCTTTTCTCTTCTCGCTGCTCTTCTGTCACATCGGATCAGCCCGGCTCTGCGGCTCTCCCACACATGACAGAAAAGTTACCCCATGGTTCTCTTCAACTCTTTACCTCTGTGGGCCCTGCCAGACTCCTGCTAATAATCTGCAGCTGGATCCCGTCCTGGTGAAGACTTTTCTTTATTAATTGTTTTGTTTGTATGAATGGAATCCAACGATAAAAGCTGTTCTTTGGATGATCATTGGGATATTGATTTACAACCGAGAAGCGTTAGTATTTTTGCCAGTAGATCTAATTTCACAAACCATAGCTCAGGATGTCGTACTGCTGTAGTTTCCTTGTGGCAAGACGCGCTTCAACATCCCCCAAACTTTATAGCATGAACTGTGTAATATTTGTTCCCTGCCATGACAAAATAAGAGAAAAACGCTCACCATTTCATATTGTGGGTGGTTTTCTCTTATTTATCTTGAGAAACTTAAAGTGCTCCTCTTTGGGTCGTCTGGTGGTGATCCAGAAGTGCTCCTCCGTGTTTTTAAAGTCATTGTGAACCTTTCTCTGCTCAGATATCCTTCAATATACAACAAACCAGTGCTATGTATTTGGATTAATTTTTGCTCATTTCCATTTCCACTTACTGTGCCGTAAAAATCGGAACGTTGTGGCTTTTGCTGCTTTCCCTACCTTGACTTCGCATTAAGCCTGCTGCAGATTATGCAAATATAATCTTTTAAAGGTGCACTGCGTAACCTTTCTAATGGGGGAATATTCCACCACTGTCTCCATGAAGATGAGAACGGCGGTGGGAATGGGATGTTTTTCAACTTGAATCAGAATTCCCCCCCCCAAATTTAAATCAAATTGCAGCGGTATGACAGGTCACAGCATGCCCGTGGTCTAGAATATTAGACCCGCCCGCCCGTGGTCTAGAATATTTCAAAGTATGGCATTAAACTTAAGTATCTTGCATTTATTGAATTAGTTGTTTTTATAAGTCAAAAGCAAGCTTGCCTCTCTGTAGATCTGACCTGCATCTTGCCTTGGTCGGGTCATATACTTGTCTTCATGAAACTACGGTAAATAAGGCCAAACAGTATCTCCATGGAGGCGAGCAGGTGGCCAACCCTCCACCGGAAACGTTACACCTTTTAAGCTTTAACCGGCTCTCAGTTTCATTCACTCCGATCACGTCTTGTGGCCTTGTTCACGCTCGATATTTTGAGCTCCGCCTTCCTCCACTTTTACCATAACTAGAGGCTGTTATTTCAGCTTCAAAGAGCAAGCCCCGCCCCCTGACGTCACCCGTTAACGCTGTGACGAGTCGCAGTTCCACTTCTCGACGGCGTCACGGCACATACCTGCAATGAAGTCACCGCCGTAAAACGACACACTCGAATGACTCATGCAGAGGCACAGAATGGCTGCTCAGTGTTATGGCAACTCAGGGATGTTGTTGGTAATTGGTGGAATCTGTTTCGTCGTGGCTGCTGAGTTCAAGCCAGGCCTTCACGCGGTCTATGGATCACGTGTCGTGGTTATGACGCAACAGCAGTGACACTGTGTTACATACTGCAGGCGAGTGAGACCGTGAACTTACTTGAATTTACCCTAAAAGCTAATACAGCGATTGCTTTGTTTAACTATTAATCACAAAAAGGACACGTTCACTTTCAAAATTTGTAAATCAGCAACATTTTAAGCTATTTGTCGATGATAAACTCAATTCAGAGGCAGGAAAAACATGTTTTTGGATCAGAGTTTAGACTTTAGAAGAATTATGTGTTTTAAGCTATTTCTGAAAATATTGCTCGATCCTGATGATAATTATAAGGTAAAGGTTATATCTTTTGACACTGAAAATACGTTTTACTTCTTTTATTATAATTTTCATTCTTATAATCAAACTGTCAAAGGAACGAACTATGTACGAAATATGTTTGTAAAAGTTTTGTAGTTATAAGTTTTGGTAACACTTCAAAATAATGTTCCTTAGTAAACTATTTATAAGGCATTAATAAGCACTTGTTTATGGCATTTAGTAACATTTGTAGATAACTTACCTTTTAAATTTAAAACAAACATATGTGTGTGTTATTAAACCATACAATGCAATGCGTATTAAACTATTTTCAACAACCAAGTGATATTTGCTTGTGAATACCTTATTTTAAAGCGTTTCCTAAGCTTTTATTTGATTGCAATTTCCCCCATAAAGAGGATTTTTGGTAGATTTCATCCATAGCAATGTAAAATGTTAAATCTTCCTTAAACAGTGGAGAGTATGTAATGAATCGCCAAAGGAAGCGCTCCAGCGTGAGCTTTTCGTGACATTTAGTTCATGCCTTTACAGTCACCAAACATCCATCTAAAGCAGCCATGTGACCAACGCTAACAGCACATAGTGTATGAAAGAATAACTAGTTCAATGCTTTTTTTATCAACTCTAGCATCACCAAAAGTTTCAGTCCCAGTCAGAGCTCTGTGGGTGGGAGGAGGCCGTGACTTGTGAGGCACACTTTGGATCGCATGCTCCTCGCTACTCACTCCGCTGCTCTCTCTTTCTCTTCTCTCTCTTTCTTTGGCGTAGGGGGAAAAACTTACTGTGCGGTTTATTTGTTCTGGTTTGGTGTCGGTTCTCGCATGTCCTTGGCAGACTCTTCATACCTCCATGACAGCGGCCTGGATTCAGAAGGATTATGGTGATATCATATACATGTGTGTTCATGCAGCCTGCGTGCGCGGCCGTGCCACTGCTGCACAACTTCCTCCGTGGCCTCGTAAACCTATGTTAACTGTCTGTTAAGAGCGAAGAAGCGGAGCGCCTGACTCTCAGAGCATTCATGTGGAAGTAAACGTATTGTCAATTCATAATAATACTGCATTACTCACTTAAAAATATACTTTAAATGCTAAAACATATGAAAATGGTTGGATCAGATGGTGGTAATCCAGGAAGTGCTCATTCATGTTTACATATTTTTTCATTTCAATGCTCAAATTGCCTTCTCTGTGCTAACATACTTAAATGGTAGCAGCTATTGATTTAGCTGCTTCCTCTGTTTCCAAAAGTAATTTAAAAAGCACGTTTAAAGAATTTGGGCTGTGCAATTAATCCAATTTTCTTAAAATCGAGGTCCAATCAAATTGTCAATGATAAACTCAATCCAGAGGCTGTAAAAACATGTTCTTTGGATCAGAGTTTAGACTTATAAGAATCAATTGTGTTAAAGGGCACGGAATTGTCAATAATAAAATGAATCCTGTGCAAAAGGTTAAAATCACCACAAAGACAACTTTTTGACTCAAGCCCACTAATTCCATTCACACTCATTTGCACTACAACATTTCTGCAACAATTGAATCTATCATTATGAGCAAAATACAAAAACAAACCGATATTTATATTATTTGCTTTATAAAGAAAGTCTTCATGACAGAGCACAACTGCCCAACTGGATTGCCTTGTGGTGCGTTTAAGGCCTCTTGTGCCTGTGTCCGTCTTGTTTATGTCTCTCCCTTCTCTGGGAAAACTGCAGCCCTTGATGGAGGCGGCACAAGGCCCACAATTCATTCGGCAATTTGTGCAGAGAGAATGAAAGTCACCCAGGGAGTCCATCCACTTCTATAAGGTGGTTACGCTAATGCTCCGCTTCAGCCAGGGAAAGGGAATGACCTCCTTCTAACATGTGTTCACCATTATTCAGGCCGGGCCCAGAGCCGTGATGTGCCCAAAGGGGGAAGATGAGACTGCAAAACCAGGTACTCTTCAACGATCATGTAATTCACACGTACAGAGGGAACTCAGCAGGGAGGAGTTGAAGCCTCAGCTGATGCACAACGTAAAGAAACTTAACAAGAAGACTAGCAGAAAGAGACAGCACACATCTGTGAACATTTATAAACTTGAATATTATAAAGAGCAGCTTCTACAACCAGTGCATCTCCACTACTTTCCATTGAGTGCAACAAAGGCTCTAAAAACGTAAAGGTGCACTAAGTAACTTTTCTGGTGAACGGTCCGACACCTGCTTGTCTCCATGGAGATGTAATTAGGTTGTCTGGAATGTTCCACAGTACGGTATTAAACGTATCAATCTTGTATTTATTTACAGATGTTTTTATTCAGAATTCAGAATGAGAAAAGGTTTATTGCCGTTGTCATGGAACAGAATTTTGGTGATTCAGTTAAACATAAAACAATGAACAATGATAAAACAACCTATATAAAATCCATAAGAAAAAATATTTTAATATAGGCTAAAACTAAAAATAGCCTATAAGATAAAAATGACCTTGGAAAAAAGTAAATTGTGCATCTTTAAACTTAATTTGTCAAATTGGATTAATCATCTGTCAAACCAAACTTCCATGTTCACACATACTTTCCACAACTCATTCTAAATGTATCTTTCATAACGGAATCAGTCAAATTAGCGCGTCTGTCTTTTTTAGAAAGCTCTCAAGCAAAAAAGGAAAAGTGACCCCTGCACTATAGATGGCTAAAACAACATTCTTCAATTCACAAATTTTGACTTACTGATTTATTCAATTGTTTCAAATAAGTGAGGGGGAAGCATAGGAAGCTAGTCTAATTGTGTTTCTCTCATTATCTATCAGCTCACTGCCCAGTCACAGTAATTACCTGCGACAGGAAGTGCATCCGAAAAGAAAAGTATCTCTGTTTACTGTGACCACCTTGAAATAATAAAGTGAGCAAGGCAAAATGATATACTATCGTTCGATATAATTGCATAAAGAATCAGTGCAGTCGATTCCAAACACTAAGGCTCCTGTCATCACCGCTTCGTCACCTTGGGACCATACAAAAGTCGCATTGTACTTTCAAAAACCAAACCAAACTGGCCGATCCTTTGCCAGACGCAGAGAGAAACAATGTTATTGGTAAATAGAGGCGGTTTAGCCGTTGCCTTCTCTTTCCGACCGCGGCTGGAGATTAGCTATTCCATTTTATTTTTCCGCGAAATATCTTCTGTTATAAATTAAAGGGCCTCAAAAATTGTTGCCGATGTTCGCAATAGCCGGCTTTGCCAAACGATGACCTCGTCGGGCTCGCAAAAAAACACTTGGATGTGAGATTTCCTCCTCGTTTTCATCATCGAACGGGGGGAAAAGTGCAGAGGACCCGGGTCGCGCTGACAACGATCCCAACCATGTGACGCACCGCGAGATGGACGTAGTGACAGAGAACGTCGCGGATCTCGTTCCAGTTTTTGAGCAGCTCTTAAAAAACATGTCACAGAGGAGCCAATAAAAGAGAGCTAACATCAGAGTTCAAATTCAAAACACACCCGGGTCCCAAGATGTTGTTTTGCCGCAGGGAGTTAAAGGCCCCTGTTTCTTGCTCTTCTGTTCCGTTTTGCCACATCAGAAACGTGATGTAGATTGGCAAAAAGAGCAGCCAACATGACAATTGAACAGTATGTGAACTCAAAACCTTCTAGCTGTGAGGTGTAAAGTGCTAAACACCCCGTGCCGCCAGGGAATATGTGGATTTAAAGACTCCAACAAGCATTTAAAGGTTGTGCATTCTTGACCTTTGCTATTGAGGCCATTTTTGCTTCTAATCTCATTAAATGGTCTTTTATTTGGCTTATCATTGTTAATTCTGTCGACTGAAATGTTTCATCAAAGTTTTTAACAACATTTTCACCGACACAAACGAAGCAAAAACTAATTCAAGTCATGAATGTTGTTTTTTATTTTGGCAAAACTAGAAAACACATTTTTGTCAAACCTTTTATTCCATTATTCAAGGCTGATCGAATGCCATTTTGTTTGCCACTTTTTCTTTTGCAGTGATGTTTTTTTATTGAGCACTATAAAATTACAAAGCTGTACACAAAGATAAAACATGACAGAGTAATACTGTGAAGACATGTAATTATTGAAAAGGTAAAAGTCAAGGCCTCAAACTAGTTACAAAGCCAAAGAAACAAATGTGTTTTGAGAAGTTAATTAAAAACTAGTAGTGAATCATCTTGTTTAATATGCAGGGGCAACTCATTCCACAATCTTGGACCAACGACAGGAAACTCGTCTTTTTCCTCTGCGTTTTCTCTGAGGAACCACAAGTAGAGCCTGGTCAACTGAGCTAAGGGACAGTACAGCACCAGCCGGTCAGAGAGGTAAAAGGGGGCAAGGTCATTTAAGCATTTTAAATCAACTCTGTAGCGTTTACTGCAGGTGACCAGTGATGCCATGAGGAAAGTGCAGAGTGGCTTAGAATCCAGTGACAAAAGCATGAATCAAAATGTCAAAAGTACCCTTCATATGCATTATCTTCAGATTTTTGTCATTTTAGTATGTATTCTTTGGGAATGCCAGAATCTCTGCATTATTTTTAAGCGTTGTCTGTTTGATTACGTTGATTCAGTATAGTTACTAGTATAGTTAGAGTATCGTTAGTCTTACTAGAGTACACGTTTGGGCTTCTCTTGACTTCTCTGTCGGTAGAAAGCCATATTTGGGCGTTGAACAAAAACATATTCAGTGTTGTGTAAAAGATCACTGCTCTAACTGTCCATAATGAGTCCTATTAAACGCATGTATATATTTACAGGCGACGTTTTTAACACCCAAAGCGCTGTACATTTTGATGGCGTACTTGATCATCAGACCCCTGTATTCATCTCCAGGTAAAACAGCCTTCCTTTTTGGCCCTATGAAAAGCCCAGTATAGGCCCGGTATAAACAGCGCTGCGCGGAGCTTCAAGTGGCAACGCAAATATACAGTTGGATTCTCAAACAACACGCCGCTGCCAACTATAACACGTGTATATTTATTTATGTATTTATGTGGATTTCCTGTACGCTCGCTGAGATGTCGGAGCTATCTGAGGCCTGTTTGACCAGCGCAGGCGTATTTTTTCCCCCTCAGGCTCATAATGACGCTGCTGTCTGTGGAGCAGGCACTCCACCCGTAACTAGACACACGGCCCGGAAAACTCAGTGGTTAAATGACTTAAAATATGACATACTGAAAAATGTGTTGCAATTGGTATGACAAACATGGGGATTAACTATTCCTGGATATGTATTTTGGATTGCCTTGTCAAATGTGGAATACAGTTTCCCGCCCCCTTTCATTTGAGGCATGGCAGCATATTTTTTTTTTTGCAAATAGAGAGAGAACAGTAAAATAATTGGTTTTAATATGACTCTGCTGTCTAAATGTGATTCACGTGCCGTTGTTGTGTCCTTAGGCAAGACACCCACCTTGCATAATATAATAATGGGTGTCAGTCTACCCCAGCGAGTGAATAAATGATGCGCTTTAAAGCTCTCTTTAGTGTAGATTTTAAGTTTATTTACCATTTAAAACACATTGGAACAAAGTGCACAGTAAAACAGAGCTGCAGCTAACGATTGGTTTTGTTGTCACGTAGTCGGCGATCATTTTGTTGATTAGTCAAACAATTAATACTTATGTCTATTGTACAGTAAATAAGGTGGAAATATGCTGACTGAAGGCTTCTAGATAGAGAATATTTACACATAAAGTGTATTATTAAGACAAATCTAAAATAGTTTATTATTTTTTGACATTATTATTAATTTTTAGAGTATGTGTTATTCAAATAATGATCAATATACAAATACTTATTTGTTTATATTGGATTAATAGTTGCAGGCAGCCATGGTAAAACATTCAAAATAAATGGATAGATGAAAGGGTTATTCTGATTTGGCAAAATACATCATTTCTGAGATGGCTGTGTTTTCGTTTTTGAGTCCTTGATATGATTTGATTGTCCTAAGGTAAAAAACTTTCCTTTTGTCATATTTGGGTTATTAACTCACTTGAGTTTTGCAGACCCGACATAACTCCTCAGTTTTGGAAAACCAGACAGTTAACAATGGCTTTTATTCCTTGTTTTATTTCCTTGGTAGTGGAACATTATGGCATGTGCAGAAATACTGGTGCGTCTATACATCTGCGGTCTGCAACCGTTTTCGTTGTGCACTGTTGAGGCACATGCTCTTGATTTGAAATGCGGCATATAATATGACTTTAGATGCTATCTGTTTCTCTTTATTTACAGACTTTTCTCTTCTTTACATCTTTATCCATCTACATTTCAAACTTTCTTTCCAAATACTTCTTCAGTTTCACATCCTTCCATCCCTTAAACATCTAAATGAGAAATGCTCCCGTCCTCCAGCGCTCCATATGTCCCGTGTGTACAGCTGAACAGAAGCCCATTTATGTTGTTGAATAATCCTTAATCAACAATCCAAACCCAGGCAGAGTCTCTCATTATCCGAGCGGCCGTGCCAGCTTGGCTCACAGCGCTGTGTGTTTTAAACTGCTGCCAGTGAAACTATGCCCAGCACAGACAAAATGCAGTCCTCACAACACAGAGGATACCCTAGAACAGAAAAAGAAAACTGCTTAACACACGTCCTGCATGGGCCATTTGAATATAATAGTGGGCTATTGTGGCATGGGTGAATTATGCGCTGTGGGCCTGTTATGGAAGTTTGGAAAGTGGTGGATATAGTGCCATCTTTCTTTCATTAGAGGCTGTAGACGCTACTGCTGCTGTTGCTGTTGCTTCCCCCAGGCCTTTAATTACCCCAGGAGCAGGAGGGGTACAAGGGTAGTGTTCTTCCCCACATGGCACTGAGAAGCTAAATGTGTTGGGCTCCATGTGCAGCCGGCCGCAGTGTCGTGAGTCCCGGCTCCGACAATGTGCTCCGTGTCCTTCCTTCTCTCTCGTCCTCCATTTCACGCTCACATTTCCCGTCTAATAGAGATATTGTGCAGTATAAACAACTAAAGCTAGATTTGGGTGTGATTTGTTTTTACCGTGGGCCTGATGATATCCCTGTGATACATCCTTCTGAACATATTAACGTGAAGTTTTCAGCTGCTAAATTTTTATCCAGCCCTCTGTTTGCTGGTGTTTGCTAGTTTCAGATTGACAGTTTGAGAAGGTAGTGGAACCAAAACTGTATGAGTAACATGCTCATGCCACTGGTGCATTGTCTCTTCTTGTTTGCAATTCAAAATCAGAGTAAATTATTTTCTAATATTTCCTAAGTGACCTAAAAAATTCCCAACTCAATTGATTTGAATGCAATTATAGCATGACATTTTGATATAGGCTGGGTACCTTTTCATTCTTCATTTTACCTGAACAATACTTTTTCCCCCTGTATTAATCAATATTCTGCAAAATATATAATTACAAAAAAAAGTGATTTATTATTCTATATAGTACTCAGTTATCAAAACTGGTTATCCAAAAAATAAAAACGTTTTCCGGGACAATTTTGTCAGTATTGGTCTTTGGACTAAAAGAACAATTTCAGATATAGTTTTGGGGAAGAGACAGTAAGTTTGTTTTTGGATTATTTACCGCGGGAGGCCACTGCGAGGCACGCGGCTCACTACTGAGGCCAACACCAGGCACGAGTTGTTTTCTTTCCACTGATCGCAATGGACCCAAACACAGTGCAATTGGATGTGTTGTGTCTGGTACCGGACCTGTGCTGCAGAAGATAAAGCGCCCAGTATGGGTTGAAGCCAGTTTGTAGTTTTAGTATACATCCTTTTGACAACTCTGCAACCCACTGGTGTGTAAATGGGTGAGCGCTTCCTTGATGTAAAGTGCTTTGAGTGCCCATTGGAGGCAGAAAAGTGCTATATAAATGTGACAATTTTTTATATTTTTTACCGTCTCATCACGCTCAGTCGCCCAGTGGGGAAAGCTGTCCATTAATATGACAGACTCCACTTCTCCCCAAAATCCTTTCATCTGCGGGTCCAGAGAGGTGAGAGAGACAGACACGGGGGCTGTCAGAGCATGATGGATGGGCCTGCGATAAATAGCCATCAGGGAAATGGTAGACAGTGGAGGAAGCCCTGAGAGCAGCAGGTTTGGAGTCAGGACAGGGCTCATTCTCTTCACTGTCACACGTCACGATCACTGAGAGTCCAATGGGCGGGGTTTGAACTTAAAATCATACTTCTGAACATTCTTATGGAGATAAATACGTTCCATGCCATAGTGTTGAATGTTAAAACCAAAGGAACAACATTTCCATAGAAACAAGCAGGAGGAGGCTTTTTTAGGCAAAGTATGAGTCAGGTTTGTGTAGATGCAAGCCCACTCACAGTATGGATGTATGTTTTAATAAAAATCATCATCATTTTCTGTTTTGTGTTTGAAAAGTGGCCTACTGGGGCTTTAAGTAATTATTTGACTTGAAAATATACCGACGATGAAGGACTGGACAAAAATGATTATAGACATTCGCGTAATGGAATAGAATATGTCCAGATGATACAATTTATTTTTTTCTACAATGGAACATTCCTATTCTGTATATTGTTACAGCCATAACTGACCATTAAATGAGAGCATGTGCTTCACATTATATTCACTCTTATGAACACAAATTATACAAAAATAAACTTCCCACAATACCCCTCTTTATTTGTTTATTGTGATACTTTTGTGGCTCTCCAAACACCATTAAGTAAATGATTTTCTGATTACATGTCATTACAAACAAAGGCACATTGTTCACACACATCTTCAGCTAATGCAAGGTTTTTTGCCCCTCCATTAATTTACCACATTAAACAATCTAAATTGATCTTAGAAAAATAATGTTAAACATACATTGAAGTATATACTACCAATTATTTTCTTACGGATCGAACAGTGAATAGGGTTGTCAAAAATCTGATGCTAGGATAACATACTATTATTTTTGTGTTGGAAATCACTGTCTACTGTTTTATTTATTTATTATAGTTTCAAAATAGTAATTTAGTGTCGAACCTTTTCTCTAGTATCGAAATCATGAATTGTAATATTGTAACAACACTGTGAGACAACCTTATATTAGATTGTCTCTGCATCATCAAATCACGCTCACAGTTTGGTCTGCTCACTCGCAGTCTTCTTGTCACACAATGTTACTGTGACGTGTCTTTTCAACTGATTTATACAGATTTAAGCGCTGTTTTCCTACCGGCAGAGACAAGACAACAGCGTCATCTGCAGTCCCACTTCTTTAGGACAATATCCCAGGTGTGTGTGAGTAAAAAAGCCCCCTCAGCCCTGTTTATAGTCCTGTGAGCAGGTTTACGTATTTCAATGGCCTCCTTAATTCAGGGACAATGTTTGTTGTCCTCTGTTCCAATGATGTTTGCTCCATCCCAGTTCATAACATACATAAATCACGAGAAGACCAAATTAACCTCATTGGACCATTATCCAACTGTTTCGCTGTCAAGCTAATGAGCTTGACAGGGTAAATAAATAAAGTAGCCTATATGCACAATTCTTTTCAAACAGTTCTTTGGGGCTTTTTGGACCCTCAGGCAGTTTACCTATAGAATTGCCTGATATTTTTATTCCATTTCGAAATCACACATCAGCACAAATCCGTAGTTCATAACCGTGACATCAGTGCTGGTCGAGGTGGCTGCTTTTCTCCGCTTATTAAGTTGAGACAAACAGCAGAGACACACTACACACTGCAATGTTTATATTCATTTCTTTAGACCCAGTGGAAACGGCGCACAGGAGCCTCTCATTCAGCCTGCATAATGTATACACAAGCCTTAAAACGCCACTGCACTGATCCTTCTCTGTAGGAATAATGATTATGGGATTGTCATTACGGTGCACGTGATTTAGATAAGATAAGATATTCCTTTATTGTCCCACATGGGGAAATTTCATTGGTGCAATGCAGGTAGATACAGAGGCAGATACAGAAGAACAGATCAAATGAGACGTAGTGTTGTCACAATACTACAATATCACACGCTATTTAAAGAGAGAAAAGCTACTCAATAGGGATTTTGATACCACAGTTATCAAACAACATAAACAATAATGTAATTTTCAACACATTAGTACCGGTAGTTTCTTAAAAATTATATTGCTGTTGTATAGTTCATATAGTTCTAAAACTACCCAGGAAAAGTAGTTTTTTTAACCAGTATTATCTAGTTTTGATACTAGTTTAGTTTAGTTAAGTTTAGTCTTTATTTGTCTGGGACCATCATAAATAATATCACAATATCATTAATCTTCAAGAGAAAAGATGATCTGATTTAGCTACTGCTACTTTCCATCTGCTGTCCCTGGGCAGGTGAATACACAACAAAAGTAAAAAAAGTACACATTTCATTACAATTACCACACGTTACATTTCATCATAAACATTAGCTCAGTATAATACACTATAAATCAGTTCTAAAATCCGTTTAAAAACAGATAAACTAAAATCTAACTTGGCTGATGTCAGCACTGTTGATTATCTAGGATTTGCTTTTTCAAAATTCGAGTGAAGTTATGAATATCTACTGCCAATTTCAGACTCTCTGGAAGTTGATTCCACTGTCTGAAAGAAAAGGCCTATTGTGCGAAGGCAGAGGATGTTTTCAGCATGGTGCAGTTTCTGCTGTTCAGAACAAAGTTGGACATATTTTTTTTCAAGGGAGGGGAAGCAGTATTATTAAGGATGTTAAATAGAGTTCTTAGATTTGAAAATTGTAAAAACTTTTATATTTGCTAAGGATGTTGCAATGGTGATAACGAAGTGGGTTTTTGTCAATTGTCTTTAATGCTTGGTTATAGAGAGATCTGAGAGATTATATCTGATTGTTTTGCATACTTTTTATATCCTTTTGATCCAAAGTTCAAGTTTTATCAAAATTAATCCCCAGGTATTTTGTATTTCAGTGACAATATGTATCTTTAGTTGACATAGATGTTTGGTATATCTTTAATTTAGTTTGACCAACTGTCTTTTTAATATTGAGTGTTAGGCACGAGGATTGAAGCCTATTCTTGATTCTATCCATAGCAACAGTTCATTTGATGGCCACTTGCTGCATATCCCTTCCATGTGCATAGATGACAGCATCATCCGCTTACATGAGGATAACTACATCTCTGCACACATCCAGGAGCTCATTGATGTTAATACTGAACATCAAGGGTCCCAAAATTGACCCCTGGGGGACACCTGTTGTGCAAGGCTTCAGAGAGGACATCGCATTATTGGTTCTCACACACTGCATCTGATCTGAGGGATAAGTTTAGCCACTGCAATACTTGAGTTTCTAATGAGAGAGTTTGGACTTTCCTTTGTTTTAGCTGCAACAATTAATCATCTACTCGTGACTAGTGCACAAAAAAATATCATAGTTGTCTCTTGATCATTATAATTGTTATCTGGATTATGCAGACTCTAAAAGACAAAAATAAATTATGATTTATTACTAAGACATTGGCATTATTAAATAAAAAAAATAGTAAAAAAATGTGGATTTTCATCAGAAACACATTTTCATGTATTCTAAAAGTCTCAATGTACAATAGAAATAAAACATATAACCACTGACTGAGGAAGGTGTAAGTTGATTGAAGCCAAATCAACAAAAACCAAAAGAGAGAACAATACATTTGCCGAGAAGAATCGATCCCAATGCAACTTTGATAATGGGAGAGAGATCCAAGGAAACGAGAAAGGAGTTACAGTATTCGTTTTGGTGAACTCTTTACCATTGTTAAGTTATGTAGAGTATTTTCCCCTGAATTTGAAAGCCCACAGTGCATGTCCTGTCAAATTCACTTTACGTTTGGTGAAGTGTCTTGCCCAAGGGCACAGTGGGCTCAGAATGCTAAACCTCTCAGCTCCATGTTAATTTGTTTGCCATCACATATGCACAAACCACCCCATTGATTTGAGCGTTTGGAATATGGAGAAGTCAATCTTGTGGCATGGTTTTTCCTCTATGTTCATTCCCGCTCATGTACCACAGCTGATTGCTTCCATACTGGTGATGGTTTCTGGAAATGGGAACACACTGGTCAGACGGGCTCCTACCACCCAGTACTATCCACATGACTTCAAACCAATGTTTTTGCTAGAGTCTGGCAAGTTTTAAAGGCCTTTTCCATTTCCTAGAAAAGTTGAACAGCACCACACATAAGTATACTATATTGTGCCCTGGTGAGCCCGTCGACTTTAGTTTGCTTTATAGGTTGTGGATTTTATTCGACAAAATAAGGAAAATATTTAATTGGTTTTGGATAAACATTAGGGTAACCAACTTGCTGGAAGGTTGGTGGTTCAATCCCCACTACCAGGATTGGTTGTTTGGGCAAGACACTTGACCCACAATGCTATTGAGGCTGCAGGAATTGGATGACTTCAAAACATGTAAGCTAAAAAATACATATTTTTCATGTTTTTTACAGAAAAAAACTTTCAGCAATATGAAATACTAGTATACTTGTGAACATATGCTCCATACCACTAGACTGCATTGGATCTGTATCTGAACAATTAAGGTCATCTACTTATCCTCTAAATGGCAAAATACTTACATAATCTTGCCTCTGGTGATAATTGACTTGGTGATAATTATCTGAGCATGTGATTTTCTGGGACCATGCAGCTGCACTTGACAGTAATTCTACATGCTTTACAGTTTTTTGACTAAATATGAATGTATCTACTATACTATACTATATTATACTATACTATACTATACTATACTATACTATACTATACTATACTATACTATACTATACAGAAAAACCCTTTATTTTGCAATTGTAAGTCAGCTGCATGCTTATTCAGATTGTGATTGCGCACTATCTTTCCAGAAAGAACCGATGAGCTCACAACATTTTTAACAGCGCATGGATTCAATGGGCACATTGTCGTGGGCACATTGTCATGGGCACATTGTCGTGGGCACATTGTTGTGGGCACATTGTTGTGGGCACATTGTTGTGGGCACATTGTTGTGGGCACAATGTCATGTCAAAGAGAGGCCAATCCGACATTACACATTGAGGATTTGTGAAAACTTGTTGCTGTGTGAACTGCTCATGACTCACATTGAAAGTCTTGCACCTTCTCAAATCCAAAAGTATTGTTTTCCATCTGCACCACTCTTCTATTTTCTCACTATTTTCCATTCATGACCTTCTCTGTAGTTCCCCTGTCTTTTTATATTTTGTTGGCTATCAATTTCTTCGGAGTCCTTGACATTTTCCGACCTTTTTGCCTGTTTTGCTGAAGAAGCCAAAGCATAACTCTTGTGATTCCATTAAAAGTTGGAAGTGATAAAGTCCTTTCCATATAACCCGGTACATGAAGTATGAAGCTCTTTTTACACAGCGCACCAGGCTTACGTTTCTTCCCCATGTTACATATTTATTCATTCTTTACGATGGACTTCTGCATATTTGGGTCGGAAACCACTCGTCCCATAGATAAACAGTGTAACAATAACCTGACAACAGTACTTTCTTGGCAGGCGTACACACGCCGCCGTCTTGTGGATGTCTAAACATAGCATGGAGTAAATGGTTCAAGAACAAGTTTTGCAGCACATGCACCTATGTATACTAAAGCTCACCTGGATTCAATCAGATATAGTAATAATAAGCTATTGTTTTACAAGTAAAGTGATGTTTCCTGTGGGGGATAAAGACATATTTTGCTCAGTCAACCTCTGATCTTTTTACCATTTTGTAATGTCGTTTTTTTAATCAAAAACATATCGGGAGGTGCTTTTTGCTTCATTCACATGTTTTAGTTATCCTACATTTTCCTTTTTCAATGCTCAAAACACCTCATCAAGACATCCTTATTTTTACTTTCTGTTTCATACTCCTCTGTGCTCTTTCTTTCACACATTAAGCTTCCCAGTCACACTCATAAATTTAATAAATGCCGCTCTCTCCTCTGTTGTGCTTTGAAATAGCCAATACATCCATGGAAACAGCACGGAGGGCCGCGACTATGAAACAGAAAGTCCAAGATGATGGGGCAAAGACGCAGAGGCTAAAGTGAATGGCACACGGAGCTAATGCTGCAAAATGTTTGTAGAGTTACAGTTCAAAACACCATCTCTGGTCTCACTCAACATAAAGTTGTACAAACAAGTTTCTTATTTCAAGGCTACTGTAACTCTTTTCAAACAGTCTGGTGACAAGTTAATTAGTCCTTCATATATATTCTTTATATACAAACAAAACAGTTTGGACTGCTGAAGTGAAATGTTGCTGTTTTGGGGACAAACTTTATAAAATGTGTTCTTTTAAGCAGAAAGTCCTTTTTTTTTTCTTAATATATTTTTAAATAGTTTACGAATGTACAAAACAATTAACCGATCACTCGATTAATTGAAGAAAAGAATCGATAAATTACTTGATTCCTAAAATAATCGAGCCCTAGTCTCTAAATGATTTCAGCTTATAACTATAAATAACAGTTCTAAGAAACTATAGTAAAAAACACATTCATGCCTAAAAGCCCTTGAAAGCAATGAAATGGCACAGCAGAGGAAAGCCACTTCTGCAGATACACACTATTCAGCTAGGTGACATTTATGAGGAGGTTTACTGCGGCAACAATCGAGGAACACGCTTAGCACCCAATTAGCACTCTGTTCAGACACTTTCCAAATCAGCATGACGTGAACTAAAGTACATTAAGTACTTTAGTTTAACCAGGTGAAGAAAACTCCATGGACTTAAAGAGCCACTAAACACCAAAACCACTTTTTTTTAAAAACTGATTAACTGTGTAAGTGGGTCTAAAATAGAAATATATACACAAGACGGGCCTGATTTAGTAATTTTAGTGCGTATATGTTAAAAATCTGACTTTTGGGTCCAAACCTGTGCCTGCATTGTCCTCTTTTGGGGGCGGAGAACGCCTTGGACATGCTAGCATTATTATTAGCATCTTAGCATCGGGTGATTGTCCCTTCCTATCCAGAATAGGCAGTCAGTCCGTGCCATGTTTTCTGTCGGCAGCCGCTGTCAATCACCAGGCTACTAGACCCGCCTCCTCACCTGCTCTTCTCACACCCCTGTTCCTCCCCCAAACCCCTGGGCATCGCCCACAGAAGCTGAAGAAGGCTCTGCCACGGGTGTTTAGTGGCAGTTTAACTACTGCCTTTTGCCAGTTATACATATCAAATGTATATTGAAAACAATACATTTATATCAACATGTGTGGTGTACATTAAACTTTTATGGAAAAGTGCAAACAATTCTGTGATCATTCTGGAAAAAGCAAGATGTAAAGATGTGACTGAACATTCGGATTGTTAAAGTAAAATGAATGTGGCGTAAGCAGCCATAAGCACATTACATTTAGTTTCACTTTGTTCACTTGGTTGCTGTTTGAATTATACATTTTGTAGTTCTTACAATTATATTGTAACCTGAATAATCACAATGATCAATTAATCAAATAATCTTGACATACATGGTATAAGCCTAAACTACTTAATAAATTGTACACGTGGGTTTGTAGAAGTGCGTATCTCTGTACTTAAGCGGTTGCAGTAGTTTTTCATGTCATTACTTTGCAACTCCCAAAGCATTAGTAATAATTTTTGTTGAATCCAATCCATTTAATGACGGCTCCAACAATAATGACCAAACACAGCTGGACATACATACTCTGACTAACACATCAGTTCAATAGCATTTTAACAGCAATATTGATTTTTAATGTCCTTGTATCTTTGGGTTCGCGCTGCTGGCCAAAACTCACATCAGGAGCCATTTGAGTAATTTACGAGCAATGAATAACCAACTACACGACTCCAAATATGAGGCATTCACTCTTTCCAGTCTTTTTCTCTTACCCAGCACCACAAAAACACAAAATCGGTTACACTACTGGGAGTTAGGGATATTAAAATAGGAAGGACCCTCTGCTTGTTAATGACGGCTGTAAATTTAAGCCCAAGTGTGGTTGGATCTGGCAACCCGCTCGGCCATGGTGAGTACATGGAAAACAATGAGATACGGGCATGGCTTTAGGAACCGTGAGTGAGGAGACTGTCGGAGGGTTTTAAGTCCCCTACATCAGTCACACTAAGCAAACTGTCCGCCTGTAGTGTTTTGTGCCACAGTGTCATCCATCCATGTCTTCAACTGGTCTGAACCTTGTGAAGTAGTGTCTAAGAAGTTATTCTCAGCTTTAGAAACAATGCCAGGGAACTAAATGGTAGGGATGGGAGGTAGCGCACATTTTGGTATATTTGTTTTGATACCGACACTCGATACTGGTCTGACCTTACGGGTGACGGCATTTCAATAAGTATACCGTATTTTCCAGACTATAAGTCGCACCTTTTTTCATAGTTTTGGCCGGGGTGCGACTTATACTCCAGAGCGACTTATATGTGCTATTATTGGTTATTTTCACACTGGCAACCGCATTTCACATGTTGATTATTTTCACTCTGACAACCGCAAGAGGCTCTAAGCGACGCAGAAGAAGAATCTGCACTTCCTCTTCCTCTGGAGTTTGTGGAGTTGTTTGAAGTGACACAGAGGAAGAAGAATTGAATGGATT
This sequence comes from Eucyclogobius newberryi, assembly GCF_026437365.1. Classification (NCBI taxonomy): domain Eukaryota; kingdom Metazoa; phylum Chordata; class Actinopteri; order Gobiiformes; family Gobiidae; genus Eucyclogobius; species Eucyclogobius newberryi. Next base: position 17,510,448 of record NW_027316389.1, read on the forward strand.
TAGTGATTTGGGGTAAAACTGATGCTTTGGTAAACTTGTTAGCATGTTCTTTATGCTATAGTTATCTGAATAACTGTTAATATGTTACGTTAACATACCAGACACTTACCACAGTTCTGTCTGTGCGTCATGTAGCTGAAGGTGTTAGCGTTAGCATACGTACATCTATTCACCATGTTCTCTCATCTGTTATTATTTTAAATTGCATTTCAAGATCAAATGTCTGTTCTTTTAAAACAAATGTGACTTATGCTCCAGTGCAAATTGTATATGTTTTTTCCTTCTCTGTTATGCATTTTTTGGCTGGTGCGACTTACAGTCCGGAATATACGGTATGTCTAAAACAGGTTTAAAATAGGCCCTAACAACAAAATAGAAAACAAAACACGACACAGATCGATCAGTTCAATTCGCTGTGGGTGCAGTGAGTTTGAAACAAAACAATGAGAAAAAGGCCCATGTCTAAAGTTAAAGCCTCAAAATGGACAGGAATTACATTATAAATACTAATTAATGTACCCATATATGTGACTTTTTCCCATTCACAAATGTTAGTGGCGTTAGTTTTGTTAGATCAAGCGTAGTCGTTGAACTTAATCGAATAGAACCAGGATTAATAGAAGTAACATAAATTGAAATAATCATAATCCTGTTCTATATCTGGATTGCACGGGCTCTGAACCACATACAACAAATATAATAACATTACAACAACAAATACAAAACCAACTAATACTTTCTTAATAATATGTTTACGTATAAGCCAGCATATTTCAACTTGAATGTGGTTAATGTGTATTTCAAGTCTCAATGTACATTAGAAGTAATTGTTTGACTAATTGATTAAAAATGAATAAATAAAATAATCATTAGTTAGTAGCAGTAGCAGCAAGAGAAAAATAATAGAAATGTGACTAAGTTAGTAAGAAGTACTAGTAATAGAATAACAGTACTAGTAATATAGAGGTTTGAGTAAAGATGACAGCAGTATTAGTAGAACTAGTGTTTGCCACAGATGTGTAGAAGAAGTAAGTAAGTAAGTAAGTAAGTAAGTATTAAGAGATCCAATAGTCTGGTTAAAGTCAGCTAAATTCTGCAGGTTTCCAGTCCCTTGAAGCCTTGTGCTGCAGTGACATGTGCAGTGCTTGAGGCTGGAGAACATCCCAGTTGCATTAAGTTCAACATTTACAACCGCAGTGAAAATACTCTGAGACAAGCTCCATGCTTTTGCTGTTGTATCAGGGAGAAATTGGCAAGATTTAAGGCACAACTTCCAATTAAATTATAAATTCTGCACTTTACAAAAGCAGTCTGGGCTACATCAAGTCTCTGGCACCACTTCTTGCTTGTATTAGAGTCACTGAGCTCACCACTGCTCTCTTCGTTGCCCATCGCCGCCGATGTTTGGGAAAAGAAGCTAACTGGAGGTGGAAGTCCAGCTTGGAGGCGCAGGCTGAATCCTGGGCCAAGCGCTATGATGTGTTCCTACAGTCGCGGATCATAAATATTTGTCTGTGTTTTCATTTTAGTTCTTTTCTCATGGCATTTTGAACAAAAACATTCACTATATCAAAAGATATATAGAGTTTTCCAAAAGATCTGCCTGGAAAAGATGGAAGTATTCCTCGTTTCTTCAGTGAATAAGAAGAAGCTGCAAAATAGGCACCTCCATTATCTTCTGTGAGTGCGCACACAGCAGGCGCACGGCTGCACGTGGCGGCGCTTGACCTCGCGCCTCAGTTGTAATTTGTTGAAAACACATTTTGTCTTTTCTCCAGCAAGTAAAGACAAATCTCTGCTCTGTGACAGACAGAAGCATCTCTAGATCTTCGAGGAGAAGGACGAGCGCTGCAGAAGCCGCAGAGAGATCACCTGCTCTTCTTCTGCTCTCTCTCAAGCACAGAATACTCTCATCTCTCACTGAAGTTATTATAACCTACTCAAACCACTTTGCTTTCCTCACACAGCCTGCCTCTTATTTCTGACAGTAATCTGCACATTAAAGTCGTATTTGAAGCACCTCTGAATAGTTTAAAGCCTTTTTAAGACTCTGAATTGAGTTCTACATGTAACCAATCTGCAAAAACTCTCGCTGAAAACGGTTACAGTACAAATACAGCACCTCAAGATGATCATCACAACAGCTGAACAAGCCTAAAAATCAACAAAAAAATGCTTCAACTTTGACCTCTGCCCAAACTACAATCTCAGGTCAATTTGCAGCTGAATGGACGAGACCAGAGGGATTCTCGTGCACTCACAAATTTTGCTTGTTTTATGTACCATTACGTATACCTTGTTTTTTGAGAATGTATTGTCAACAAAACAGTTCTCATACTCCACCTCATACCCCAATACTCATGTACTCCATAAATAAATATCACAGAAGTGTAAGCAGCTTAAAAGAGGCATTTCGGCAGCAAGTCTGTTTATATAGAAGTTAGTAATTAGACTCTGTCATTTTCCCTGCTTACGGTTTAGGCCAGAATAAAGCTCCATTATCGTGTCCACACATTGGCTTCACAGATGTGGGGCAGAACACAGCTGAACTGACTACATTCAAGTAAACAGTGTTGGCTAAAACACTGTACACATATGTTTCTGAATGACAGTTAAGTTACACGTGGCTCTATCCGCGTTTTGGCCACGGCCGATGTTTGGGATGATGATTGACGACTTGTGTACTGCAAGGAAGGTTTTCTTAAATGAAAACAAAATGGCGGCTGTACATGCTGGCCTGGTTATCGTCGTTTTCGTCAGAGTGAGTGGAAAGGGACGCGGCCAAGCTGTCCAGACTCGTGCGTTTAAGAGCACTATGAGGACTTTGCTGAGATTATGCCGGGATGACTACAATAACCCGGCCGAGGTTGTAAATGTTATGGATTTATATTGGATTTTAATAAGTATCAGAAGTAGGCAAGGGGGTTGTTAAATTATGTCAACTCTTTTACAGTTTGGTCTTTCAAAATTGGTCTGAAGAAAACTAATTGCATCTTGTGTTCCACTGATTAAGTGTGCAAGGCTGAACGAAGAAGTGAAACAAAAGTCTGTTTACATGCTTTGTATTTTATGTGCGGCGTTCTCTTGAGATGAACCATTTCATCCTGTATTTGCACATTTTAATGATTCTTTTCTGAGGCAGTCTTGGCAGTGTTCCTAAGTAGTCTTTCTTTGATAAGAAATTCTCTGTCCCGCTTTATTGACACAATATGTATGTAGTTTACACACCACATGTGCTCCCTATGTTTTCTGAGACGTGACTCACAACTTGCAACTGATTTTAAGAGCTGTGTATTTGATAACCTCTGTACTAATTCCTTTACCGACACTTACATTTATCATTATTAGCATTTGAAACAGGACTTCAAAAACAAATTTTCACTTGAGTGTTGGCACTTTGACCAACAGTTATCTCTAGGTTATCTCTAAACCCAGCTTGGGGCATCGCTTTTGCTTTTATCTCACAACTACTACTTAATGGATAGTGGAGGCCGTTCTGTGTGCAATCCTGCGGGTGTTTTCTGTCCGTACCACTGAGCGTGCTGATGGTTGAGCTGTCCATCTGCAGAGGTGTAATGAAGTCAGTCAGCTCCCACCTGCTCTATAATGTAAGCCTTCCAGCATGGCCCGGATACAAGCAGAGCTGCGTTTGATGAGTTAGCAACGTGGATCCATGACACACGACCGCTATGAAACATGGCCGCTGTTTTGAGCCAATGGCGGTGCTCATTTGCATGTGTCACCACCTTTAGCGGCTAGTTTGGTAGAGCAGAGCAGAAAGCGACAAAGCTAGATTAAAAAAGCTGCTTCTATGAAAAAGTTTGTGATCTGAAAATAGGCAAAAATGGCCTCAAAAGCTGACCTTTTGTAGGTCCCTGTCAGCCAAACACGAGCAGTTTGTTCTTACATCGCACTCTATGGGGAAAATGTGTTCTTGACTGTGGAGGATTTTTCGCTGCAGTACAAATGGACTGGCCACTAGTCTAACTCATGAGTTTAAATAAATATATCAGGATAATTAACTAGATCCAGCCCCATTTCAAACATACTGTGAATAGATAAGCCTGTTTTAGGAATGTTCAGACACATTTGAATTTCTATTAAAAGCAAACTATGCAGGATGTGGAGATTTGGAGGAAAAAAATCTCCCCCTTGAATGAACTGAATGCCTGATTGCTGCATTACTTTACTAAAGTTTTACTATAATCTATTATTTGATAACATTTGCTCTTTCAGTTTGCTATTTCGTCTTATAGGGAAATCTTTCCTCTGCATCAACCCATCCTTATGTATCACACACTAGTGAGGATGGAGTTTGAAAGTCATTTCAAAGTGCTTTGAGAAGTGCAATACACAGTAAATCTGAGCCATTGATGTGAATATCATCAGGTGCAGCACTTGGAGCGTTCTCTGAGCCTAGAAAGAGTGAAGGTGACAATTGCATCAGAGAATTGCCAGCCCAATGTTGAATGTCCAGGCTTGTATCTTGCTCTTTGGCCTTGTAAAGTCTCTCGTGTGGAGGCGTGCGCACATGTGAGAGGGTCAGCTGAAAGGTTGTGTGAGGAGACTGAGCTGTCAGTGCTCTGTTGATCATCATTCAGAGCAGGCTGGTGTCACTGAGGGCCACAGGATCTGCTACAGGCTCAGAGTCTTTCACTTTATTGTCTCCTTAGGGAAATGTCTCCACATTTGACCCGTCCTTCAAAGTGGCAACAAGGACAAACACTTCCATTGTGGGTCCTCATTGGACAAAACTCTTCTTGATAGTTGATTACTCCTTGGTCTGTGCAATTAATCAAATTTAAATGTCTATTACAATTATTACACACGATTACAAGAAATGTGTAATTGAGAGGTGACGATTAATAATTATATAATAAGCCCACATTTAATAATAATAATAATCCATATTTATAGTGGGACAAACTGATAATGAGTCAAATACTCATTTAGATGTGTAAATTAGCAGAAAGTTATATTTTATTAAAATATCTTAACAAACAAATTTGTTTATTTATCTTATAGCCTATGGGGACAGAAGGAAATGTTCAGGTTGTTCGAAAATTCAAAAAATAAATTCTAAATCAAAATGAGTAATCATGATTAGATTTATGACAAAGATAATCCTAATTATGCTTCCTATTATCGAGCAGCCCTAATTACTTATATTTCAAAAGTAATCAGATTAACTAATGACTATACATTACTGTTAAAGAAAAGGCAAACCTACAGCTCAGAGACGATGTTTGCCTGTAAATGTTCAAGTATCACAGAACGTGTGCCCTGCAAAAGGGCAGAATCATGACTTTACGCCCTTTTGGAAGATTACAGGTTTCTGTCTCTTTTTGAGTATCAGAAACAGCGAGAGTCTACTTGAAGCAATGAAGACAGAATCAAAACCAGAAAAGAAGACTTTAGATTAAGTCAATGTCACTGGATCTTTTTGGTTGATTTGAAGTCGGATTAAATCAAATCAAATCAAATCAATTTATTTTTGTAAGGCCCAAAATCACAACAACAGTTGCCTCTGAGGGCCACAGGGAGAAATGAATCAACAATGTCTGTGGTGGCGAGGGAGTCAGACAATGTCTGTGGTGGCGAGGGACGATGTCCCAGGGTCCTCTGTCCTTAGACTCTCCTTCTCGGCCAGGAAAATCTACAAAAAAAAACCTCTTTGGGAAAAAAGCGTAGAAACCTGGAGGAGTTCCAGTGAAGGAGAGATCCGACTCTCACAGACGGACAGACGGACACGAGGAGACTGGAGCTGGACCCACTCTTCAAGCAGATGAGGGACCGACGGAGGCGAACTGGACCCACTCTTCAGGCAGATGAGGGACCGACTGAGGCGAAATGGACCCACTCTTCAGGCAGATGAGGGACCGTCTGAGTCGAGCTGGACCCACTCTTCAGGCAGATGAGGGACCGTCTGAGTCGAGCTGGACCCACTCTTCAGGCAGATGAGGGACCGTCGGAGGCGAGCTGGACCCACTCTTCAGGCAGATGAGGGACCGTCGGAGGCGAGCTGGACCCACTCCTCAGGCAGATGAGGGACCGTCCACACAGGGCAGGGACCACTTCACCAGGAGAGGGACATCTGGGTCCACAGGTCCTCAGGAGTGAGAGAAAGAAAAGAAGGCGGTGAACAGTTTGCAAGTGGAATTAAAAAAATAAATATTGTTTGATAGCATAAGTAGTCAGAAGAAGAGGATAGTGCTCAAGCTGTCATACTTCTCCCAGCATAGTTACTCCTAGGGCAGCGTAGCTAAAGCTGTGGGTTTATGTTTCTGTTCCTAACTAGTCTGACCATAAGCGATTTCGAAGAGGAACGTTTTAAGCCTGGACTTAAATGAAGAGACTGTGTCAGCATATTTAACATGGATCGGGAGCTGATTCCATAACACAGGAGCTTGGTAGCTAAACGCTCTACCTCCTACTGTACTTTTAGAGACTCTTGGCACCACCAGAAGGCCGGCATTCTGAGAGCGAAGAGCTCTGTTTGGATGATATGGTTCTATAGCATCTTTGAGGTAGGATGGGGCCATGTCATTTATGGCTTTGTAGGTCAAGAGTAGAATTTTAAATTTGATTCTAAACTCGACGGGGAGCCAGTGAAGAGACACTTCAGCACTGGCGTAATGTGCTCTCTTCTTTTTGTTCCTGTTAGTAATCTTGCTGCTGCATTTTGAACCAGTTGAAAGCTTTTTTTGGAGCTTTTAGGACACGCTGCAAGCAGGAGTTACAGTAGTCTAATCTAGTCGTTACAAATGCATGGATAAGTTTTTCAGCATCGCTTTTAGGCAGGATTCTTCTGATTTTGGGTATGTTGCGCAAATGGAAATAGGCTATTTTACAAGCTTGATTTATATGAGCTTTAAATGAGAGCTCCTGGTCAAATAAGACTCCAAGATTTCTTACAGTAGAACTGGAGGCTACACTGACATTGTCCAGTGTGACTATCTGCTCAGATAGAGCGTCTCTTAGGGCCAAGCACAATGACCTCGGTTTTTTCAGGGTTAAGAAGCAGATAGTTAAGTGTCATCCAGGTTTTTATCTCCTTCACACAAGCACTAAGTCTGTCTACTTGATCGCTCTGATCAGGTTTCATTGATAAATACAGCTGAGTGTCATCTGCATAGCAGTGGAAGTTAATGCCATGCTTTCTGATAATGTTGCCTAATGGCAGCATATAAAGAGTAAACAGAATTGGACCGAGTACCGAACCCTGTGGCACACCGTAAATTACTTTAGAGCATGGTGAGGAGCTCTTGTTTACATTAACAAATTGGTACCTATCAGATAAATAGGATTTAAACCAGCTGAGGGCTGTTCCTCTGACACCTACATCACATTCTAACCTCTGCAGTAGAATGTTGTGGTTGATGGTGTCAAACGCTGCGCTGAGGTCCAACAGAACCAGGATTGAGACCTGTCCATCATCAGCGGCTAATAACAAATCATTTGTGACTTTAACTAGTGCAGTTTCAGTGCTGTGGTGGGCTCTGAACCCTGACTGGAAAACTTCAAATAAGTTATTGTCCTGCAGGTGGCGACAAAGCTGTTTTACTACAACTTTTTCAAGGATTTTAGAGACGAAGGGAAGATTTGAAATAGGTCTGTAGTTTACCAATAGGTCGGGATCTAGATTAGGCTTTTTCAGAAGAGGTTTAATGACTGCATGTTTGAAGGACTGTGGAACATAGCCACTTTCAAGTGAAGTATTTATTATATTAAGAATAGGGTCTATAATTAGGGGGAGAATGTCTTTGAGGAGTCTGCTTGGAATGGGGTCTAGGACACAAGTTGAGCTTTTAGAGGACATAATGGCTGAAGTTATCTCTGCTTGATCAACAGCTGTGAACCTTTCTAAGTTTACAGGTGGATTTATATGGGACGTTAGATTTACAGCTTGGGCTAGTTCAGGGCTAATAGCGGGGGTAATTTCATCTAATTTATCTCTGATTGTTTTTATTTTATTGTTAAAAAATAGGAGGAAATCATCAGAGCTAAGTGTAGCTGGGATTGAGGGTTCTACTGCACTGTGACAGTTTGTTAGCCTAGCTACAGTGCTGAAAAGGAATTTAGTGTTACTTTTGTTGACTTCTATTAGATTTGAATAATATCTGGTTTGGGCCTTACGCAGAGCCTGCTTATAGGACAGCAGGCAACTTTTCCATGCTTTTAGGGATTCTTCGGTGTGAGAGCGACGAAATAATCCCTCTAGCTATCTAACTCTTTGTTTATGTGAACGCAGTTCTTGGTTGTACCATGGGGAGGCGCGCTTTGGCCTAATGACCTTCTGTTTTAACGGCGCTACAACGTCAAGAGCAGACTTCAGAGAATTCATGGTCAAGTCGACAAATTGATCACTTATACTGGGACTAAAACTGTTCTCAGCAGGATCACATGACATGTCACTGAGTATTGGCTCTATTATTTCTTTGAATTTTGAGATAGATTTTTCAGATATTGTCCTTTTCATTATAACTTTATTTTGTGGGACTGGATGATCTTTAAGAATAAACTGAAAGGTAATTAGGAAATGATCTGACAATAGGGTTTTGAGGGAGGACAATGAGGTCACTAATCTCTGTTCCATACGTTAGGACAAGATCCAGAGTGTTCTTGTGAGTGTGAGTCGGTTTATTTACATTCTGAGTGAAACCAATGCTGTCTAACAAGGCGCTGAAGGCATTACTGAGAGCGTCATCACTCATGTTCATGTGGATATTAAAGTCTCCAGCTATAACTATTTTATCCCAGGCTAACACTAAGTTTGATATAAAGTCAGAAAACTCTGTTAAAAACTCTGAATAGGGACCAGGGGGTTGGTAGATAACTATGAACAAAACTCCTTTTTGGTTTTTCATATTTGGACATGTGATTGACAGCATAAGGCTTTCAAATGAGTGAAATGCATTGTTAGTTTTAGGGCTCATGAGTAGGCTTGAGTGGGAGATCACTGCCACACCACCACCTCGGCCTGTGCTCCTGGCAGTCTGAAAGTTAACATGGGTGGGTGGGGTGGACTCATTTAGTCTGACGTAGTCGTCTTGTTGAAGCCACGTTTCAGTTAGAGCTAGAAGATCTATGTTATAGTCACTAATTAATTCATTAACTAAGAGCGATTTGGAGGAAATTGCTCTAATGTTTAGCAGTCCACATTTTACGTGTTTATTCATTTGTATATTTGTGTCATTTGTGATTGTTATTTTCCTTAAGTTATTTGGTCTGACGCCTGAAATATTTTTTCTGAGATGTGACTTTTTGGCATTATTTGTACGAGGGACACGAGGGACACGAGGGACACACACAGTCTCTATCTGTCTTGAATCTGAACACTTCAAATGTAACAGAACGGGCGAGAGTTCAGCGACAGAGGAGCGTCTTGAACTGCTGCTCTGCGCCCGGGGCTCATCCCTAGATGGTCACTTAACACGACTAAGACTATCGGTCAAATTACGAACTAATAGGGATGTACCCTCCGAAGTCGGATGGATGCCATCCCTGCGTATGAGCCCAGGCTTTCCCCAAAACGCACTCCAGTTATCAATAAAGACTATGTTGTTTTGAGGGCACCATCTAGATGCTGTTGAATGCTGAAAGACGGCTGTACAATTCAGCATTGATCCGATTGGGCAGGGGACCAGAAAATATTACAGTGTCTGACATCGACTTCGCTAGGTCACACACCGCAGCTACTTGAACATTGAGCACCTCTGATTGTCTCCGCCGGGCGTCGTTACCGCCTGCGTGAATCACGACTCGCCGGAAACGGGTCCTACTCTGCTTTTTCACTGGATTAGTGAAGAAGAGGAATGGGGAAAATAATAGTTTAATCGTCCAGGTGTTTGTGTGTCCTCCAGAAATTCAAATCGACTTGGAAATTATCATGTTAAAAATGGTTTGAACCGTCCAAACTTGTCAGAGCATTTTGACAACTGCTGAAGTCAAATAATCCATCGCCCAACGAGAAATGTAACTGATCAGGTCAAATGGAGGGTTTGTCTTTGCCTGGCCAGCCAAGAATATGCACTTCTCCCATACTTTACAAAGATGTGTCTACTCTTTGTTAACTTTAAAGGGAAAACTTTAGGCCTGAATCAGTCATGTGTGGGAGTGAATAATGTTACAATAAAAAAAAATTCTGACACACGGTGTAAAGCCTAATATTTAATAGAATTACATTTTCAACACAAACAAGTTATTTAGTCCTACTAGCTTTGATATAGATCAGTTTAATTCTAAATGTATCAAGGAAAGGTCCAATGTATGTGATTTTTCAGTCTTGGTTGAGACTTCAATGTAACTCAGAGGTGTCTGGTAATGCAAACATGCTTATGGGCTGCAAGGGAAAGCTCTAGTCCTTCCAACTCTGTCATGTCAGAGGTGCTTCAATTTGGAGAGTTTTTACAGTAATTCTCAAGCCTCTCATCCAATCCTCCCCTTCCTCCACTTATCTTCTGCTCCTCTGTTCTCTCCTCCGCCATATAGTCTCGGTTCTTCTTTGTAAATCTGTAAAGTTAACAATTTCCACCCACGATATTTGACACGGGCATCCACAGTCTCCTGGAGTGAAGGTAAAAAATAAAACTGCGCTTGCAGAGCTGGCTTTTGAATGCATTCCATGACTTTAGTTTAAGCTATAAAGGCTGATATGTCCATGGGAGACACAAGCAAAGCTAAAATCCAGCTGCAAATAAAGTTTTGTTCAGTAACTGGCCCGGTGTAAATATCAGAGTCAGTAACAGTAACTAGAAAATGAATACTTATCGTACTTGATCTTGCTTGATGCGAAATTGAGAAATGCGCGCAAAAAAATGGAATTAAAATTTCACCGCATCTCATCATATCCGCACTAATATCACACGGACAAATATGAGCATCAAATTACTATCCTCTTCTGGCGAGAGGCAGGCACACAAAGACACACGGACACACATCCACACAGTGATGTAGAACTGGGACAGAGCACATGCACGAACAGAGCAGACGCAGGCAAAACATTTGACCAAAGCTGTAAAGACACATGATGCAGTAAAGAAGCTCACACATGGAATATGATAAGCGCAGGCTAAATGCATCACGCAGTTCACCTAATATGAAGAAGATGTAGCCTAATATTAACTGAAATATGAGAGCCTATATCAAACCTTATAAAACAAATGCCCTAAACTCAGTTAGGCTACAGTTGTGCTATTGACATATTATTGTTTACAATAACAATAATTCATTATTTTGTCATCAAAGTGGGAATACATTTTTCATTATTTTATGAATCGTGACAGAATCATGATCAATCAAACTGTTGGTGCTCAATCGTGAATCGAACCGAATCATGAGATTCCTGAATCATACCTTCTTTGCACAGCTTCATTCATTGTTCATATTTTTTCCACAGATGGATTGTGACACAATGGTGTGAACATGCTTATCATTTTGACTTACTTACAGATGTGCAGATATTGAAGCGGAGACAGAGTTGGTATAAGTCAGCTTTTACTCTTTACTTGATGTAGAATGAAGAGTTTATAACTGGTATCAATGTCCTCCCATCAGTAAATGACCGTTCTTCTAATCCTTGGAAGCCTTGCTCCTCACACCTGACCCTCACACCTGACCCTCAGCGTGCAGTGTAAGAAAGGCCTCTGCCTTCACTGTGCCCCGCTGAACCTTGCACCTCTTCCATGCTGCTCCAAGCCACAATAAGGAGGCTGTGTGTCCAGGGGTGTGAAAACATTCCTGTTATCACAGTGGAAAACTCTTCCAGCTGTCATCAGATGGGTGAAATATTATGAGTCTGTCTGCTGGCGAGTGCGTGCTACTCTGGGACAATCCTGCCATGTTTATTTTCCGAAACTGTAGACGGTTAGCTTGCCACATTGCAACCCAGCTCACTACTGTTTCCGCATGTGGAGGAGTTTAAGGAAAAGTGCCTATGGACGTTTGACAGAGCAGGTTTCTCTTTCACTGGGGTGTGTATGGAGAGCGACTTCAAGGAATTAGCCAGGGCTCCAAGGATGATGAATATAATTACAACAACATGGTAAAGCTAATGTCGAAACCACAAATGGACAAGATGGCTGTTGTTTGTTTAGTCTGAAGCAGCTGATGAAGCAGACAATTCAAAGCCCCCACGTGCAGAAATGACGTAACGTACTGAAGTGAATGACAGTACTTTTAACTATACTCTGGTACTTGCTACCTTTTGTCATAGTAATTTAAGGTCAATTACTAAGACAATTTAAATGGATCTTGGTAGAATGAAGTGCATTTACAGGTTATTTACAGTTAACCCGGGTACATGTGTTTGGAATATTTGTGATCTGGGTCTGACCTTATGTTTTTATTTTTGTCAAAACTCAACCTCCAAGACTAAGAAATGTTGGATGGCAGGGCTATAAGATAAGACTGTATTAATGTTTAAGAGCAGAACAGGTACAACGTAAAAACATACAAGAAAGTAGAAAAACATTTGACTGTTAAGTGCTTAAATGTTCAGTAGTGCTGGGCAATTTTGTAGTGATTGGAAATAGTTTTGATTCAATACTGAGGTAAAGTCCTCCAGCTAAAGTAGTTCTGACCATGTGCAGGATTTGGAGACGTGCCCACTGCTCTTGCATTGAAGAATGTTTCATATTTGAAATTTACCACTTCGTTTTACAACTTCAGCGGCGATTAAAAAGGTCCCAACGCGCATGATCACACTCAGTGGAAGCATAAGTCACTAACTTATTGAAATAAACCAAGGCTTATTGCATTTTTTTGCATTCCTGTAAATGTACAGGGGTGGGTGGGTGGCGCACGGGAAATGGCGGGTCGCAGAGATGAGTGCCTCTGCTTGGGGGGGTAAATAAATAAAACTAACAGTCATGTGGGAATTAGAATTTTTGGTTGCAATATAAGAGAAGAGCACATTTTGTGAATGCCAGAAACCTTCCTAAGAGGGCCTTAAGTACACTTTGTGCATTAAAATATCTCGTAAGTGAAGTCCATGATGCGTTATTATCCATGACACCTGCGGATGTTCTCTCTCTGGCATCTTAAATTGCAGTATTTATCTGGAACAGTGGTTCTCAAACTGTGGTACATGTACTTTTGAGTTTGGCCTGGTTTAAAACAGTGAAGCAATTTTGGACTCTCTTTTAGCCATAGTTTGGACCTAGAATAGTCCTATTTGAACCCCAAATATTGTCTCAGGTGGTACTTGATGTGGACATTTAGAGAACCACTGATCTAAAACATCTTTAAAAAATGTAAAAATTACAATGCCTTCATCACATGCCTATGGATAACTACAGGTCACGATACAGAGCAGTGGTCAAATGTTCCAAAATGGCTCCAAAGATGCTGCTGTTTATCACAGATGAAGAAAAAAGTACAATGAGTGTGTATCTGGGTTCGATGAAAACAGTTTATTACAGGGTTAAAAGTTCTTCTAGAATTGCTATACTCATTTGATGCAGATAGCAATGTAATAAATGTATATTTATTACTACTATTACAATGTATATTTTTTACTTCTAAGATTCACCTACAATCACAATGAGTTGGTATTGCATTTTAAATGTAACAGAAGCTGCATGCAGCATGTAAGGACATCACATCTCCTGTTGTTTCCTCTAATTTGATGTTTGTGGTAAAAAGTCGGCTCCAGTCAGTAGTGTGGGTGATCTATCCATCCCATCAAAACAGTGCCGACTTCCTCTGGCACACATGGAAAGCATTGAGCCACACGACTGAGCTCAGCAGCGAAAACATACATTTTCTTTCTCTCCTTCTCTCCTTCTCTCCTCCCTCTTCTCTCTCGCTCTCACACTCTCTCACACACAATTTAGATTTTTTTTAACTGATTAATTTGATTAAGGACAATGCACACAAAAACTTTGACCATATAAAAAGAAAACAGGTTTTTTCCACTCGCAGTCTCTTGACAAGTTGATTAGTAGATATCCACATTTCCTGTTCAAATAAAAGTTAGGGTTAGGGTCACACACTCTAATATTTGGTAGGACCATCTTTAGCATAGATTAGAGCACACATTCGCTGTGGCATAGTCTCAATAAGCTTTTGCAATATTAAAAGATTTTTTTCCATCCAGTGTTACATTATTTTTTGATCTTGTATTGATGATGTGAGAGAGTGACCACTGCACAGCGCCTTCTCCAGCTCAAACACTCTCACTGGGGTTCAGATCTGTAGTAGATCAGTTTCTGCTTCTCCTTAGATGTTTTCTCTGCTCGATGCCAATGATTTGACCCTTTTCAAACACACTGACATCGTTTCCATTTGTCTTTCCACATGGTTTCAAATGAGAAGCCACTAACTGCATCAGTTGGGTTTAAATACCATGTTGCAGCTGAAAGATCATCACCCATGCAACGACTATCCAGTAGGAGGTTCATACCTACTGTATTTTCTGTGGTGACTTTTTTTTTGCGCAGGCAGTGTAAGTAAATGTCTCATGTCCAACCCAAGTCAAAGTCAAGTCCAAGTACTATGCTTTGAATTTCAAATCATTTCAAGTCAAGTTATACCAAATTACTTTTTTTTTTTTTTTTTTTTGTAATTCAATTTTATTCAACATTTTCAAAACGAACATATAAAGCACAAAAATAACATGACCAGAGAGCAACAGACAAAATAAAAAAAAACATAAGTAGCACAGAATATTTACAGAAACAAAATCACAACACATTAAAAAACAAACAGTGGCTCCACCTGCCCCAAAGTCTGTTCAATATGTCCAGTTCCAAATGTGATTTTTCATCCCATTTTCCATATGTCTATTACAATGTCCGTTCTGTCCTTGATTATAGGTGCAGATTGTGTCATCTATTTTTTCCCCTGCTGCCAAAAGCATTCTCCAAAGGTATCCATTTATTGTGTCCATGGCAGGAGTTTTAAGGCATAAATACATATTTCTGAAATCAAATGGAATTGCATTGTCAAGAATAGTCTGTAGCTCTTTGTTGATTTCAGTCCAATATTTCTGAGCAACAGGACAGTCCTCATCAAAATGGAAATGGTGGACCTCCCGGCAACATCAGTTTCTCCAACAGTCTTTCCTTGTGAATAATGTGCATTTTGACATGGTGTTGTGAAAAACATAGTCATTTCCAAACTTGTGATTTTGTGCTTTGTAAATATAAATATGTAAATATATTTTCCCATCCTTCATCAGCAAGAATAAATTACCCTCTTCATTTTTCATTTCCCCCAGATGAATCAATAGTTTGTCATCTGCCAGCATTATATTTTTCCATATCATATCACAGCTTCATATTCTGGGTCGCACAGACACATCAATGCTCTGATTTGAGCTCAAATAAAGTCATGTTTCAAACAAGGTAAACCCCAACTACCTTTTTCTTTTGTTAGTTGTAGCACTTTGGCTAAGCTGTGTTTGCCTGGATAGATAAACCGCAGACAAAAACCAGCAGCTAGCTCATTGTTAGCCTTCAGCTAGTTAGCTTCATTAGCCCCGTGTGCTCTGCCTCAGCTGAGAGTGGAAAAAAGTGAATGTGTCTTTTACTTGTAATCTGTTAAAAAAGCACTCTGTTAAATAAGTAATTGCGCTTTTTGCACCGTTATTCTTCTCCAAACAAATCTGTCATATTTAGTTTAGTGGTCGGTTATTAACTACATTTACAAGCAACCTTTATTTAGTATGTCTACTGCAGCACAGGATCCTTTTGCAAACACGGCTGACATTTACTGGTCTGTAACGCAGTAGTAGTCGACCCTTTTTATTAAGCCGTTGAAAGCTTGAGACAGCCGCAGATAAATGGTCAGCGGTGTTACGGAGCCCCCTGTGGGACGGGAGTATTGAGGGGCCCCCTGGACTTAAGCAGAAGCCGCTACTGCATGCGCACAAGGCCAAAAGGTCACTCCAAACCCCCCCAAGTCTCTCAGTGACTTTTATTAAGCATTGCACCAGCCTCCGCCAGTTCACCCATGCACATTCTGTCTTCATCTAGTTGCTTTTTCATTGTCAAACTTACACTACTACTTAAAATGACCCCGTTTATTTTGTAGTCACCCCAAGCAACACGTCCTTTGGAGTCTTCCAAGATGGGACTGGCTGATTTAATCTCTTGCTAATGCACAGCCCCAGGGAGATGGCTGGATCTAGATCGCTGGCTTGACTCTGACATCTCCTTGACTCTTGAAAAGGGGAATCCTGGCTGTTTTATTGATTGAATCTATTAATTTTTCACATCCGTCATGACTTCCAGCACTTTGGCGAGATGTCTTATAATGCATTTCGTATGTATGCAATTGTTTTCATCAGATTATTATTCAAACAGTAGCTGCGGGATGTGTCCTCAAGTGCTCTCCCAATTGGAACCAAAAAGACAGTTTTAATTGCATATTTTTCACGTTTTTACAGTCACAGGGAAATATTTGTATGGCAAGAAATGAAAGAGGTCTTGAATTTGGACAGGTTGTTGAAGATTTAAAGTGGAAATAAAAGGCATATGAGGGCGCTGCTCCAGACTGACTCATGTGTTGGATAGAAGTTGTCTCCACTGATCAATCCAATTCAATGACTAATTAATCTCTTTCTTAATCAAAAGATACATTAAACAGTATGTTTTAAGCTAAATGTCAAGGGGATATTTTGTCTTGAATAAAATGTAAAAATGTCAGCTGTAAAATTGAGATGTTAATATGTTGAAGCTAATTTCTCTTCTAATCTCTTTTACATTTCGTGATTTTGCTAAGAATGGGAGAAACTCTTTATCCTCCAAAGCACAACATTAGAAAATGGAAACCTTGCTCATTTCTTTCATACATACATACATGATACACTTTTTTAAGTAAGTTCAAAGTGCAAAGTTCTTATTTTTTGGCTGTTTCTGGGACAGTCACTTCATTTTATCACTCATAAAGTTTTGATGAAACAGTTGAGTATAAATCAGAGGAAAGGTGGGTGAAGTGTATTGCCCATGGGTACATTGATGCCACTGCTGCTACCTGATACCAGTAATCTCCCCTCCAAGTACTTCCCAGGCCCGACCTTGCTCTCAGATCAGCAGAGCGCAGGCTTTCTCAAGGTGGTACGGTTATTATACTGCACCAAACAAAGCTCTCAATCCTTGTAGTGAAATGATGAATAACATCTGTGCATAGCCCGTATTACTTAATCATTTTTTAAATCTTGTATATGCTGACCTCCTTCTGTGTCAATATTCATGCACTTTCCTGTAAACCACACTATTATTTATCCTTTCTCTTTAGATTAATTTCATCCACATTTCTGGGAATTAGTGCCTTTTCAGTGCCATTTTGTGACCCTTCAGCGTAAATCCCACGGGCCAGGAGAGTCTGTGTGTGGGAGCTCAGCACTTGGAATTGCTCGCCATTAAAAACACCGACTATCACATGGAAATATTACCTCGTTATTTTTCCTTGAGTTTTTGGGGTATTTCTCCTCTACTCCGTTGGCGTTGTGCTGTGCCGTTCCGAACACGGCTCTGGCAGCGACGGGCTTTTTGACTGGAAAAGAAAGTTATCGTTGGAGTGCAGGGGCTTTTGTTGTGGTGATGCCGCACATGTGTGTTTGAAAGACGGCGGTTTGCGGTCCAAGCGAGACATCTTCCTTTGTGGATCTGGGTTTAATTAATTTGAACATATTAAACAAATAAAAAGTATAATTTGAATCATCAAGACTGTACTTTCCAAAATGATTTTAAAAAAACAGTGCGCCGCAAACAATATAAGGTGATATTTCTGCACATTTCTGGTCATTTTATGTTTTGTGTGATATTTGAACCTGAATCAAGAGGCTCGCTGTAGCACATTTACGATGAACTGCCAAAATATGATCTGATATTGTGATTATTGCTCACTGTTAAGCCCTGCTAGTCAAACGTTTCCCTTGCCTGCTGTCATTTGGATGAAGACATGACAGTTGTCCTGCTCTGACCCCAGTACTAGTCATGGATTCAGACCCCAGACCCTGGCGCGGGTGTAAGTGTGTACTGTCCACAGCCTGACTAAACATCTCCTGGCTCAACCTCTTGTCCTCTGATTTGTCCAAAGGTGATGGTCATTTGACTCTGCAAGGCGTGCACATTTTCCCTGCACGGAAAACCCACATGCTTCCAGTTAAAATAGTTCATTTTGTACTTCAGAGAAAATTATATTAGTCCAAATCATTGTTTAGTTGTCTTGGTCCGTTTCTGTTTTTGCTGAATTTTCCTTCTGGGAACTTCACGTACGTACAGTATTTGAGTAAAGCAGCGTAAATACTCAGTTGGAGGAAGGTTAACTCCTGCCTTTCCGACCCTGTTGTGTCATGGAGTGTAGGATGCTATATTTTTGTGACATCATAATTGGTTTTGTTTTTCTAAATACACAGTCCAGATTATACAACTGAATTTTTTCAACAATGGAACACTCCTGGATGAATGAGGATTACACCGACTGGTTCAATTACGGTTAAAACAGGTTTGAAAAAGTTTAAATGCACTCAACTTTGTGAATGTTTATTTTATATTTTATTTTATATACCTTTATTTAACAGGTAAGAACCCACAAAACCTCTTTCAATGGTGACCTGGGGACAAAGTGAAGATATAACAGCACACAGATATTAAAACAGTACACATTTAAAAGGGCGCGGCATAATGACCCTCCGCTCTCTGCACCAAGACACACATATAACTTTATACACTGAAAGCATCCGATGTGTGAACCTCCTGACACCCAACGAAGGCCATCCTTGGCACAGAAATCACAGTGGTGGGTGAACCTCCCACGACCCGTTGTAAATGTACACGCATCAAAGCCGAAACGACATAAACAGTGAATCTCTGCAGACTGTGATGGTCAGTTGACGCTTTGATCGTCAACTTATCTGCAAGGCACATGTTTCCCCACATGCTTCCTTTTAAAAACACAAATTAATCCAAATCCATGTTTAATTGTCTTGTTCCATTCTGTTTTTCTTCATGGATCCCTCCTGCTTCGTTTTCTTTTCACTGTGCATACATTTATTTATCCATAATAATTTATCCGCCATCCGTCTGCTGCAGCATATGTTGGATTTATTTTCCACAAAAGGAAATTAGTCCTCTGCATATGATCCATTTTACGAATGCCATTCTAATTGCCATATGGACTAATGATTTGATGAACACACTAAGGGACTTCTTTGCACAATAAGCACATTCTCAACACCCAAAATGTAGAAGAATACTTGCGGAGACAAACGTAAGAAAAAGGTTTACATACAGTAACTCATGTCGTACTCACTTGTGTAGAATACTTTGTACGCCTGTTGCCTTTGTGCAAGATAAATATTTGCTTTTCCCTGTAGATGTATGTAGGATGGAAAAGGCTGGGACTTCCTATTAAATCAACTTTGTGGCCATATACATTTGCTTTAATGGTAAATTGAGGACGTCCAATACATCATTTGTGTGTTTACTTGTCCCTCATGCTCTCCAGTGCTGCAGAAAACCAGAGCCTGATTAGACTCAGTGTGTGGCTGATGTCTCTGTACACAGAAGAACCACGCATACAACTTGTAGATAGATGGATAGATACTTTATTAATGCCGGAGGAAACTCATAGTGACCAGCTGCTTACATACAGAAAACAATCATCCTTGAATAAAGAGATAACTAAAAACACAGTACACACACAGATTTTACACCTAATATGCCATGTTTTCAATAATGCATTTTAAATAATTTAGTTATTAGTTTAGAGGCAATTGTGACCCTCATTTTAACTTCTTTAAAAGTCATACAAATGCTCTCCTGTCTCTCCTCCCTCTCTTCCAAGTGCATTTCTTAAATAACACGTCACTATTTATCTTTCTAGCATACTATCCATGCTGTTTAAAAGCCGTTTGAACATGCTCCGCTCCCCTGCCTTGCCAGCAGCAGTGATAGCCCAATAATACAAGTTCCAACCCCAAAAACTAATATGAATTTCTCCAGTTGAAAACCCTTGGACTATAATGTGCGTGTGTTCTCATTTTCTCATCAGCATTAAAAACAGCATTACTAATGGCATTGTTTTCATCTGTAAAGAGTAATCAATTTAATTACGCTTTCCTCTGCCGTAACACCGTTATATATTTACGGTGACAGGGCTTTTTATTTGTGTAACTCATTATTTATATTAAGATGGGCGATATATTGCAAATTAAAAAGGAGTGTGCATATTTTTTGTGATTTTTCTGTAATTTGACAGTTTTATTTATCTGGTAATTGCTTTCATCACACAGTTACACAGTTACAAACGCAATTACTAGAAGTAGCAGAGGAGAAGTAACGGGAAACTGGCCAAACTGGTTCTTATAATTTTGAATCATGTGATATATATATATATATATATATATATATATATATATATATATATATATATATATATATATATATATATATATATATATATATATATATATATATATATATATATATATATATATATAATGTTAACATGGTTTGATCCAACACACAAGCGTTGTTATTCTCCAGAGTCCTGTGTCCTGTGTCCTGTGTCAGTGCTTTGGCTGGTGTGGAAAGGGTTACAGTGTCTTCATAATGTTGGATTGTTGATTGGTGGCAAAAACAGACCAGAGGGCACAGAGTTGAACTCAGAGCCTGAGATTGCTCCGAGTCTCTTTGTTAGATTTATTAACAGCAGATAAGACTGATCTGTAGCCACGCTCACTTCGCACAGCCAGCCAACCGCTGCAGCCCTGCCAAAGCATACGGACACGTTCTCTGATGTGACAGACTGAGGAGGGGTGAGAGAGAGGGGGGAGGAGAGACATTCGACATGTATAATTCATAAAAACTAATCAAGAGATTCATGCAATAAAAATAACTAAATGCAGAGCAATAACTGATGCCATTGGGAGTAACAGCACATGGTGACTATTTCAAAGTCTCAAGTTGAACTCATGTCAGCTGTGAAGAACAGGACATGCTGGGTAATCAAACCTCCTCCAGTCATGTGTATGGTCTGAGCAGGATTCAAATCCCAGTCTGCAGTGTAAAGTCTGCTGCTTTATCAGCTTCTCCATCCAAGGGAAGAGAAGATCACTCACATAGAAATGAAGCAGCAGATTGATGTGCTCATTTATTGTTATATATCTGCTCAAACAATCACTTAAACCTGTGAACTGTGAACGCCTCATGTTGTGAGAAAATAAAAACCTTATTTAGAAGTGAATGTTGTGAAAAGTTAGTCAAGATACTTGAGCCAAAAAAAACTGCTCTGGTAAACTGCTTCCATGTTCATGAAGTTTATTTTGTCTTTTTGAGTGACACAATGTAAAGGGGATGTTTCCTTTCCCTTGACATGTTTCAGTGGGGCTATTAGGTGAAAAATGTTCAATATATTTCATTATTTCATTTAAAAAAAGTAAACCAAGTAATAAAATAATTGCGGCCTTAGCCTCATTGATTCATCTAAATTTTAATAGTTTATTTTGAAAAGCAAAGAAATTTGACCTTGAGAAATAATGTTCATGAACTTAGACAAGATAATTAGGTTTCTCACCTCAACTTAAGCAAAAATACATATTTTACACCAAAGTGTGTGATCTGCTTCAAAGCACCTTCTTTTCCTGCCACAGTTTTGGCAATGAAAAGAACACCACAACCATAATTGTGATGTACAATGTACATGTTGATTTGTGTTGTGTTTACAAATGGAGCTGTTTGTGGTTCAATGTTTATGATAATGCTACGTTTAAGGCATAATACATTTAAAATAAATAAAAAAAATAAAACAAATGAGTATAGCAAACTGAAGCAATCTATAAATTAATAACAAGCAGGAAGTCTTAACTTTAACTTGTAATTGTTTTCTTCTTCTTTTTTTAAATATATAATACCTTTTAGTTTGTTAGTTAGTTCTACGTTTGCATTAGCTGTGAGAGACCGTTAGCACGCAGCCCATTGCCCCACCCTGTGTTTGGTCTTCCTAAGTGTGTCTCTATATACAATATAGATGTTCCTTTATTTCCCTCTAACATCTCCTTCAGTACAAGAGACAGTCCGTGTCCATCCACAGGAATGCGGATGAGAGTGCGCCCTGGTGGTCACATTGGATTTGAACATTTCAACTGCAATCCTGGCATTTTCTACTGTCTCCCTCAGACCATTCATCTCTCAACGCCTTTCGATTTCCTAAATTTAGCCGGCGGACATAAATGTCACCAAAACCCCTTCACCTCGTCTCAAGTCGAGCTCTTCTCTCTTCCAGTGATATTTCAGGCCTATTATCTAAAAGAGACTATGGTCCATTTTCTTCCATAATATCAAACAGCAATGAACTTTCCGCCTCAATAAACTTTATCCCAGACATACAGAATGCATTAAGACTGGTTCCAACATCTGCATCACAACTGCACTCTTCATTCCCGGGAAATATGGTGCGTTGGATTTGGGATGAGGTTGAGTGGCCCTTGTGTTAGTAATCCCCACCAGGCTGCACGTCTCCTCTTCACATTCTCAAACTGGACACGAGTAATTTAATACAAGAAGAAAGACGGGATGTTTTGGAATGGACTGTTGCGCCATTGTTGTTGTCATCGTTGCCCTTGTTGAAATGACACTACATTGAGGAGGTTTTTTGCATGGCTGGTTTGTATATTTGCGTGAAGAAACAACACATTTTCAATAAACACAGTGCAGCAGATTCAGAGCAGCAAAGCTTGGTAAAAATGTGTCCTGGAATGGCTGGCATAGTTTGAAGAGATTTGTATTCTGTTATAATGCTGTTTGTAATTTGTGTTGCCTTGAAAGTTATTCAGAAATGTGAACTGAAGTCATTACAGAGGAGATGATTGTGTGGTAGAAACAGACCTTATGCATAGAAGCTGGTTATTGCATTGCTGTTGCATTAGTCATGGTGGGGAAGCTGTAGTGGTATGAATATGTACTCAATTAGTTGAAATATTGTACATTTTTCTTGTGTTTTCTATAAAATCATGTCTAAAAAACGCATGGCTATGGTCAGGATGAAAACAAAGGCCGTTCTAAGCTGTGCAGAGGGGCGATTTGAGCAGTGACATGAAACGTTTGGCACTGTAGGTGTAAGCACTGGAAGAAAATAAAGCAATAACAAATAAAAAAGTAAAAAATGATTGTCACAAGGATGAGATTATTAAAAATGTTATCATGATTTCATCCCTGTGGTGATCTACTTTCTTCGTCATATCGTCACATCGTGTCTACATTATGACGCTGTCTGCACAAGCAAAGATATTTTCCCTACAAACATCTATTGGTCAGCATCTGCTTGAGTGACAGCTGGATTTAACCAATCGCAGCGAACTGTGAACTTTCAGACACAGTCGTGGCTACTGAGAAATCATTTTTCCATTTCCCGTTCCCAGATAGCTGCTTTTAAAAGACAGTATTGTATTGTAATGAAGTGAATCACATGCCCCCGAGCGGCTTTTTTTTATGCGGCCCATAAACGGAGAGCGCAGTGAGAGTGGTGGGAACAGGGTTTATCATTCAAACAAACCACCACTTTTATCTTTCTCTCTATCACTTTGGGCCTTAGTACACTTTCCAGCCCGCAAACCTTTTCTTGCTATTTTAGTGGTGAAAGGCGAAATCCGATCGCTTATAATCTCATCTTCATATAAATCCATATAAAACAATACGATTTGGAAAACCCTGAGTTGAGCTGCAGCTGGGAAGGCTTACAAAAATGGTAATAATATGCCCCTTCCATCCAAAATGGTTTTCATTATCCTGCTTTGGAAAATTGTGGTAAAAAGTGCTGACAAATTAGCTAGGTCACTAGTCCACTTGAAAATCTACACGCACTCTTAACCATAATTAGCTCTACCGTTTCTCGAGACGTTTTTACGCCATGACGAATGCGCTCACTCTCTGCTTGGAAGGAAAAATAATATTTGCATGAACCCACAGTGCCTGTCAACTAATTTCTGCACCTCTAATACAATCTATAGTGATGTAGTGTGCCTAGGTTGTGTGATTTTGGAAACTTTCTGACCTTAAGACCCTGTTAAACTAATTCGGTCTTGTGAATTTTACGGATGCCAATGACTGAGCTCAGGTCCCTGTAGCCGGTTTTTACAGCTTTTTTGTCCTTGAGCAAGAAGACCTTCAGCTACCTTGCCTATTCTCGAATGTTTTAGCACCATACAACCACCAGGGCATTCTGTTGCTGTATTCTAGGGCAACACTTTCTTTTATTTATTAGCTTTTCTTTAACAAGGTTGGACCCATTTGAGAGTGGTCTTCAGTACACGTCACACAACACATGTTACAAATACAATATTACAAGGAAACAATGGCATAAAAGCATGGTTAAATTACAATTAATAAAGCTTTAGAGGTGCAAACCCTTCAAAGAAACAAACTCACACAGTTCCAGCTCAGTTCGTAGAGGGTTCCGAGCTATGGGAGCAGCATAATTAAAATTTGCTTCCACAAATCCATCTGCAACTTATATCTTTAGTCCAGTTACATAAATATATCATTATTGCAATTTTTTGTCGTTCATATTGTGATATACATTTTAGGCCATATTTCTATCTCCAAAGTTGATTTATTCTGTGTTATACCCCACACTTTTTGGGCCTATTGTTTTCAGTAACTAAGGAAAGTGCTAAAACTGTGCATCTGTCTGTCTGCTTTATTTATGGAGTTTCATGGTGAGTTGCTGTGGTCGTGATAAACTTTAACACTCTCTGCAGGGAAGTGGATTCTTACAGGTTAATAGGCCCTGGTAATGGCGGTACATGTTACACATAATGATGCTGAGGATGTGGGCTTGGATTGGCCTCTGGCGCTGTGCTAAGTCTCGACCACGTCTCGCTAAAGGCAGACAGAATGATGGGGGGTCGAATATGTAAAGAGAAAGTACGTCTGATATTAAAGGCAGATTCCTGTGTTTTTAACTGAAAATATGGTTGATGTCCTTCAGTCAAGCATTTTGAAGTGTTCTTGGTGGCCCTCATTGGGGCGGTGGCTCAGGTCACTAACCTGCAGGATGACGTGTAATGGCGGCCTTGCTTGTGCCCGTCTAGTTCCAGAAGTAGCTTACCACCACCAAGTATGGAGTGGATGAGTATGCAATGCTACATGTGTTAAGTATCTTAAAGGCCTTTAGAAGACTTTTACTTGTATTAAAACGGTTAATGGTAAATAGGTCTTTTAAATAGAACTTCTCCATTGGAAGTGAAGTGCCTTGCCCGAGGTCACTGTGGCTGGCATCCTACTGCCAACCTTATGGAGAGTTGACGACTGGCCCGACTGGGCTGCATGCCAGTTGAATTGTTGTTGCGTAACTGACATTGTCCTCCTCACCAACTTTACATACTCATAAAAGTAAATATTGTGGCATAAATACAAATAAAAGTGAACATTTAATACACTCAGTTATACTCACAGTTAAAGCAGAACCTTTCACATTTTTTTCACAGCCAACTTGTCTGTGGCTTGTTATATGACGGACACTTCAAACATCCCGAAAATACATATTTTACCATCACAGGGACTTATAAAGACCTTCAACAAGGTGAAAATGTGACTTACTTCTGCTTGAAGATGCTTTGTCTTCTTAAATTGCTGTTCACTGTAAAACGGATTCACTTTATAGAAAAACACTGTGTTTTGTATTTACTCAGCGACAGTTACAACCGCCCGACCTCCTGAAAGCCATGGCAGAACAACAAAGCTGTGTCACACTAACACCATTCATTTCTCATCAAGTAATG